>NW_028123907.1:600000-920287 GCF_965194805.1 Balaenoptera borealis | reverse complement strand
GATTCTCTTTTTAAGCTGTTCCTTAAAACACTAGTGCTTAGGAAATCTATTGGGGCAGAAGCAGTCAAGGGCTTAGGGTTGTCTCGGTTTAGGGTACAGGTTAGGATTAGGGTACATGTTAGGGTTAGATATTAAACCTATCCCACTCTCTAGATACCCCTTAGCACGTAAGCTAATATTATTTGGGGGTGCAGCCATATAGAAGAGTTTAGACACTAGGATAAGATAAGGAACACACCCATTATAAAGAAATCACATTAGGATTCTCTTTTTAAGCTGTTCCTTAAAACAGTAGTGCTTAGGAAATCTATAGGGTTAGGGTTAGCTGGTAGGGGGGTGGAGGGTTAGGGTTAGTGTTAGGGTTAGGCTCGGTTTAGGGTACGGGTTAGGATTGGCGTGTCTCTAGATACCCCTTAGCACGTAAAGGAATATTATTTGAGGGTCCAGCCATGGAGAAGAGTTTAGACACTAGGATAAGATAAGGAACACACCCATTATAAAGAAATCACATTAGGATTCTCTTTTTAAGCTGTTGCTTAAAACACTAGTGCTTAGGAAATCTATTGGAGGCAGAAGCAGTCAAGGGTAGCCTAGGGTTAGTGTTAGGCTTAGGGTTAGCTTAGGGTACGGGTTTGGGGAGAGGTTCAGGTAGGGTATGGGTTAGGGTTAGGGTTTGGGTTAGTGTTAGGGTTAGGGCTCGGTTTAGGGTACGGGTTAGGATTAGGGTTCTACCTCCCGTTAGCATGTAAAGGAATATTATTTGGGGGTCCAGCCATGGAGAAGAGTTTAGACACTAGGATAAGATAAGGAACACACCCATTATAAAGAAATCACATTAGGATTCTCTTTTTAAGCTGTTCCTTAAAAAACTACTGCTTAGGAAATCAATTGGAGGCAGAAGCAGTCAAGGGTAGCCTAGGGTTAGGGTTAGGCTTAGGGTTAGGTTTAGGGTATGGCTTAGGGTACGGGTTCGGGGAGGGGTGCGGGTACGGCATAGGGTATGGGTTAGGGTTAGGGTTAGTGTTAGGGTTAGGGCTCGGTTTAGGGTACAGGTTAGGATTAGGGTACATGTTAGGGTTAGGGTAGGGGTTAGGGTTAGGGTACGCGTTAGGGTTAGGGTAGTTATTAAACCTATCCCACTCTCTAGATACCCCTTAGCACGTAAGGGAATATTATTTGGGGGGTGCAGCCATATAGAAGAGTTTAGACACTAGGATAAGATAAGGAACACACCCATTATAAAGAAATCACTTTAGGATTCTCTTTTTAAGCTGTTCCTTAAAACACTAGTGCTTAGGAAATCTATTGGAGGCAGAAGCAGTCAAGGGTAGCCTAGGGTTAGGGTTAGGCTTAGGGTTAGGTTTAGGGTATGGCTTAGGGTACGGGTTCGGGGAGGGGTGCGGGTACGGCGTAGGGTATGGGTTAGGGTTAGGGTTAGGGTTAGTGTTAGGGTTAGGGCTCGGTTTAGGGTACAGGTTAGGATTAGTGTACGTGTTAGGGTTAGGGTAGGGGTTAGGGTTAGGGTACGCGTTAGGGTTAGGGTAGTTATTAAACCTATCCCACTCTCTAGATACCCCTTAGCACGTAAGGGAATATTATTTGGGGGTGCAGCCATGGAGAAGAGTTTAGACACTAGGATAAGATAAGGAACACACACATTATAAAGAAATCACATTAGGATTCTCTTTTTAAGCTGTTCCTTAAAACAGTAGTGCTTAGGAAATCTATTGGAGGCAGAAGCAGTCAAGTGTAGCCTAGGGTTAGGGTTAGGCTTAGGGTTAGGCTTAGGGTACGGCTTAGGGTACGGGTTCGGGGAGGGGTGCGGGTACGGCGTAGGGTATGGGTTAGGGTTAGGGTTAGGGTTAGTGTTAGGGTTAGGGCTCGGTTTAGGGTACGGGTTAGGATTAGGGTACGTGTTAGGGTTAGGGTAGGGGTTAGGGTTAGGGTACGCGTTAGGGTTAGGGTAGTTATTAAACCTATCCCACTCTCTAGATACCCCTTAGCACGTAAAGGAATATTATTTGAGGGTCCAGCCATGGAGAAGAGTTTAGACACTAGGATAAGATAAGGAACACACCCATTATAAAGAAATCACATTAGGATTCTCTTTTTAAGCTGTTGCTTAAAACACTAGTGCTTAGGAAATCTATTGGAGGCAGAAGCAGTCAAGGGTAGCCTAGGGTTAGGGTTAGGCTTAGGGTTAGGTTTAGGGTATGGCTTAGGGTACGGGTTCGGGGAGGGGTGCGGGTACGGCGTAGGGTATGGGTTAGGGTTAGGGTTAGGGTTAATGTTAGGGTTAGGGCTCGGTTTAGGGTACAGGTTAGGATTAGGGTACGTGTTAGGGTTAGGGTAGGGGTTAGGGTTAGGGTACGCGTTAGGGTTAGGGTAGTTATTAAACCTATCCCACTCTCTAGATACCCCTTAGCACGTAAGGGAATATTATTTGGGGGTGCAGCCATGGAGAAGAGTTTAGACACTAGGATAAGATAAGGAACACACCCATTATAAAGAAATCACATTAGGATTCTCTTTTTAAGCTGTTCCTTAAAACAGTAGTGCTTAGGAAATCTATTGGAGGCAGAAGCAGTCAAGGGTAGCCTAGGGTTAGGGTTAGGCTTAGGGTTAGGCTTAGGGTACGGCTTAGGTTACGGGTTCGGGGAGGGGTGCGGGTACGGCGTACGGTATGGGTTAGGGTTAGGGTTAGGGTTAGTGTTAGGGTTAGGGCTCGGTTTAGGGTACGGGTTAGGATTAGGGTACGTGTTAGGGTTAGGGTAGGGGTTAGGGTTAGGGTACGCGTTAGGGTTAGGGTAGTTATTAAACCTATCCCACTCTCTAGATACCCCTTAGCACGTAAAGGAATATTATTTGAGGGTCCAGCCATGGAGAAGAGTTTAGACACTAGGATTAGATAAGGAACACACCCATTATAAAGAAATCACATTAGGATTCTCTTTTTAAGCTGTTCCTTAAAACACTAGTGCTTAGGAAATCTATTGGAGGCAGAAGGAGTCAAGGGTAGCGTAGGGTTAGGGTTAGGCTGAGGTTTAGGCTTAGGGTACGGCTTAGGGTACGGGTTCGGGGAGGGTTTCGGGTACGGCGTAGGTTATGGGTTAGGGTTAGGGTTAGGGTTAGTGTTAGGGTTAGGGCTCGGTTTAGGGTACGGTTAGGATTAGGGTACGTGTTAGGTTTAGGGTAGGGGTTAGGGTTAGGGTACGCGTTAGGGTTAGGGTAGTTAGTAAACCTATCCCACTCTCTAGATACCCCTTAGCACGTAAAGGAATATTATTTGAGGGTCCAGCCATGGAGAAGAGTTTAGACACTAGGATAAGATAAGGAACACACCCATTATAAAGAAATCACATTAGGATTCTCTTTTTAAGCTGTTGCTTAAAACACTAGTGCTTAGGAAATCTATTGGAGGCAGAAGCAGTCAAGGGTAGCCTAGGGTTAGGGTTAGGCTTAGGGTTAGGTTTAGGGTATGGCTTAGGGTACGGGTTCGGGGAGGGGTGCGGGTACGGCGTAGGGTATGGGTTAGGGTTAGGGTTAGGGTTAGTGTTAGGGTTAGGGCTCGGTTTAGGGTACAGGTTAGGATTAGTGTACGTGTTAGGGTTAGGGTAGGGGTTAGGGTTAGGGTACGCGTTAGGGTTAGGGTAGTTATTAAACCTATCCCACTCTCTAGATACCCCTGAGCACGTAAAGGAATATTATTTGAGGGTCCAGCCATGGAGAAGAGTTTAGACACTAGGATAAGATAAGGAACACACCCATTATAAAGAAATCACATTAGGATTCTCTTTATAAGCTGTTCCTTAAAACACTAGTGCTTAGGAAATCTATTGGAGGCAGAAGCAGTCAAGGGTAGCCTAGGGTTAGGGTTAGGCTTAGGGTTAGGTTTAGGGT
Source organism: Balaenoptera borealis (assembly GCF_965194805.1). Lineage (NCBI taxonomy): Eukaryota > Metazoa > Chordata > Mammalia > Artiodactyla > Balaenopteridae > Balaenoptera > Balaenoptera borealis. Next base: position 916,387 of record NW_028123907.1, on the reverse strand, counting down.
ATGGCTTAGGGTACGGGTTCGGGGAGGGGTGCGGGTACGGCGTAGGGTATGGGTTAGGGTTAGGGTTAGGGTTAGTGTTAGGGTTAGGGCTCGGTTTAGGGTACAGGTTAGGATTAGGGTACATGTTAGGGTTAGGGTAGGGGTTACGGTTAGGGTACGCGTTAGGGTTAGGGTAGTTATTAAACCTATCCCACTCTCTAGATACCCCTTAGCACGTAAGGGAATATTATTTGGGGGTGCAGCCATATAGAAGAGTTTAGACACTAGGATAAGATAAGGAACACACCCATTATAAAGAAATCACATTAGGATTCTCTTTTTAAGCTGTTCCTTAAAACAGTAGTGCTTAGGAAATCTATTGGAGGCAGAAGCAGTCAAGGGTAGCCTAGGGTTAGGGTTAGGCTTAGGGTTAGGCTTAGGGTACGGCTTAGGGTACGGGTTCGGGGAGGGGTGCGGGTACGGCGTAGGGTATGGGTTAGGGTTAGGGTTAGGGTTAGTGTTAGGGTTAGGGCTCGGTTTAGGGTACGGGTTAGGATTAGGGTACGTGTTAGGGTTAGGGTAGGGGTTAGGGTTAGGGTACGCGTTAGGGTTAGGGTAGTTATTAAACCTATCCCACTCTCTAGATACCCCTTAGCACGTAAAGGAATATTATTTGAGGGTCCAGCCATGGAGAAGAGTTTAGACACTAGGAAAAGATAAGGAACACACCCATTATAAAGAAATCACATTAGGATTCTCTTTTTAAGCTGTTGCTTAAAACACTAGTGCTTAGGAAATCTATTGGAGGCAGAAGCAGTCAAGGGTAGCCTAGGGTTAGTGTTAGGCTTAGGGTTAGGCTTAGGGTACGGCTTAGGGTACGGGTTTGGGGAGAGGTTCAGGTACGGCGTAGAGTATGGGTTAGGGTTAGGGTTAGTGTTAGGGTTAGGGCTCGGTTTAGGGTACGGGTTAGGATTAGGATACGTGTTAGTGTTAGAGTAGGGGTTAGGGTTAGAGTACGCATTAGGGTTAGGGTAGTTATTAAACCTAGCCCACTCTCTAGATACCCCTTAGCACGTAAGGCAATATTATTTGGGGGTGCAGCCATGGAGAAGAGTTTAGACACTAGGATAAGATAAGGAACACACCCATTATAAAGAAATCACATTAGGATTCTCTTTTTAAGCTGTTCCTTAAAACACTAGTGCTTAGGAAATCTATTGGAGGCAGAAGCAGTCAAGGGTAGCCTAGGGTTAGGGTTAGGCTTAGGGTTAGGTTTAGGGTACGGCTTGGGGTATGGGTTCAGGGAGGTGTTCGTGTACGTCGTAGGGTATGGGTTAGGGTTAGGGTTTGGGTTAGTGTTAGGGTTAGGGCTCGGTTTAGGGTACGGTTAGGATTAGGGTACGTGTTAGGTTTAGGGTAGGGGTTAGGGTTAGGGTACGCGTTAGGGTTAGGGTAGTTAGTAAACCTATCCCACTCTCTAGATACCCCTTAGCACGTAAAGGAATATTATTTGGGGTTCCAGCAATGGAGAAGAATTTAGACACTAGGATAAGATAAGGAACACACCCATTATAAAGAAATCACATTAGGATTCTCTTTTTAAGCTGTTGCTTAAAACACTAGTGCTTAGGAAATCTATTGGAGGCAGAAGCAGTCAAGGGTAGCCTAGGGTTAGTGTTATGCTTAGGGTTAGGCTTAGGGTACGGCTTAGGGTACGGGTTTGGGGAGGGGTTCAGGTACGGCGTAGGGTATGGGTTAGGGTTAGGGTTAGTGTTAGTGTTAGGGTTAGGGCTCGGTTTAGGGTACGGGTTAGGATTAGGGTACGTGTTAGTGTTAGAGTAGGGGTTAGGGTTAGAGTACGCATTAGGGTTAGGGTAGTTATTAAACCTATCCCACTCTCTAGATACCCCTTAGCACGTAAGGCAATATTATTTGGGGGTGCAGCCATGGAGAAGAGTTTAGACACTAGGATAAGATAAGGAACACACCCATTATAAAGAAATCACATTAGGATTCTCTTTTTCAGCTGTTCCTTAAAACACTAGTGCTTAGGAAATCTATTGGAGGCAGAAGCAGTCAAGGGTAGCCTAGGGTTAGGGTTAGGCTTAGGGTTAGGCTTAGGGTACGGCTTAGGGTACGGATTCGGGGAGGGTTTCGGGTATGGCGTAGGGTATGGGTTAGGGTTTGGGTTAGGGTTAGTGTTAGGGTTACGGATCGGTTTAGGGTACGGGTTAGGATTAGGGTACGGGTTAGGGTTAGGGTAGGGGTTAGGGTTAGGGTACGCGTTAGGGTTAGGGTAGTTAGTAAACCTATTCCACTCTCTAGATACCCCTTAGCACGTAAAGGAATATTATTTGGGGGTCCAGCCATGGAGAAGAGTTTAGACACTAGGATAAGATAAGGAACACACCCATTATAAAGAAATCACATTAGGATTCTCTTTTTAAGCTGTTGCTTAAAACACTAGTGCTTAGGAAATCTCTTGGAGGCAGAAGCAGTCAAGGGTAGCCTAGGGTTAGTGTTAGGCTTAGGGTTAGGCTTAGGGTATGGCTTAGGGTACGGGTTCGGGGAGGGTTTCGGGTACGGCGTAGGGTATGGGTTAGGGTTAGGGTTAGGGTTAGTGTTAGGGTTAGGGCTCGGTTTAGGGTACGGGTTAGGATTAGGGTACGTGTTAGAGTTAGGGTAGGGGTTAGGGTTAGGGTACGCGTTAGGGTTAGGGTAGTTATTAAACCTATCCCACTCTCTAGATACCCCTGAGCACGTAAAGGAATATTATTTGAGGGTCCAGCCATGGAGAAGAGTTTAGACACTAGGATAAGATAAGGAACACACCCATTATAAAGAAATCACATTAGGATTCTCTTTTTAAGCTGTTCCTTAAAACACTAGTGCTTAGGAAATCTATTGGAGGCAGAAGCAGTCAAGGGTAGCCTAGGGTTAGGGTTAGGCTTAGGGTTAGGTTTAGGGTATGGCTTAGGGTACGGGTTCGGGGAGGGGTGCGGGTACGGCGTAGGGTATGGGTTAGGGTTAGGGTTAGGGTTAGTGTTAGGGTTAGGGCTCGGTTTAGGGTACAGGTTAGGATTAGGGTACATGTTAGGGTTAGGGTAGGGGTTACGGTTAGGGTACGCGTTAGGGTTAGGGTAGTTATTAAACCTATCCCACTCTCTAGATACCCCTTAGCACGTAAGCTAATATTATTTGGGGGTGCAGCCATATAGAAGAGTTTAGACACTAGGATAAGATAAGGAACACACCCATTATAAAGAAATCACATTAGGATTCTCTTTTTAAGCTGTTCCTTAAAACAGTAGTGCTTAGGAAATCTATTGGAGGCAGAAGCAGTCAAGGGTAGCCTAGGGTTAGGGTTAGGCTTAGGGTTAGGCTTAGGGTACGGCTTAGGGTACGGGTTCGGGGAGGGGTGCGGGTACGGTGTAGGGTATGGGTTAGGGTTAGGGTTAGGGTTAGTGTTAGGGTTAGGGCTCGGTTTAGGGTACGGGTTAGGATTAGGGTACGTGTTAGGGTTAGGGTAGGGGTTAGGGTTAGGGTACGCGTTAGGGTTAGGGTAGTTATTAAACCTATCCCACTCTCTAGACACCCCTTAGCACGTAAAGGAATATTATTTGAGGGTCCAGCCATGGAGAAGAGTTTAGACACTAGGATAAGATAAGGAACACACCCATTATAAAGAAATCACATTAGGATTCTCTTTTTAAGCTGTTGCTTAAAACACTAGTGCTTAGGAAATCTATTGGAGGCAGAAGCAGTCAAGGGTAGCCTAGGGTTAGTGTTAGGCTTAGGGTTAGGCTTAGGGTACGGCTTAGGGTACGGGTTTGGGGAGAGGTTCAGGTACGGCGTAGAGTATGGTTTAGGGTTAGGGTTAGTGTTAGGGTTAGGGCTCGGTTTAGGGTACGGGTTAGGATTAGGGTACGTGTTAGTGTTAGAGTAGGGGTTAGGGTTAGAGTACGCATTAGGGTTAGGGTAGTTATTAAACCTAGCCCACTCTCTAGATACCCCTTAGCACGTAAGGCAATATTATTTGGGGGTGCAGCCATGGAGAAGAGTTTAGACACTAGGATAAGATAAGGAACACACCCATTATAAAGAAATCACATTAGGATTCTCTTTTTAAGCTGTTCCTTAAAACACTAGTGCTTAGGAAATCTATTGGAGGCAGAAGCAGTCAAGGGTAGCCTAGGGTTAGGGTTAGGCTTAGGGTTAGGTTTAGGGTACGGCTTGGGGTATGGGTTCAGGGAGGTGTTCGTGTATGTCGTAGGGTATGGGTTAGGGTTAGGGTTTGGGTTAGTGTTAGGGTTAGGGCTCGGTTTAGGGTACGGTTAGGATTAGGGTACGTGTTAGGTTTAGGGTAGGGGTTAGGGTTAGGGTACGCGTTAGGGTTAGGGTAGTTAGTAAACCTATCCCACTCTCTAGATACCCCTTAGCACGTAAAGGAATATTATTTGGGGTTCCAGCAATGGAGAAGAATTTAGACACTAGGATAAGATAAGGAACACACCCATTATAAAGAAATCACATTAGGATTCTCTTTTTAAGCTGTTGCTTAAAACACTAGTGCTTAGGAAATCTATTGGAGGCAGAAGCAGTCAAGGGTAGCCTAGGGTTAGTGTTATGCTTAGGGTTAGGCTTAGGGTACGGCTTAGGGTACGGGTTTGGGGAGGGGTTCAGGTACGGCGTAGGGTATGGGTTAGGGTTAGGGTTAGTGTTAGTGTTAGGGTTAGGGCTCGGTTTAGGGTACGGGTTAGGATTAGGGTACGTGTTAGTGTTAGAGTAGGGGTTAGGGTTAGAGTACGCATTAGGGTTAGGGTAGTTATTAAACCTATCCCACTCTCTAGATACCCCTTAGCACGTAAGGCAATATTATTTGGGGGTGCAGCCATGGAGAAGAGTTTAGACACTAGGATAAGATAAGGAACACACCCATTATAAAGAAATCACATTAGGATTCTCTTTTTCAGCTGTTCCTTAAAACACTAGTGCTTAGGAAATCTATTGGAGGCAGAAGCAGTCAAGGGTAGCCTAGGGTTAGGGTTAGGCTTAGGGTTAGGCTTAGGGTACGGCTTAGGGTACGGATTCGGGGAGGGTTTCGGGTATGGCGTACGGTATGGGTTAGGGTTTGGGTTAGGGTTAGTGTTAGGGTTACGGATCGGTTTAGGGTACGGGTTAGGATTAGGGTACGGGTTAGGGTTAGGGTAGGGGTTAGGGTTAGGGTACGCGTTAGGGTTAGGGTAGTTAGTAAACCTATTCCACTCTCTAGATACCCCTTAGCACGTAAAGGAATATTATTTGGGGGTCCAGCCATGGAGAAGAGTTTAGACACTAGGATAAGATAAGGAACACACCCATTATAAAGAAATCACATTAGGATTCTCTTTTTAAGCTGTTGCTTAAAACACTAGTGCTTAGGAAATCTCTTGGAGGCAGAAGCAGTCAAGGGTAGCCTAGGGTTAGTGTTAGGCTTAGGGTTAGGCTTAGGGTATGGCTTAGGGTACGGGTTCGGGGAGGGTTTCGGGTACGGCGTAGGGTATGGGTTAGGGTTAGGGTTAGGGTTAGTGTTAGGGTTAGGGCTCGGTTTAGGGTACGGGTTAGGATTAGGGTACGTGTTAGAGTTAGGGTAGGGGTTAGGGTTAGGGTACGCGTTAGGGTTAGGGTAGTTATTAAACCTATCCCACTCTCTAGATACCCCTTAGCACGTAAAGGAATATTATTTGGGGGTCCAGCCATGGAGAAGAGTTTAGACACTAGGATAAGATAAGGAACACACCCATTATAAAGAAATCACTTTAGGATTCTCTTTTTAAGCTGTTCTTAAAACACTAGTGCTTAGGAAATCTATTGGAGGCAGAAGCAGTCAAGGGTAGCCTAGGGTTAGGGTTAGGCTTAGGGTTAGGGTTAGGGTACGGCTTGGGGTATGGGTTCGGGGAGGTGTTCGTGTACGGCGTAGGGTATGGGTTAGGGTTAGGGTTTGGGTTAGTGTTAGGGTTAGGGCTCGGTTTAGGGTACGGGTTAGGATTAGGGTACGTGTTAGGGTTAGGGTAGGGGTTAGGGTTAGGTTACGCGTTAGGGCTAGGGTAGTTAGTAAACCTATCCCACTCTCTACCTCCCCGTTAGCATGTAAAGGAATATTATTTGGGGGTCCAGCCATGGAGAAGAGTTTAGACACTAGGATAAGATAAGGAACACACCCATTATAAAGAAATCACATTAGGATTCTCTTTTTAAGCTGTTCCTTAAAAAACTACTGCTTAGGAAATCAATTGGAGGCAGAAGCAGTCAAGGGTAGCCTAGGGTTAGGGTTAGGCTTAGGGTTAGGTTTAGGGTATGGCTTAGGGTACGGGTTCGGGGAGGGGTGCGGGTACGGCATAGGGTATGGGTTAGGGTTAGGGTTAGTGTTAGGGTTAGGGCTCGGTTTAGGGTACAGGTTAGGATTAGGGTACATGTTAGGGTTAGGGTAGGGGTTAGGGTTAGGGTACGCGTTAGGGTTAGGGTAGTTATTAAACCTATCCCACTCTCTAGATACCCCTTAGCACGTAAGGGAATATTATTTGGGGGTGCAGCCATATAGAAGAGTTTAGACACTAGGATAAGATAAGGAACACACCCATTATAAAGAAATCACTTTAGGATTCTCTTTTTAAGCTGTTCCTTAAAACACTACTGCTTAGGAAATCAATTGGAGGCAGAAGCAGTCAAGGGTAGCCTAGGGTTAGGGTTAGGCTTAGGGTTAAGTTTAGGGTATGGCTTAGGGTACGGGTTCGGGGAGGGGTGCGGGTACGGCATAGGGTATGGGTTAGGGTTAGGGTTAGGGTTAGTGTTAGGGTTAGGGCTCGGTTTAGGGTACAGGTTAGGATTAGTGTACGTGTTAGGGTTAGGGTAGGGGTTAGGGTTAGGGTACGCGTTAGGGTTAGGGTAGTTATTAAACCTATCCCACTCTCTAGATACCCCTTAGCACGTAAGGGAATATTATTTGGGGGTGCAGCCATGGAGAAGAGTTTAGACACTAGGATAAGATAAGGAACACACACATTATAAAGAAATCACATTAGGATTCTCTTTTTAAGCTGTTCCTTAAAACAGTAGTGCTTAGGAAATCTATTGGAGGCAGAAGCAGTCAAGTGTAGCCTAGGGTTAGGGTTAGGCTTAGGGTTAGGCTTAGGGTACGGCTTAGGGTACGGGTTCGGGGAGGGGTGCGGGTACGGCGTAGGGTATGGGTTAGGGTTAGGGTTAGGGTTAGTGTTAGGGTTAGGGCTCGGTTTAGGGTACGGGTTAGGATTAGGGTACGTGTTAGGGTTAGGGTAGGGGTTAGGGTTAGGGTACGCGTTAGGGTTAGGGTAGTTATTAAACCTATCCCACTCTCTAGATACCCCTTAGCACGTAAAGGAATATTATTTGAGGGTCCAGCCATGGAGAAGAGTTTAGACACTAGGATAAGATAAGGAACACACCCATTATAAAGAAATCACATTAGGATTCTCTTTTTAAGCTGTTGCTTAAAACACTAGTGCTTAGGAAATCTATTGGAGGCAGAAGCAGTCAAGGGTAGCCTAGGGTTAGGGTTAGGCTTAGGGTTAGGTTTAGGGTATGGCTTAGGGTACGGGTTCGGGGAGGGGTGCGGGTACGGCGTAGGGTATGGGTTAGGGTTAGGGTTAGGGTTAATGTTAGGGTTAGGGCTCGGTTTAGGGTACAGGTTAGGATTAGGGTACGTGTTAGGGTTAGGGTAGGGGTTAGGGTTAGGGTACGCGTTAGGGTTAGGGTAGTTATTAAACCTATCCCACTCTCTAGATACCCCTTAGCACGTAAGGGAATATTATTTGGGGGTGCAGCCATGGAGAAGAGTTTAGACACTAGGATAAGATAAGGAACACACACATTATAAAGAAATCACATTAGGATTCTCTTTTTAAGCTGTTCCTTAAAACAGTAGTGCTTAGGAAATCTATTGGAGGCAGAAGCAGTCAAGGGTAGCCTAGGGTTAGGGTTAGGCTTAGGGTTAGGCTTAGGGTACGGCTTAGGTTACGGGTTCGGGGAGGGGTGCGGGTACGGCGTACGGTATGGGTTAGGGTTAGGGTTAGGGTTAGTGTTAGGGTTAGGGCTCGGTTTAGGGTACGGGTTAGGATTAGGGTACGTGTTAGGGTTAGGGTAGGGGTTAGGGTTAGGGTACGCGTTAGGGTTAGGGTAGTTATTAAACCTATCCCACTCTCTAGATACCCCTTAGCACGTAAAGGAATATTATTTGAGGGTCCAGCCATGGAGAAGAGTTTAGACACTAGGATAAGATAAGGAACACACCCATTATAAAGAAATCACATTAGGATTCTCTTTTTAAGCTGTTCCTTAAAACACTAGTGCTTAGGAAATCTATTGGAGGCAGAAGGAGTCAAGGGTAGCGTAGGGTTAGGGTTAGGCTGAGGTTTAGGCTTAGGGTACGGCTTAGGGTACGGGTTCGGGGAGGGTTTCGGGTACGGCGTAGGTTATGGGTTAGGGTTAGGGTTAGGGTTAGTGTTAGGGTTAGGGCTCGGTTTAGGGTACGGTTAGGATTAGGGTACGTGTTAGGTTTAGGGTAGGGGTTAGGGTTAGGGTACGCGTTAGGGTTAGGGTAGTTAGTAAACCTATCCCACTCTCTAGATACCCCTTAGCACGTAAAGGAATATTATTTGAGGGTCCAGCCATGGAGAAGAGTTTAGACACTAGGATAAGATAAGGAACACACCCATTATAAAGAAATCACATTAGGATTCTCTTTTTAAGCTGTTCCTTAAAACACTAGTGCTTAGGAAATCTATTGGAGGCAGAAGCAGTCAAGGGTAGCCTAGGGTTAGGGTTAGGCTTAGGGTTAGGTTTAGGGTACGGCTTGGGGTATGGGTTCAGGGAGGTGTTCGTGTATGTCGTAGGGTATGGGTTAGGGTTAGGGTTTGGGTTAGTGTTAGGGTTAGGGCTCGGTTTAGGGTACGGTTAGGATTAGGGTACGTGTTAGGTTTAGGGTAGGGGTTAGGGTTAGGGTACGCGTTAGGGTTAGGGTAGTTAGTAAACCTATCCCACTCTCTAGATACCCCTTAGCACGTAAAGGAATATTATTTGGGGTTCCAGCAATGGAGAAGAATTTAGACACTAGGATAAGATAAGGAACACACCCATTATAAAGAAATCACATTAGGATTCTCTTTTTAAGCTGTTGCTTAAAACACTAGTGCTTAGGAAATCTATTGGAGGCAGAAGCAGTCAAGGGTAGCCTAGGGTTAGTGTTATGCTTAGGGTTAGGCTTAGGGTACGGCTTAGGGTACGGGTTTGGGGAGGGGTTCAGGTACGGCGTAGGGTATGGGTTAGGGTTAGGGTTAGTGTTAGTGTTAGGGTTAGGGCTCGGTTTAGGGTACGGGTTAGGATTAGGGTACGTGTTAGTGTTAGAGTAGGGGTTAGGGTTAGAGTACGCATTAGGGTTAGGGTAGTTATTAAACCTATCCCACTCTCTAGATACCCCTTAGCACGTAAGGCAATATTATTTGGGGGTGCAGCCATGGAGAAGAGTTTAGACACTAGGATAAGATAAGGAACACACCCATTATAAAGAAATCACATTAGGATTCTCTTTTTCAGCTGTTCCTTAAAACACTAGTGCTTAGGAAATCTATTGGAGGCAGAAGCAGTCAAGGGTAGCCTAGGGTTAGGGTTAGGCTTAGGGTTAGGCTTAGGGTACGGCTTAGGGTACGGATTCGGGGAGGGTTTCGGGTATGGCGTACGGTATGGGTTAGGGTTTGGGTTAGGGTTAGTGTTAGGGTTACGGATCGGTTTAGGGTACGGGTTAGGATTAGGGTACGGGTTAGGGTTAGGGTAGGGGTTAGGGTTAGGGTACGCGTTAGGGTTAGGGTAGTTAGTAAACCTATTCCACTCTCTAGATACCCCTTAGCACGTAAAGGAATATTATTTGGGGGTCCAGCCATGGAGAAGAGTTTAGACACTAGGATAAGATAAGGAACACACCCATTATAAAGAAATCACATTAGGATTCTCTTTTTAAGCTGTTGCTTAAAACACTAGTGCTTAGGAAATCTCTTGGAGGCAGAAGCAGTCAAGGGTAGCCTAGGGTTAGTGTTAGGCTTAGGGTTAGGCTTAGGGTATGGCTTAGGGTACGGGTTCGGGGAGGGTTTCGGGTACGGCGTAGGGTATGGGTTAGGGTTAGGGTTAGGGTTAGTGTTAGGGTTAGGGCTCGGTTTAGGGTACGGGTTAGGATTAGGGTACGTGTTAGAGTTAGGGTAGGGGTTAGGGTTAGGGTACGCGTTAGGGTTAGGGTAGTTATTAAACCTATCCCACTCTCTAGATACCCCTTAGCACGTAAGGCAATATTATTTGGGGGTGCAGCCATGGAGAAGAGTTTAGACACTAGGATAAGATAAGGAACACACCCATTATAAAGAAATCACTTTAGGATTCTCTTTTTAAGCTGTTCTTAAAACACTAGTGCTTAGGAAATCTATTGGAGGCAGAAGCAGTCAAGGGTAGCCTAGGGTTAGGGTTAGGCTTAGGGTTAGGGTTAGGGTACGGCTTGGGGTATGGGTTCGGGGAGGTGTTCGTGTACGGCGTAGGGTATGGGTTAGGGTTAGGGTTTGGGTTAGTGTTAGGGTTAGGGCTCGGTTTAGGGTACGGGTTAGGATTAGGGTACGTGTTAGGGTTAGGGTAGGGGTTAGGGTTAGGTTACGCGTTAGGGCTAGGGTAGTTAGTAAACCTATCCCACTCTCTACCTCCCCGTTAGCATGTAAAGGAATATTATTTGGGGGTCCAGCCATGGAGAAGAGTTTAGACACTAGGATAAGATAAGGAACACACCCATTATAAAGAAATCACATTAGGATTCTCTTTTTAAGCTGTTCCTTAAAAAACTACTGCTTAGGAAATCAATTGGAGGCAGAAGCAGTCAAGGGTAGCCTAGGGTTAGGGTTAGGCTTAGGGTTAGGTTTAGGGTATGGCTTAGGGTACGGGTTCGGGGAGGGGTGCGGGTACGGCATAGGGTATGGGTTAGGGTTAGGGTTAGTGTTAGGGTTAGGGCTCGGTTTAGGGTACAGGTTAGGATTAGGGTACATGTTAGGGTTAGGGTAGGGGTTAGGGTTAGGGTACGCGTTAGGGTTAGGGTAGTTATTAAACCTATCCCACTCTCTAGATACCCCTTAGCACGTAAGGGAATATTATTTGGGGGTGCAGCCATATAGAAGAGTTTAGACACTAGGATAAGATAAGGAACACACCCATTATAAAGAAATCACTTTAGGATTCTCTTTTTAAGCTGTTCCTTAAAACACTACTGCTTAGGAAATCAATTGGAGGCAGAAGCAGTCAAGGGTAGCCTAGGGTTAGGGTTAGGCTTAGGGTTAGGTTTAGGGTATGGCTTAGGGTACGGGTTCGGGGAGGGGTGCGGGTACGGCATAGGGTATGGGTTAGGGTTAGGGTTAGGGTTAGTGTTAGGGTTAGGGCTCGGTTTAGGGTACAGGTTAGGATTAGTGTACGTGTTAGGGTTAGGGTAGGGGTTAGGGTTAGGGTACGCGTTAGGGTTAGGGTAGTTATTAAACCTATCCCACTCTCTAGATACCCCTTAGCACGTAAGGGAATATTATTTGGGGGTGCAGCCATGGAGAAGAGTTTAGACACTAGGATAAGATAAGGAACACACACATTATAAAGAAATCACATTAGGATTCTCTTTTTAAGCTGTTCCTTAAAACAGTAGTGCTTAGGAAATCTATTGGAGGCAGAAGCAGTCAAGTGTAGCCTAGGGTTAGGGTTAGGCTTAGGGTTAGGCTTAGGGTACGGCTTAGGGTACGGGTTCGGGGAGGGGTGCGGGTACGGCGTAGGGTATGGGTTAGGGTTAGGGTTAGGGTTAGTGTTAGGGTTAGGGCTCGGTTTAGGGTACGGGTTAGGATTAGGGTACGTGTTAGGGTTAGGGTAGGGGTTAGGGTTAGGGTACGCGTTAGGGTTAGGGTAGTTATTAAACCTATCCCACTCTCTAGATACCCCTTAGCACGTAAAGGAATATTATTTGAGGGTCCAGCCATGGAGAAGAGTTTAGACACTAGGATAAGATAAGGAACACACCCATTATAAAGAAATCACATTAGGATTCTCTTTTTAAGCTGTTGCTTAAAACACTAGTGCTTAGGAAATCTATTGGAGGCAGAAGCAGTCAAGGGTAGCCTAGGGTTAGGGTTAGGCTTAGGGTTAGGTTTAGGGTATGGCTTAGGGTACGGGTTCGGGGAGGGGTGCGGGTACGGCGTAGGGTATGGGTTAGGGTTAGGGTTAGGGTTAATGTTAGGGTTAGGGCTCGGTTTAGGGTACAGGTTAGGATTAGGGTACGTGTTAGGGTTAGGGTAGGGGTTAGGGTTAGGGTACGCGTTAGGGTTAGGGTAGTTATTAAACCTATCCCACTCTCTAGATACCCCTTAGCACGTAAGGGAATATTATTTGGGGGTGCAGCCATGGAGAAGAGTTTAGACACTAGGATAAGATAAGGAACACACCCATTATAAAGAAATCACATTAGGATTCTCTTTTTAAGCTGTTCCTTAAAACAGTAGTGCTTAGGAAATCTATTGGAGGCAGAAGCAGTCAAGGGTAGCCTAGGGTTAGGGTTAGGCTTAGGGTTAGGCTTAGGGTACGGCTTAGGTTACGGGTTCGGGGAGGGGTGCGGGTACGGCGTACGGTATGGGTTAGGGTTAGGGTTAGGGTTAGTGTTAGGGTTAGGGCTCGGTTTAGGGTACGGGTTAGGATTAGGGTACGTGTTAGGGTTAGGGTAGGGGTTAGGGTTAGGGTACGCGTTAGGGTTAGGGTAGTTATTAAACCTATCCCACTCTCTAGATACCCCTTAGCACGTAAAGGAATATTATTTGAGGGTCCAGCCATGGAGAAGAGTTTAGACACTAGGATAAGATAAGGAACACACCCATTATAAAGAAATCACATTAGGATTCTCTTTTTAAGCTGTTCCTTAAAACACTAGTGCTTAGGAAATCTATTGGAGGCAGAAGGAGTCAAGGGTAGCGTAGGGTTAGGGTTAGGCTGAGGTTTAGGCTTAGGGTACGGCTTAGGGTACGGGTTCGGGGAGGGTTTCGGGTACGGCGTAGGTTATGGGTTAGGGTTAGGGTTAGGGTTAGTGTTAGGGTTAGGGCTCGGTTTAGGGTACGGTTAGGATTAGGGTACGTGTTAGGTTTAGGGTAGGGGTTAGGGTTAGGGTACGCGTTAGGGTTAGGGTAGTTAGTAAACCTATCCCACTCTCTAGATACCCCTTAGCACGTAAAGGAATATTATTTGAGGGTCCAGCCATGGAGAAGAGTTTAGACACTAGGATAAGATAAGGAACACACCCATTATAAAGAAATCACATTAGGATTCTCTTTTTACGCTGTTCCTTAAAACACTAGTGCTTAGGAAATCTATTGGAGGCAGAAGCAGTCAAGGGTAGCGTAGGGTTAGGGTTAGGCTTAGGGTTAGGTTTAGGGTACGGCTTAGGGTACGGGTTCGGGGAGGCTTTCGGGTACGGCGTAGGGTATGGGTTAGGGTTAGGGTTAGGGTTAGTGTTAGGGTTAGGGCTCGGTTTAGGGTACGGTTAGGATTAGGGTACGTGTTAGGTTTAGGGTAGGGGTTAGGTTTAGGGTACGCGTTAGGGTTAGGGTAGTTAGTAAACCTATCCCACTCTCTAGATACCCCTTAGCACGTAAGGCAATATTATTTGGGGGTGCAGCCATGGAGAAGAGTTTAGACACTAGGATAAGATAAGGAACACACCCATTATAAAGAAATCACATTAGGATTCTCTTTTTAAGCTGTTCCTTAAAACACTAGTGCTTAGGAAATCTATTGGAGGCAGAAGCAGTCAAGGGTAGCCTAGGGTTAGGGTTAGGCTTAGGGTTAGGTTTAGGGTACGGCTTTGGGTATGGGTTCGGGGAGGTGTTCGTGTACGGCGTAGGGTATGGGTTAGGGTTAGGGTTTGGGTTAGTGTTAGGTTTAGGGCTCGGTTTAGGGTACGGGTTAGGATTAGGGTACGTGTTAGGGTTAGGGTAGGGGTTAGGGTTAGGTTACACGTTAGGGCTAGGGTAGTTAGTAAACCTATCCCACTCTCTAGCTCCCCCTTAGCACGTAAAGGAATATTATTTGGGGGTCCAGCCATGGAGAAGAGTTTAGACACTAGGATAAGATAAGGAACACACCCATTATAAAGAAATCACTTTAGGATTCTCTTTTTAAGCTGTTCCTTAAAACACTACTGCTTAGGAAATCAATTGGAGGCAGAAGCAGTCAAGGGTAGCCTAGGGTTAGGGTTAGGCTTAGGGTTAGGTTTAGGGTATGGCTTAGGGTACGGGTTCGGGGAGGGGTGCGGGTACGGCATAGGGTATGGGTTAGGGTTAGGGTTAGGGTTAGTGTTAGGGTTAGGGCTCGGTTTAGGGTACAGGTTAGGATTAGTGTACGTGTTAGGGTTAGGGTAGGGGTTAGGGTTAGGGTACGCGTTAGGGTTAGGGTAGTTATTAAACCTATCCCACTCTCTAGATACCCCTTAGCACGTAAAGGAATATTATTTGAGGGTCCAGCCATGGAGAAGAGTTTAGACACTAGGATAAGATAAGGAACACACCCATTATAAAGAAATCACATTAGGATTCTCTTTTTAAGCTGTTGCTTAAAACACTAGTGCTTAGGAAATCTATTGGAGGCAGAAGCAGTCAAGGGTAGCCTAGGGTTAGGGTTAGGCTTAGGGTTAGGTTTAGGGTATGGCTTAGGGTACGGGTTCGGGGAGGGGTGCGGGTACGGCGTAGGGTATGGGTTAGGGTTAGGGTTAGGGTTAATGTTAGGGTTAGGGCTCGGTTTAGGGTACAGGTTAGGATTAGAGTACGTGTTAGGGTTAGGGTAGGGGTTAGGGTTAGGGTACGCGTTAGGGTTAGGGTAGTTATTAAACCTATCCCACTCTCTAGATACCCCTTAGCACGTAAGGGAATATTATTTGGGGGTGCAGCCATGGAGAAGAGTTTAGACACTAGGATAAGATAAGGAACACACACATTATAAAGAAATCACATTAGGATTCTCTTTTTAAGCTGTTCCTTAAAACAGTAGTGCTTAGGAAATCTATTGGAGGCAGAAGCAGTCAAGGGTAGCCTAGGGTTAGGGTTAGGCTTAGGGTTAGGCTTAGGGTACGGCTTAGGTTACGGGTTCGGGGAGGGGTGCGGGTACGGCGTACGGTATGGGTTAGGGTTAGGGTTAGGGTTAGTGTTAGGGTTAGGGCTCGGTTTAGGGTACGGGTTAGGATTAGGGTACGTGTTAGGGTTAGGGTAGGGGTTAGGGTTAGGGTACGCGTTAGGGTTAGGGTAGTTATTAAACCTATCCCACTCTCTAGATACCCCTTAGCACGTAAAGGAATATTATTTGAGGGTCCAGCCATGGAGAAGAGTTTAGACACTAGGATAAGATAAGGAACACACCCATTATAAAGAAATCACATTAGGATTCTCTTTTTAAGCTGTTCCTTAAAACACTAGTGCTTAGGAAATCTATTGGAGGCAGAAGGAGTCAAGGGTAGCGTAGGGTTAGGGTTAGGCTGAGGTTTAGGCTTAGGGTACGGCTTAGGGTACGGGTTC
The DNA here is from genome assembly GCF_965194805.1 of Balaenoptera borealis. NCBI lineage: Eukaryota > Metazoa > Chordata > Mammalia > Artiodactyla > Balaenopteridae > Balaenoptera > Balaenoptera borealis. Next base: position 900,785 of record NW_028123907.1, on the reverse strand, counting down.
GGGGAGGGTTTCGGGTACGGCGTAGGTTATGGGTTAGGGTTAGGGTTAGGGTTAGTGTTAGGGTTAGGGCTCGGTTTAGGGTACGGTTAGGATTAGGGTACGTGTTAGGTTTAGGGTAGGGGTTAGGGTTAGGGTACGCGTTAGGGTTAGGGTAGTTAGTAAACCTATCCCACTCTCTAGATACCCCTTAGCACGTAAAGGAATATTATTTGAGGGTCCAGCCATGGAGAAGAGTTTAGACACTAGGATAAGATAAGGAACACACCCATTATAAAGAAATCACATTAGGATTCTCTTTTTAAGCTGTTCCTTAAAACACTAGTGCTTAGGAAATCTATTGGAGGCAGAAGCAGTCAAGGGTAGCCTAGGGTTAGGGTTAGGCTTAGGGTTAGGTTTAGGGTACGGCTTGGGGTATGGGTTCAGGGAGGTGTTCGTGTATGTCGTAGGGTATGGGTTAGGGTTAGGGTTTGGGTTAGTGTTAGGGTTAGGGCTCGGTTTAGGGTACGGTTAGGATTAGGGTACGTGTTAGGTTTAGGGTAGGGGTTAGGGTTAGGGTACGCGTTAGGGTTAGGGTAGTTAGTAAACCTATCCCACTCTCTAGATACCCCTTAGCACGTAAAGGAATATTATTTGGGGTTCCAGCAATGGAGAAGAATTTAGACACTAGGATAAGATAAGGAACACACCCATTATAAAGAAATCACATTAGGATTCTCTTTTTAAGCTGTTGCTTAAAACACTAGTGCTTAGGAAATCTATTGGAGGCAGAAGCAGTCAAGGGTAGCCTAGGGTTAGTGTTATGCTTAGGGTTAGGCTTAGGGTACGGCTTAGGGTACGGGTTTGGGGAGGGGTTCAGGTACGGCGTAGGGTATGGGTTAGGGTTAGGGTTAGTGTTAGTGTTAGGGTTAGGGCTCGGTTTAGGGTACGGGTTAGGATTAGGGTACGTGTTAGTGTTAGAGTAGGGGTTAGGGTTAGAGTACGCATTAGGGTTAGGGTAGTTATTAAACCTATCCCACTCTCTAGATACCCCTTAGCACGTAAGGCAATATTATTTGGGGGTGCAGCCATGGAGAAGAGTTTAGACACTAGGATAAGATAAGGAACACACCCATTATAAAGAAATCACATTAGGATTCTCTTTTTCAGCTGTTCCTTAAAACACTAGTGCTTAGGAAATCTATTGGAGGCAGAAGCAGTCAAGGGTAGCCTAGGGTTAGGGTTAGGCTTAGGGTTAGGCTTAGGGTACGGCTTAGGGTACGGATTCGGGGAGGGTTTCGGGTATGGCGTACGGTATGGGTTAGGGTTTGGGTTAGGGTTAGTGTTAGGGTTACGGATCGGTTTAGGGTACGGGTTAGGATTAGGGTACGGGTTAGGGTTAGGGTAGGGGTTAGGGTTAGGGTACGCGTTAGGGTTAGGGTAGTTAGTAAACCTATTCCACTCTCTAGATACCCCTTAGCACGTAAAGGAATATTATTTGGGGGTCCAGCCATGGAGAAGAGTTTAGACACTAGGATAAGATAAGGAACACACCCATTATAAAGAAATCACATTAGGATTCTCTTTTTAAGCTGTTGCTTAAAACACTAGTGCTTAGGAAATCTCTTGGAGGCAGAAGCAGTCAAGGGTAGCCTAGGGTTAGTGTTAGGCTTAGGGTTAGGCTTAGGGTATGGCTTAGGGTACGGGTTCGGGGAGGGTTTCGGGTACGGCGTAGGGTATGGGTTAGGGTTAGGGTTAGGGTTAGTGTTAGGGTTAGGGCTCGGTTTAGGGTACGGGTTAGGATTAGGGTACGTGTTAGAGTTAGGGTAGGGGTTAGGGTTAGGGTACGCGTTAGGGTTAGGGTAGTTATTAAACCTATCCCACTCTCTAGATACCCCTTAGCACGTAAAGGAATATTATTTGGGGGTCCAGCCATGGAGAAGAGTTTAGACACTAGGATAAGATAAGGAACACACCCATTATAAAGAAATCACTTTAGGATTCTCTTTTTAAGCTGTTCTTAAAACACTAGTGCTTAGGAAATCTATTGGAGGCAGAAGCAGTCAAGGGTAGCCTAGGGTTAGGGTTAGGCTTAGGGTTAGGGTTAGGGTACGGCTTGGGGTATGGGTTCGGGGAGGTGTTCGTGTACGGCGTAGGGTATGGGTTAGGGTTAGGGTTTGGGTTAGTGTTAGGGTTAGGGCTCGGTTTAGGGTACGGGTTAGGATTAGGGTACGTGTTAGGGTTAGGGTAGGGGTTAGGGTTAGGTTACGCGTTAGGGCTAGGGTAGTTAGTAAACCTATCCCACTCTCTACCTCCCCGTTAGCATGTAAAGGAATATTATTTGGGGGTCCAGCCATGGAGAAGAGTTTAGACACTAGGATAAGATAAGGAACACACCCATTATAAAGAAATCACATTAGGATTCTCTTTTTAAGCTGTTCCTTAAAAAACTACTGCTTAGGAAATCAATTGGAGGCAGAAGCAGTCAAGGGTAGCCTAGGGTTAGGGTTAGGCTTAGGGTTAGGTTTAGGGTATGGCTTAGGGTACGGGTTCGGGGAGGGGTGCGGGTACGGCATAGGGTATGGGTTAGGGTTAGGGTTAGTGTTAGGGTTAGGGCTCGGTTTAGGGTACAGGTTAGGATTAGGGTACATGTTAGGGTTAGGGTAGGGGTTAGGGTTAGGGTACGCGTTAGGGTTAGGGTAGTTATTAAACCTATCCCACTCTCTAGATACCCCTTAGCACGTAAGGGAATATTATTTGGGGGTGCAGCCATATAGAAGAGTTTAGACACTAGGATAAGATAAGGAACACACCCATTATAAAGAAATCACTTTAGGATTCTCTTTTTAAGCTGTTCCTTAAAACACTACTGCTTAGGAAATCAATTGGAGGCAGAAGCAGTCAAGGGTAGCCTAGGGTTAGGGTTAGGCTTAGGGTTAGGTTTAGGGTATGGCTTAGGGTACGGGTTCGGGGAGGGGTGCGGGTACGGCATAGGGTATGGGTTAGGGTTAGGGTTAGGGTTAGTGTTAGGGTTAGGGCTCGGTTTAGGGTACAGGTTAGGATTAGTGTACGTGTTAGGGTTAGGGTAGGGGTTAGGGTTAGGGTACGCGTTAGGGTTAGGGTAGTTATTAAACCTATCCCACTCTCTAGATACCCCTTAGCACGTAAGGGAATATTATTTGGGGGTGCAGCCATGGAGAAGAGTTTAGACACTAGGATAAGATAAGGAACACACACATTATAAAGAAATCACATTAGGATTCTCTTTTTAAGCTGTTCCTTAAAACAGTAGTGCTTAGGAAATCTATTGGAGGCAGAAGCAGTCAAGTGTAGCCTAGGGTTAGGGTTAGGCTTAGGGTTAGGCTTAGGGTACGGCTTAGGGTACGGGTTCGGGGAGGGGTGCGGGTACGGCGTAGGGTATGGGTTAGGGTTAGGGTTAGGGTTAGTGTTAGGGTTAGGGCTCGGTTTAGGGTACGGGTTAGGATTAGGGTACGTGTTAGGGTTAGGGTAGGGGTTAGGGTTAGGGTACGCGTTAGGGTTAGGGTAGTTATTAAACCTATCCCACTCTCTAGATACCCCTTAGCACGTAAAGGAATATTATTTGAGGGTCCAGCCATGGAGAAGAGTTTAGACACTAGGATAAGATAAGGAACACACCCATTATAAAGAAATCACATTAGGATTCTCTTTTTAAGCTGTTGCTTAAAACACTAGTGCTTAGGAAATCTATTGGAGGCAGAAGCAGTCAAGGGTAGCCTAGGGTTAGGGTTAGGCTTAGGGTTAGGTTTAGGGTATGGCTTAGGGTACGGGTTCGGGGAGGGGTGCGGGTACGGCGTAGGGTATGGGTTAGGGTTAGGGTTAGGGTTAATGTTAGGGTTAGGGCTCGGTTTAGGGTACAGGTTAGGATTAGGGTACGTGTTAGGGTTAGGGTAGGGGTTAGGGTTAGGGTACGCGTTAGGGTTAGGGTAGTTATTAAACCTATCCCACTCTCTAGATACCCCTTAGCACGTAAGGGAATATTATTTGGGGGTGCAGCCATGGAGAAGAGTTTAGACACTAGGATAAGATAAGGAACACACCCATTATAAAGAAATCACATTAGGATTCTCTTTTTAAGCTGTTCCTTAAAACAGTAGTGCTTAGGAAATCTATTGGAGGCAGAAGCAGTCAAGGGTAGCCTAGGGTTAGGGTTAGGCTTAGGGTTAGGCTTAGGGTACGGCTTAGGTTACGGGTTCGGGGAGGGGTGCGGGTACGGCGTACGGTATGGGTTAGGGTTAGGGTTAGGGTTAGTGTTAGGGTTAGGGCTCGGTTTAGGGTACGGGTTAGGATTAGGGTACGTGTTAGGGTTAGGGTAGGGGTTAGGGTTAGGGTACGCGTTAGGGTTAGGGTAGTTATTAAACCTATCCCACTCTCTAGATACCCCTTAGCACGTAAAGGAATATTATTTGAGGGTCCAGCCATGGAGAAGAGTTTAGACACTAGGATAAGATAAGGAACACACCCATTATAAAGAAATCACATTAGGATTCTCTTTTTAAGCTGTTCCTTAAAACACTAGTGCTTAGGAAATCTATTGGAGGCAGAAGGAGTCAAGGGTAGCGTAGGGTTAGGGTTAGGCTGAGGTTTAGGCTTAGGGTACGGCTTAGGGTACGGGTTCGGGGAGGGTTTCGGGTACGGCGTAGGTTATGGGTTAGGGTTAGGGTTAGGGTTAGTGTTAGGGTTAGGGCTCGGTTTAGGGTACGGTTAGGATTAGGGTACGTGTTAGGTTTAGGGTAGGGGTTAGGGTTAGGGTACGCGTTAGGGTTAGGGTAGTTAGTAAACCTATCCCACTCTCTAGATACCCCTTAGCACGTAAAGGAATATTATTTGAGGGTCCAGCCATGGAGAAGAGTTTAGACACTAGGATAAGATAAGGAACACACCCATTATAAAGAAATCACATTAGGATTCTCTTTTTACGCTGTTCCTTAAAACACTAGTGCTTAGGAAATCTATTGGAGGCAGAAGCAGTCAAGGGTAGCGTAGGGTTAGGGTTAGGCTTAGGGTTAGGTTTAGGGTACGGCTTAGGGTACGGGTTCGGGGAGGCTTTCGGGTACGGCGTAGGGTATGGGTTAGGGTTAGGGTTAGGGTTAGTGTTAGGGTTAGGGCTCGGTTTAGGGTACGGTTAGGATTAGGGTACGTGTTAGGTTTAGGGTAGGGGTTAGGTTTAGGGTACGCGTTAGGGTTAGGGTAGTTAGTAAACCTATCCCACTCTCTAGATACCCCTTAGCACGTAAGGCAATATTATTTGGGGGTGCAGCCATGGAGAAGAGTTTAGACACTAGGATAAGATAAGGAACACACCCATTATAAAGAAATCACATTAGGATTCTCTTTTTAAGCTGTTCCTTAAAACACTAGTGCTTAGGAAATCTATTGGAGGCAGAAGCAGTCAAGGGTAGCCTAGGGTTAGGGTTAGGCTTAGGGTTAGGTTTAGGGTACGGCTTTGGGTATGGGTTCGGGGAGGTGTTCGTGTACGGCGTAGGGTATGGGTTAGGGTTAGGGTTTGGGTTAGTGTTAGGTTTAGGGCTCGGTTTAGGGTACGGGTTAGGATTAGGGTACGTGTTAGGGTTAGGGTAGGGGTTAGGGTTAGGTTACACGTTAGGGCTAGGGTAGTTAGTAAACCTATCCCACTCTCTAGCTCCCCCTTAGCACGTAAAGGAATATTATTTGGGGGTCCAGCCATGGAGAAGAGTTTAGACACTAGGATAAGATAAGGAACACACCCATTATAAAGAAATCACTTTAGGATTCTCTTTTTAAGCTGTTCCTTAAAACACTACTGCTTAGGAAATCAATTGGAGGCAGAAGCAGTCAAGGGTAGCCTAGGGTTAGGGTTAGGCTTAGGGTTAGGTTTAGGGTATGGCTTAGGGTACGGGTTCGGGGAGGGGTGCGGGTACGGCATAGGGTATGGGTTAGGGTTAGGGTTAGGGTTAGTGTTAGGGTTAGGGCTCGGTTTAGGGTACAGGTTAGGATTAGTGTACGTGTTAGGGTTAGGGTAGGGGTTAGGGTTAGGGTACGCGTTAGGGTTAGGGTAGTTATTAAACCTATCCCACTCTCTAGATACCCCTGAGCACGTAAGGGAATATTATTTGGGGGTGCAGCCATGGAGAAGAGTTTAGACACTAGGATAAGATAAGGAACACACCCATTATAAAGAAATCACATTAGGATTCTCTTTTTAAGCTGTTCCTTAAAACAGTAGTGCTTAGGAAATCTATTGGAGGCAGAAGCAGTCAAGGGTAGCCTAGGGTTAGGGTTAGGCTTAGGGTTAGGCTTAGGGTACGGCTTAGGGTACGGGTTCGGGGAGGGGTGCGGGTACGGCGTAGGGTATGGGTTAGGGTTAGGGTTAGGGTTAGTGTTAGGGTTAGGGCTCGGTTTAGGGTACGGGTTAGGATTAGGGTACGTGTTAGGGTTAGTGTAGGGGTTAGGGTTAGGTTACACGTTAGGGCTAGGGTAGTTAGTAAACCTATCCCACTCTCTAGCTCCCCCTTAGCACGTAAAGGAATATTATTTGGGGGTCCAGCCATGGAGAAGAGTTTAGACACTAGGATAAGATAAGGAACACACCCATTATAAAGAAATCACTTTAGGATTCTCTTTTTAAGCTGTTCCTTAAAACACTACTGCTTAGGAAATCAATTGGAGGCAGAAGCAGTCAAGGGTAGCCTAGGGTTAGGGTTAGGCTTAGGGTTAGGTTTAGGGTATGGCTTAGGGTACGGGTTCGGGGAGGGGTGCGGGTACGGCATAGGGTATGGGTTAGGGTTAGGGTTAGGGTTAGTGTTAGGGTTAGGGCTCGGTTTAGGGTACAGGTTAGGATTAGTGTACGTGTTAGGGTTAGGGTAGGGGTTAGGGTTAGGGTACGCGTTAGGGTTAGGGTAGTTATTAAACCTATCCCACTCTCTAGATACCCCTGAGCACGTAAGGGAATATTATTTGGGGGTGCAGCCATGGAGAAGAGTTTAGACACTAGGATAAGATAAGGAACACACCCATTATAAAGAAATCACATTAGGATTCTCTTTTTAAGCTGTTCCTTAAAACAGTAGTGCTTAGGAAATCTATTGGAGGCAGAAGCAGTCAAGGGTAGCGTAGGGTTAGGGTTAGGCTTAGGGTTAGGCTTAGGGTACGGCTTAGGGTACGGGTTCGGGGAGGGGTGCGGGTACGGCGTAGGGTATGGGTTAGGGTTAGGGTTAGGGTTAGTGTTAGGGTTAGGGCTCGGTTTAGGGTACGGGTTAGGATTAGGGTACGTGTTAGGGTTAGGGTAGGGGTTAGGGTTAGGGTACGCGTTAGGGTTAGGGTAGTTATTAAACCTATCCCACTCTCTAGATACCCCTTAGCACGTAAAGGAATATTATTTGAGGGTCCAGCCATGGAGAAGAGTTTAGACACTAGGATAAGATAAGGAACACACCCATTATAAAGAAATCACATTAGGATTCTCTTTTTAAGCTGTTGCTTAAAACACTAGTGCTTAGGAAATCTATTGGAGGCAGAAGCAGTCAAGGGTAGCCTAGGGTTAGTGTTAGGCTTAGGGTTAGGCTTAGGGTACGGCTTAGGGTACGGGTTTGGGGAGGGGTTCAGGTACGGCGTAGGGTATGGGTTAGGGTTAGGGTTAGTGTTAGTGTTAGGGTTAGGGCTCGGTTTAGGGTACGGGTTAGGATTAGGGTACGTGTTAGTGTTAGGGTAGGGGTTAGGGTTAGAGTACGCATTAGGGTTAGGGTAGTTATTAAACCTATCCCACTCTCTAGATACCCCTTAGCACGTAAGGCAATATCATTTGGGGGTGCAGCCATGGAGAAGAGTTTAGACACTAGGATAAGATAAGGAACACACCCATTATAAAGAAATCACATTAGGATTCTCTTTTTAAGCTGTTCCTTAAAACACTAGTGCTTAGGAAATCTATTGGAGGCAGAAGCAGTCAAGGGTAGCCTAGGGTTAGTGTTAGGCTTAGGGTTAGGCTTAGGGTACGGCTTAGGGTACGGGTTTGGTGAGGGGTTCAGGTACGGCGTAGGGTATGGGTTAGGGTTAGGGTTAGTGTTAGTGTTAGGGTTAGGGCTCGGTTTAGGGTACGGGTTAGGATTAGGGTACGTGTTAGTGTTAGGGTAGGGGTTAGGGTTAGAGTACGCATTAGGGTTAGGGTAGTTATTAAACCTATCCCACTCTCTAGCTACCCCTTAGCACATAAGGCAATATTATTTGGGGGTGCAGCAATGGAGAAGAGTTTAGACACTAGGATAAGATAAGGAACACACCCATTATAAAGAAATCACATTAGGATTCTCTTTTTAAGCTGTTCCTTAAAACACTAGTGCTTAGGAAATCTATTGGAGGCAGAAGCAGTCAAGGGTAGCCTAGGGTAAGGTTAGGCTTAGGGTTAGGCTTAGGGTACGGCTTAGGGTAAGGTTCGGGGAGGGTTTCGGGTACGGCGTAGGGTATGGGTTAGGGTTAGGGTTAGTGTTAGGGTTAGGGCTCGGTTTAGGGTACGGGTTAGGATTAGGGTACGTGTTAGGGTTAGGGTAGTGGTTAGGGTTAGGGTACGCGTTAGGGTTAGGGTAGTTATTAAACCTATCCCACTCTCTAGATACCCCTTAGCACGTAAAGGAATATTATTTGGGGGTCCAGCCATGGAGAAGAGTTTAGACACTAGGATAAGATAAGGAACACACCCATTATAAAGAAATCACTTTAGGATTCTCTTTTTAAGCTGTTCCTTAAAACACTAGTGCTTAGGAAATCTATTGGAGGCAGAAGCAGTCAAGGGTAGCCTAGGGTTAGGGTTAGGCTTAGGGTTAGGCTTAGGGTACGGCTTAGGGTACGGGTTCAGGGAGGGGTGCGGGTACGGCGTAGGGTATGGGTTAGGGTTAGGGTTAGGGTTAGTGTTAGGGTTAGGGCTCGGTTTAGGGTACAGGTTAGGATTAGGGTACGTGTTAGGGTTAGGGTAGGGGTTAGGGTTAGGGTACGCGTTAGGGTTAGGGTAGTTATTAAACCTATCCCACTCTCTAGATACCCCTTAGCACGTAAGGGAATATTATTTGGGGGTGCAGCCATGGAGAAGAGTTTAGACACTAGGATAAGATAAGGAACACACCCATTATAAAGAAATCACATTAGGATTCTCTTTTTAAGCTGTTCCTTAAAACAGTAGTGCTTAGGAAATCTATTGGAGGCAGAAGCAGTCAAGGGTAGCCTAGGGTTAGGGTTAGGCTTAGGGTTAGGCTTAGGGTACGGCTTAGGTTACGGGTTCGGGGAGGGGTGCGGGTACGGCGTAGGGTATGGGTTAGGGTTAGGGTTAGGGTTAGTGTTAGGGTTAGGGCTCGGTTTAGGGTATGGGTTAGGATTAGGGTACGTGTTAGGGTTAGGGTAGGGGTTAGGGTTAGGGTACGCGTTAGGGTTAGGGTAGTTATTAAACCTATCCCACTCTCTAGATACCCCTTAGCACATAAAGGAATATTATTTGAGGGTCCAGCCATGGAGAAGAGTTTAGACACTAGGATAAGATAAGGAACACACCCATTATAAAGAAATCACATTAGGATTCTCTTTTTAAGCTGTTCCTTAAAACACTAGTGCTTAGGAAATCTATTGGAGGCAGAGGCAGTCAAGGGTAGCGTAGGGTTAGGGTTAGGCTTAGGGTTAGGCTTAGGGTACGGCTTAGGGTACATGTTCGGGGAGGGTTTCGGGTACGGCGTAGGGTATGGGTTAGGGTTAGGGTTAGGGTTAGTGTTAGGGTTAGGGCTCGGTTTAGGGTACGGTTAGGATTAGGGTACGTGTTAGGTTTAGGGTAGGGGTTAGGGTTAGGGTACGCGTTAGGGTTAGGGTAGTTAGTAAACCTATCCCACTCTCTAGATACCCCTTAGCACGTAAAGGAATATTATTTGGGGTTCCAGCAATGGAGAAGAATTTAGACACTAGGATAAGATAAGGAACACACCCATTATAAAGAAATCACATTAGGATTCTCTTTTTAAGCTGCTGCTTAAAACACTAGTGCTTAGGAAATCTATTGGAGGCAGAAGCAGTCAAGGGTAGCCTAGGGTTAGTGTTAGGCTTAGGGTTAGGCTTAGGGTACGGCTTAGGGTACGGGTTTGGGGAGGGGTTCAGGTACGGCGTAGGGTATGGGTTAGGGTTAGGGTTAGTGTTAGTGTTAGGGGTAGGGCTCGGTTTAGGGTACGGGTTAGGATTAGGGTACGTGTTAGTGTTAGGGTAGGGGTGAGGGTTAGAGTACGCATTAGGGTTAGGGTAGTTATTAAACCTATCCCACTCTCTAGATACCCCTTAGCACGTAAGGCAATATTATTTGGGGGTGCAGCCATGGAGAAGAGTTTAGACACTAGGATAAGATAAGGAACACACCCATTATAAGGAAATCACATTAGGATTCTCTTTTTAAGCTGTTCCTTAAAACACTAGTGCTTAGGAAATCTATTGGAGGCAGAAGCAGTCATGGGTAGCCTAGGGTTAGGGTTAGGCTTAGGGTTAGGTTTAGGGTACGGCTTGGGGTATGGGTTCGGGGAGGTGTTCGTGTATGGCGTAGGGTATGGGTTAGGGTTAGGGTTTGGGTTAGTGTTAGGGTTAGGGCTCGGTTTAGGGTACGGGTTAGGATTAGGGTACATGTTAGGGTTAGAGTAGGGGTTAGGGTTAGGGTACGCGTTAGGGTTAGGGTAGTTATTAAACCTATCCCACTCTCTAGATACCCCTTAGCACGTAAGGGAATATTATTTGGGGGTGCAGCCATGGAGAACAGTTTAGACACTAGGATAAGATAAGGAACACACCCATTATAAAGAAATCACATTAGGATTCTCTTTTTAAGCTGTTCCTTAAAACAGTAGTGCTTAGGAAATCTATTGGAGGCAGAAGCAGTCAAGGGTAGCCTAGGGTTAGGGTTAGGGTTAGGGTTAGGCTTAGGGTACGGCTTAGGTTACGGGTTCGGGGAGGGGTGCGGGTACGGCGTAGGGTATGGGTTAGGGTTAGGGTTAGTGTTAGTGTTAGGGTTAGGGCTCGGTTTAGGGTACGGGTTAGGATTAGGGTACGTGTGAGTGTTAGGGTAGGGGTTAGGGTTAGGGTACGCATTAGGGTAAGGGTAGTTATTAAACCTATCCCACTCTCTAGATACCCCTTAGCACGTAAGGCAATATTATTTGGGGGTGCAGCCATGGAGAAGAGTTTAGACACTAGGATAAGATAAGGAACACACCCATTATAAAGAAATCACATTAGGATTCTCTTTTTAAGCTGTTCCTTAAAACACTAGTGCTTAGGAAATCTATTGGAGGCAAAAGCAGTCAAGGGTAGCCTAGGGTTAGTGTTAGGCTTAGGGTTAGGCTTAGGGTACGGCTTAGGGTACGGGTTCGGGGAGGGTTTCGGGTACGGCGTAGGGTATGGGTTAGGGTTAGGGTTAGTGTTAGGGTTAGGGCTCGGTTTAGGGTACGGGTTAGGGTTAGGGTAGGGGTTAGGGTTAGGGTACGCGTTAGGGTTAGGGTAGTTATTAAACCTATCCCACTCTCTAGATACCCCTTAGCACGTAAAGGAATATTATTTGGGGGTCCAACCATGGAGAAGAGTTTAGACACTAGGATAAGATAAGGAACACACTCATTATAAAGAAATCACATTAGGATTCTCTTTTTCAGCTGTTCCTTAAAACACTAGTGCTTAGGAAATCTATTGGAGGCAGAAGCAGTCAAGGGTAGCCTAGGGTTAGGGTTAGGCTTAGGGTTAGGCTTAGGGTACGGCTTAGGGTACGGGTTCGGGGAGGGTTTCGGGTATGGCGTAGGTTATGGGTTAGGGTTTGGGTTAGGGTTAGTGTTAGGGTTAGGGATCGGTTTAGGGTACGGGTTAGGATTAGGGTACGGGTTAGGGTTAGGGTAGGGGTTAGGGTTAGGGTACGCGTTAGGGTTAGGGTAGTTAGTAAACCTATCCCACTCTCTAGATACCCCTTAGCACGTAAAGGAATATTATTTGGGGGTCCAGCCATGGAGAAGAGTTTAGACACTAGGATAAGATAAGGAACACACCCATTATAAAGAAATCACATTAGGATTCTCTTTTTAAGCTGTTGCTTAAAACACTAGTGCTTAGAAAATCTATTGGAGGCAGAAGCAGTCAAGGGTAGCCTAGGGTTAGTGTTAGGCTTAGGGTTAGGCTTAGGGTATAGCTTAGGGTACGGGTTCGGGGAGGGTTTCGGGTACGGCGTAGGGTATGGGTTAGGGTTAGGGTTAGGGTTAGTGTTAGGGTTAGGGCTCGGTTTAGGGTACGGGTTAGGATTAGGGTACGAGTTAGGGTTAGGGTAGGGGTTAGGGTTAGGGTACGCGTTAGGGTTAGGGTAGTTATTAAACCTATCCCACTCTCTAGATACCCCTTAGCACGTAAAGGAATATTATTTGGGGGTCCAGCCATGGAGAAGAGTTTAGACACTAGGATAAGATAAGGAACACACCCATTATAAAGAAATCACTTTAGGATTCTCTTTTTAAGCTGTTCTTAAAACACTAGTGCTTAGGAAATCTATTGGAGGCAGAAGCAGTCAAGGGTAGCCTAGGGTTAGGGTTAGGCTTAGGGTTAGGGTTAGGGTACGGCTTGGGGTATGGGTTCGGGGAGGTGTTCGTGTACGGCGTAGGGTATGGGTTAGGGTTAGGGTTTGGGTTAGTGTTAGGGTTAGGGCTCGGTTTAGGGTACGGGTTAGGATTAGGGTACGTGTTAGTGTTAGAGTAGGGGTTAGGGTTAGAGTACGCATTAGGGTTAGGGTAGTTATTAAACCTATCCCACTCTCTAGATACCCCTTAGCACGTAAGGGAATATTATTTGGGGGTGCAGCCATATAGAAGAGTTTAGACACTAGGATAAGATAAGGAACACACCCATTATAAAGAAATCACATTAGGATTCTCTTTTTAAGCTGTTCCTTAAAACAGTAGTGCTTAGGAAATCTATTGGAGGCAGAAGCAGTCAAGGGTAGCCTAGGGTTAGGGTTAGGCTTAGGGTTAGGCTTAGGGTACGGCTTAGGGTACGGGTTCGGGGAGGGGTGCGGGTACGGCGTAGGGTATGGGTTAGGGTTAGGGATAGGGTTAGTGTTAGGGTTAGGGCTCGGTTTAGGGTACGGGTTAGGATTAGGGTACGTGTTAGGGTTAGGGAAGGGGTTAGGGTTAGGGTACGCGTTAGGGTTAGGGTAGTTATTAAACCTATCCCACTCTCTAGATACCCCTTAGCACGTAAAGGAATATTATTTGAGGGTCCAGCCATGGAGAAGAGTTTAGACACTAGGATAAGATAAGGAACACACCCATTATAAAGAAATCACATTAGGATTCTCTTTTTACGCTGTTCCTTAAAACACTAGTGCTTAGGAAATCTATTGGAGGCAGAAGCAGTCAAGGGTAGCGTAGGGTTAGGGTTAGGCTTAGGGTTAGGTTTAGGGTACGGCTTAGGGTACGGGTTCGGGGAGGCTTTCGGGTACGGCGTAGGGTATGGGTTAGGGTTAGGGTTAGGGTTAGTGTTAGGGTTAGGGCTCGGTTTAGGGTACGGTTAGGATTAGGGTACGTGTTAGGTTTAGGGTAGGGGTTAGGTTTAGGGTACGCGTTAGGGTTAGGGTAGTTAGTAAACCTATCCCACTCTCTAGATACCCCTTAGCACGTAAGGCAATATTATTTGGGGGTGCAGCCATGGAGAAGAGTTTAGACACTAGGATAAGATAAGGAACACACCCATTATAAAGAAATCACATTAGGATTCTCTTTTTAAGCTGTTCCTTAAAACACTAGTGCTTAGGAAATCTATTGGAGGCAGAAGCAGTCAAGGGTAGCCTAGGGTTAGGGTTAGGCTTAGGGTTAGGTTTAGGGTACGGCTTTGGGTATGGGTTCGGGGAGGTGTTCGTGTACGGCGTAGGGTATGGGTTAGGGTTAGGGTTTGGGTTAGTGTTAGGTTTAGGGCTCGGTTTAGGGTACGGGTTAGGATTAGGGTACGTGTTAGGGTTAGGGTAGGGGTTAGGGTTAGGTTACACGTTAGGGCTAGGGTAGTTAGTAAACCTATCCCACTCTCTAGCTCCCCCTTAGCACGTAAAGGAATATTATTTGGGGGTCCAGCCATGGAGAAGAGTTTAGACACTAGGATAAGATAAGGAACACACCCATTATAAAGAAATCACTTTAGGATTCTCTTTTTAAGCTGTTCCTTAAAACACTACTGCTTAGGAAATCAATTGGAGGCAGAAGCAGTCAAGGGTAGCCTAGGGTTAGGGTTAGGCTTAGGGTTAGGTTTAGGGTATGGCTTAGGGTACGGGTTCGGGGAGGGGTGCGGGTACGGCATAGGGTATGGGTTAGGGTTAGGGTTAGGGTTAGTGTTAGGGTTAGGGCTCGGTTTAGGGTACAGGTTAGGATTAGTGTACGTGTTAGGGTTAGGGTAGGGGTTAGGGTTAGGGTACGCGTTAGGGTTAGGGTAGTTATTAAACCTATCCCACTCTCTAGATACCCCTGAGCACGTAAGGGAATATTATTTGGGGGTGCAGCCATGGAGAAGAGTTTAGACACTAGGATAAGATAAGGAACACACCCATTATAAAGAAATCACATTAGGATTCTCTTTTTAAGCTGTTGCTTAAAACACTAGTGCTTAGAAAATCTATTGGAGGCAGAAGCAGTCAAGGGTAGCCTAGGGTTAGTGTTAGGCTTAGGGTTAGGCTTAGGGTATAGCTTAGGGTACGGGTTCGGGGAGGGTTTCGGGTACGGCGTAGGGTATGGGTTAGGGTTAGGGTTAGGGTTAGTGTTAGGGTTAGGGCTCGGTTTAGGGTACGGGTTAGGATTAGGGTACGAGTTAGGGTTAGGGTAGGGGTTAGGGTTAGGGTACGCGTTAGGGTTAGGGTAGTTATTAAACCTATCCCACTCTCTAGATACCCCTTAGCACGTAAAGGAATATTATTTGGGGGTCCAGCCATGGAGAAGAGTTTAGACACTAGGATAAGATAAGGAACACACCCATTATAAAGAAATCACTTTAGGATTCTCTTTTTAAGCTGTTCTTAAAACACTAGTGCTTAGGAAATCTATTGGAGGCAGAAGCAGTCAAGGGTAGCCTAGGGTTAGGGTTAGGCTTAGGGTTAGGGTTAGGGTACGGCTTGGGGTATGGGTTCGGGGAGGTGTTCGTGTACGGCGTAGGGTATGGGTTAGGGTTAGGGTTTGGGTTAGTGTTAGGGTTAGGGCTCGGTTTAGGGTACGGGTTAGGATTAGGGTACGTGTTAGTGTTAGAGTAGGGGTTAGGGTTAGAGTACGCATTAGGGTTAGGGTAGTTATTAAACCTATCCCACTCTCTAGATACCCCTTAGCACGTAAGGGAATATTATTTGGGGGTGCAGCCATATAGAAGAGTTTAGACACTAGGATAAGATAAGGAACACACCCATTATAAAGAAATCACATTAGGATTCTCTTTTTAAGCTGTTCCTTAAAACAGTAGTGCTTAGGAAATCTATTGGAGGCAGAAGCAGTCAAGGGTAGCCTAGGGTTAGGGTTAGGCTTAGGGTTAGGCTTAGGGTACGGCTTAGGGTACGGGTTCGGGGAGGGGTGCGGGTACGGCGTAGGGTATGGGTTAGGGTTAGGGATAGGGTTAGTGTTAGGGTTAGGGCTCGGTTTAGGGTACGGGTTAGGATTAGGGTACGTGTTAGGGTTAGGGAAGGGGTTAGGGTTAGGGTACGCGTTAGGGTTAGGGTAGTTATTAAACCTATCCCACTCTCTAGATACCCCTTAGCACGTAAAGGAATATTATTTGAGGGTCCAGCCATGGAGAAGAGTTTAGACACTAGGATAAGATAAGGAACACACCCATTATAAAGAAATCACATTAGGATTCTCTTTTTACGCTGTTCCTTAAAACACTAGTGCTTAGGAAATCTATTGGAGGCAGAAGCAGTCAAGGGTAGCGTAGGGTTAGGGTTAGGCTTAGGGTTAGGTTTAGGGTACGGCTTAGGGTACGGGTTCGGGGAGGCTTTCGGGTACGGCGTAGGGTATGGGTTAGGGTTAGGGTTAGGGTTAGTGTTAGGGTTAGGGCTCGGTTTAGGGTACGGTTAGGATTAGGGTACGTGTTAGGTTTAGGGTAGGGGTTAGGTTTAGGGTACGCGTTAGGGTTAGGGTAGTTAGTAAACCTATCCCACTCTCTAGATACCCCTTAGCACGTAAGGCAATATTATTTGGGGGTGCAGCCATGGAGAAGAGTTTAGACACTAGGATAAGATAAGGAACACACCCATTATAAAGAAATCACATTAGGATTCTCTTTTTAAGCTGTTCCTTAAAACACTAGTGCTTAGGAAATCTATTGGAGGCAGAAGCAGTCAAGGGTAGCCTAGGGTTAGGGTTAGGCTTAGGGTTAGGTTTAGGGTACGGCTTTGGGTATGGGTTCGGGGAGGTGTTCGTGTACGGCGTAGGGTATGGGTTAGGGTTAGGGTTTGGGTTAGTGTTAGGTTTAGGGCTCGGTTTAGGGTACGGGTTAGGATTAGGGTACGTGTTAGGGTTAGGGTAGGGGTTAGGGTTAGGTTACACGTTAGGGCTAGGGTAGTTAGTAAACCTATCCCACTCTCTAGCTCCCCCTTAGCACGTAAAGGAATATTATTTGGGGGTCCAGCCATGGAGAAGAGTTTAGACACTAGGATAAGATAAGGAACACACCCATTATAAAGAAATCACTTTAGGATTCTCTTTTTAAGCTGTTCCTTAAAACACTACTGCTTAGGAAATCAATTGGAGGCAGAAGCAGTCAAGGGTAGCCTAGGGTTAGGGTTAGGCTTAGGGTTAGGTTTAGGGTATGGCTTAGGGTACGGGTTCGGGGAGGGGTGCGGGTACGGCATAGGGTATGGGTTAGGGTTAGGGTTAGGGTTAGTGTTAGGGTTAGGGCTCGGTTTAGGGTACAGGTTAGGATTAGTGTACGTGTTAGGGTTAGGGTAGGGGTTAGGGTTAGGGTACGCGTTAGGGTTAGGGTAGTTATTAAACCTATCCCACTCTCTAGATACCCCTGAGCACGTAAGGGAATATTATTTGGGGGTGCAGCCATGGAGAAGAGTTTAGACACTAGGATAAGATAAGGAACACACCCATTATAAAGAAATCACATTAGGATTCTCTTTTTAAGCTGTTCCTTAAAACAGTAGTGCTTAGGAAATCTATTGGAGGCAGAAGCAGTCAAGGGTAGCCTAGGGTTAGGGTTAGGCTTAGGGTTAGGCTTAGGGTACGGCTTAGGGTACGGGTTCGGGGAGGGGTGCGGGTACGGCGTAGGGTATGGGTTAGGGTTAGGGTTAGGGTTAGTGTTAGGGTTAGGGCTCGGTTTAGGGTACGGGTTAGGATTAGGGTACGTGTTAGGGTTAGGGTAGGGGTTAGGGTTAGGTTACACGTTAGGGCTAGGGTAGTTAGTAAACCTATCCCACTCTCTAGCTCCCCCTTAGCACGTAAAGGAATATTATTTGGGGGTCCAGCCATGGAGAAGAGTTTAGACACTAGGATAAGATAAGGAACACACCCATTATAAAGAAATCACTTTAGGATTCTCTTTTTAAGCTGTTCCTTAAAACACTACTGCTTAGGAAATCAATTGGAGGCAGAAGCAGTCAAGGGTAGCCTAGGGTTAGGGTTAGGCTTAGGGTTAGGTTTAGGGTATGGCTTAGGGTACGGGTTCGGGGAGGGGTGCGGGTACGGCATAGGGTATGGGTTAGGGTTAGGGTTAGGGTTAGTGTTAGGGTTAGGGCTCGGTTTAGGGTACAGGTTAGGATTAGTGTACGTGTTAGGGTTAGGGTAGGGGTTAGGGTTAGGGTACGCGTTAGGGTTAGGGTAGTTATTAAACCTATCCCACTCTCTAGATACCCCTGAGCACGTAAGGGAATATTATTTGGGGGTGCAGCCATGGAGAAGAGTTTAGACACTAGGATAAGATAAGGAACACACCCATTATAAAGAAATCACATTAGGATTCTCTTTTTAAGCTGTTCCTTAAAACAGTAGTGCTTAGGAAATCTATTGGAGGCAGAAGCAGTCAAGGGTAGCGTAGGGTTAGGGTTAGGCTTAGGGTTAGGCTTAGGGTACGGCTTAGGGTACGGGTTCGGGGAGGGGTGCGGGTACGGCGTAGGGTATGGGTTAGGGTTAGGGTTAGGGTTAGTGTTAGGGTTAGGGCTCGGTTTAGGGTACGGGTTAGGATTAGGGTACGTGTTAGGGTTAGGGTAGGGGTTAGGGTTAGGGTACGCGTTAGGGTTAGGGTAGTTATTAAACCTATCCCACTCTCTAGATACCCCTTAGCACGTAAAGGAATATTATTTGAGGGTCCAGCCATGGAGAAGAGTTTAGACACTAGGATAAGATAAGGAACACACCCATTATAAAGAAATCACATTAGGATTCTCTTTTTAAGCTGTTGCTTAAAACACTAGTGCTTAGGAAATCTATTGGAGGCAGAAGCAGTCAAGGGTAGCCTAGGGTTAGTGTTAGGCTTAGGGTTAGGCTTAGGGTACGGCTTAGGGTACGGGTTTGGGGAGGGGTTCAGGTACGGCGTAGGGTATGGGTTAGGGTTAGGGTTAGTGTTAGTGTTAGGGTTAGGGCTCGGTTTAGGGTACGGGTTAGGATTAGGGTACGTGTTAGTGTTAGGGTAGGGGTTAGGGTTAGAGTACGCATTAGGGTTAGGGTAGTTATTAAACCTATCCCACTCTCTAGATACCCCTTAGCACGTAAGGCAATATCATTTGGGGGTGCAGCCATGGAGAAGAGTTTAGACACTAGGATAAGATAAGGAACACACCCATTATAAAGAAATCACATTAGGATTCTCTTTTTAAGCTGTTCCTTAAAACACTAGTGCTTAGGAAATCTATTGGAGGCAGAAGCAGTCAAGGGTAGCCTAGGGTTAGTGTTAGGCTTAGGGTTAGGCTTAGGGTACGGCTTAGGGTACGGGTTTGGTGAGGGGTTCAGGTACGGCGTAGGGTATGGGTTAGGGTTAGGGTTAGTGTTAGTGTTAGGGTTAGGGCTCGGTTTAGGGTACGGGTTAGGATTAGGGTACGTGTTAGTGTTAGGGTAGGGGTTAGGGTTAGAGTACGCATTAGGGTTAGGGTAGTTATTAAACCTATCCCACTCTCTAGCTACCCCTTAGCACATAAGGCAATATTATTTGGGGGTGCAGCAATGGAGAAGAGTTTAGACACTAGGATAAGATAAGGAACACACCCATTATAAAGAAATCACATTAGGATTCTCTTTTTAAGCTGTTCCTTAAAACACTAGTGCTTAGGAAATCTATTGGAGGCAGAAGCAGTCAAGGGTAGCCTAGGGTAAGGTTAGGCTTAGGGTTAGGCTTAGGGTACGGCTTAGGGTAAGGTTCGGGGAGGGTTTCGGGTACGGCGTAGGGTATGGGTTAGGGTTAGGGTTAGTGTTAGGGTTAGGGCTCGGTTTAGGGTACGGGTTAGGATTAGGGTACGTGTTAGGGTTAGGGTAGTGGTTAGGGTTAGGGTACGCGTTAGGGTTAGGGTAGTTATTAAACCTATCCCACTCTCTAGATACCCCTTAGCACGTAAAGGAATATTATTTGGGGGTCCAGCCATGGAGAAGAGTTTAGACACTAGGATAAGATAAGGAACACACCCATTATAAAGAAATCACTTTAGGATTCTCTTTTTAAGCTGTTCCTTAAAACACTAGTGCTTAGGAAATCTATTGGAGGCAGAAGCAGTCAAGGGTAGCCTAGGGTTAGGGTTAGGCTTAGGGTTAGGCTTAGGGTACGGCTTAGGGTACGGGTTCAGGGAGGGGTGCGGGTACGGCGTAGGGTATGGGTTAGGGTTAGGGTTAGGGTTAGTGTTAGGGTTAGGGCTCGGTTTAGGGTACAGGTTAGGATTAGGGTACGTGTTAGGGTTAGGGTAGGGGTTAGGGTTAGGGTACGCGTTAGGGTTAGGGTAGTTATTAAACCTATCCCACTCTCTAGATACCCCTTAGCACGTAAGGGAATATTATTTGGGGGTGCAGCCATGGAGAAGAGTTTAGACACTAGGATAAGATAAGGAACACACCCATTATAAAGAAATCACATTAGGATTCTCTTTTTAAGCTGTTCCTTAAAACAGTAGTGCTTAGGAAATCTATTGGAGGCAGAAGCAGTCAAGGGTAGCCTAGGGTTAGGGTTAGGCTTAGGGTTAGGCTTAGGGTACGGCTTAGGTTACGGGTTCGGGGAGGGGTGCGGGTACGGCGTAGGGTATGGGTTAGGGTTAGGGTTAGGGTTAGTGTTAGGGTTAGGGCTCGGTTTAGGGTATGGGTTAGGATTAGGGTACGTGTTAGGGTTAGGGTAGGGGTTAGGGTTAGGGTACGCGTTAGGGTTAGGGTAGTTATTAAACCTATCCCACTCTCTAGATACCCCTTAGCACGTAAAGGAATATTATTTGAGGGTCCAGCCATGGAGAAGAGTTTAGACACTAGGATAAGATAAGGAACACACCCATTATAAAGAAATCACATTAGGATTCTCTTTTTAAGCTGTTCCTTAAAACACTAGTGCTTAGGAAATCTATTGGAGGCAGAAGCAGTCAAGGGTAGCGTAGGGTTAGGGTTAGGCTTAGGGTACGGCTTAGGGTACGGGTTCGGGGAGGGTTTCGGGTACGGCGTAGGGTATGGGTTACGGTTAGGGTTAGGGTTAGTGTTAGGGTTAGGGCTCGGTTTAGGGTACGGTTAGGATTAGGGTACGTGTTAGGTTTAGGGTAGGGGTTAGGGTTAGGGTACGCGTTAGGGTTAGGGTAGTTAGTAAACCTATCCCACTCTCTAGATACCCCTTAGCACGTAAAGGAATATTATTTGGGGTTCCAGCAATGGAGAAGAATTTAGACACTAGGATAAGATAAGGAACACACCCATTATAAAGAAATCACATTAGGATTCTCTTTTTAAGCTGTTGCTTAAAACACTAGTGCTTAGGAAATCTATTGGAGGCAGAAGCAGTCAAGGGTAGCCTAGGGTTAGTGTTAGGCTTAGGGTTAGGCTTAGGGTACGGCTTAGGGTACGGGTTTGGGGAGGGGTTCAGGTACGGCGTAGGGTATGGGTTAGGGTTAGGGTTAGTGTTAGTGTTAGGGTTAGGGCTCGGTTTAGGGTACGGGTTAGGATTAGGGTACGTGTTAGTGTTAGAGTAGGGGTTAGGGTTAGAGTACGCATTAGGGTTAGGGTAGTTATTAAACCTATCCCACTCTCTAGATACCCCTTAGCACGTAAGGCAATATTATTTGGGGGTGCAGCCATGGAGAAGAGTTTAGACACTAGGATAAGATAAGGAACACACCCATTATAAAGAAATCACATTAGGATTCTCTTTTTCAGCTGTTCCTTAAAACACTAGTGCTTAGGAAATCTATTGGAGGCAGAAGCAGTCAAGGGTAGCCTAGGGTTAGGGTTAGGCTTAGGGTTAGGCTTAGGGTACGGCTTAGCGTACGGGTTCGGGGAGGGTTTCGGGTATGGCGTAGGGTATGGGTTAGGGTTTGGGTTAGGGTTAGTGTTAGGGTTAGGGATCGGTTTAGCGTACGGGTTAGGATTAGGGTACGGGTTAGGGTTAGGGTAGGGGTTAGGGTTAGGGTACGCGTTAGGGTTAGGGTAGTTAGTAAACCTATCCCACTCTCTAGATACCCCTTAGCACGTAAAGGAATATTATTTGGGGGTCCAGCCATGGAGAAGAGTTTAGACACTAGGATAAGATAAGGAACACACCCATTATAAAGAAATCACATTAGGATTCTCTTTTTAAGCTGTTGCTTAAAACACTAGTGCTTAGGAAATCTATTGGAGGCAGAAGCAGTCAAGGGTAGCCTAGGGTTAGTGTTAGGCTTAGGGTTAGGCTTAGGGTATGGCTTAGGGTACGGGTTCGGGGAGGGTTTCGGGTACGGCGTAGGGTATGGGTTAGGGTTAGGGTTAGGGTTATTGTTAGGGTTAGGGCTCGGTTTAGGGTACGGGTTAGGATTAGGGTACGTGTTAGGGCTAGGGTAGGGGTTAGGGTTAGGGTACGCGTTAGGGTTAGGGTAGTTATTAAACCTATCCCACTCTCTAGATACCCCTTAGCACGTAAAGGAATATTATTTGGGGGTCCAGCCATGGAGAAGAGTTTAGACACTAGGATAAGATAAGGAACACACCCATTATAAAGAAATCACTTTAGGATTCTCTTTTTAAGCTGTTCTTAAAACACTAGTGCTTAGGAAATCTATTGGAGGCAGAAGCAGTCAAGGGTAGCCTAGGGTTAGGGTTAGGCTTAGGGTTAGGGTTAGGGTACGGCTTGGGGTATGGGTTCGGGGAGGTGTTCGTGTACGGCGTAGGGTATGGGTTAGGGTTAGGGTTTGGGTTAGTGTTAGGGTTAGGGCTCGGTTTAGGGTACGGGTTAGGATTAGGGTACGTGTTAGGGTTAGGGTAGGGGTTAGGGTTAGGTTACGCGTTAGGGCTAGGGTAGTTAGTAAACCTATCCCACTCTCTAGCTCCCCGTTAGCACGTAAAGGAATATTATTTGGGGGTCCAGCCATGGAGAAGAGTTTAGACACTAGGATAAGATAAGGAACACACCCATTATAAAGAAATCACATTAGGATTCTCTTTTTAAGCTGTTCCTTAAAAAACTACTGCTTAGGGCTTCCCTGGTGGCGCAGTGGTTGAGAATTTGCCTGCCAATGCAGGGGACACGGGTTCGAGCCCTGGTCTGGGAAGATCCCACATGCCGCGGAGCAACTAGGCCCGTGAGCCACAATTACTGAGCCTGTGCGTCTGGAGCCTGTGCTCCGCAACAAGAGAGGCCGCGATAGTGAGAGGCCCGCACACCGCGATGAAGAGTGGCCCCCGCTTGCCACAACTAGAGAAAGCCCTCGCACAGAAACGAAGACCCGACACAGCCATAAATAAATTAAAAAAAAAAAAAAAAAAAAATTAAAAAAAAAAAAAAAAAAAAAAAAAAAAAAAAAAACTACTGCTTAGGAAATCAATTGGAGGCAGAAGCAGTCAAGGGTAGCCTAGGGTTAGGGTTAGGCTTAGGGTTAGGTTTAGGGTATGGCTTAGGGTACGGGTTCGGGGAGGGGTGCGGGTACGGCGTAGGGTATGGGTTAGGGTTAGGGTTAGGGTTAGTGTTAGGGTTAGGGCTCGGTTTAGGGTACAGGTTAGGATTAGGGTACATGTTAGGGTTAGGGTAGGGGTTACGGTTAGGGTACGCGTTAGGGTTAGGGTAGTTATTAAACCTATCCCACTCTCTAGATACCCCTTAGCACGTAAGGGAATATTATTTGGGGGTGCAGCCATATAGAAGAGTTTAGACACTAGGATAAGATAAGGAACACACCCATTATAAAGAAATCACATTAGGATTCTCTTTTTAAGCTGTTCCTTAAAACAGTAGTGCTTAGGAAATCTATTGGAGGCAGAAGCAGTCAAGGGTAGCCTAGGGTTAGGGTTAGGCTTAGGGTTAGGCTTAGGGTACGGCTTAGGGTACGGGTTCGGGGAGGGGTGCGGGTACGGCGTAGGGTATGGGTTAGGGTTAGGGTTAGGGTTAGTGTTAGGGTTAGGGCTCGGTTTAGGGTACGGGTTAGGATTAGGGTACGTGTTAGGGTTAGGGTAGGGGTTAGGGTTAGGGTACGCGTTAGGGTTAGGGTAGTTATTAAACCTATCCCACTCTCTAGATACCCCTTAGCACGTAAAGGAATATTATTTGAGGGTCCAGCCATGGAGAAGAGTTTAGACACTAGGATAAGATAAGGAACACACCCATTATAAAGAAATCACATTAGGATTCTCTTTTTAAGCTGTTGCTTAAAACACTAGTGCTTAGGAAATCTATTGGAGGCAGAAGCAGTCAAGGGTAGCCTAGGGTTAGTGTTAGGCTTAGGGTTAGGCTTAGGGTACGGCTTAGGGTACGGGTTTGGGGAGAGGTTCAGGTACGGCGTAGAGTATGGGTTAGGGTTAGGGTTAGTGTTAGGGTTAGGGCTCGGTTTAGGGTACGGGTTAGGATTAGGGTACGTGTTAGTGTTAGAGTAGGGGTTAGGGTTAGAGTACGCATTAGGGTTAGGGTAGTTATTAAACCTAGCCCACTCTCTAGATACCCCTTAGCACGTAAGGCAATATTATTTGGGGGTGCAGCCATGGAGAAGAGTTTAGACACTAGGATAAGATAAGGAACACACCCATTATAAAGAAATCACATTAGGATTCTCTTTTTAAGCTGTTCCTTAAAACACTAGTGCTTAGGAAATCTATTGGAGGCAGAAGCAGTCAAGGGTAGCCTAGGGTTAGGGTTAGGCTTAGGGTTAGGTTTAGGGTACGGCTTGGGGTATGGGTTCAGGGAGGTGTTCGTGTACGTCGTAGGGTATGGGTTAGGGTTAGGGTTTGGGTTAGTGTTAGGGTTAGGGCTCGGTTTAGGGTACGGTTAGGATTAGGGTACGTGTTAGGTTTAGGGTAGGGGTTAGGGTTAGGGTACGCGTTAGGGTTAGGGTAGTTAGTAAACCTATCCCACTCTCAAGATACCCCTTAGCACGTAAAGGAATATTATTTGGGGTTCCAGCAATGGAGAAGAATTTAGACACTAGGATAAGATAAGGAACACACCCATTATAAAGAAATCACATTAGGATTCTCTTTTTAAGCTGTTGCTTAAAACACTAGTGCTTAGGAAATCTATTGGAGGCAGAAGCAGTCAAGGGTAGCCTAGGGTTAGTGTTATGCTTAGGGTTAGGCTTAGGGTACGGCTTAGGGTACGGGTTTGGGGAGGGGTTCAGGTACGGCGTAGGGTATGGGTTAGGGTTAGGGTTAGTGTTAGTGTTAGGGTTAGGGCTCGGTTTAGGGTACGGGTTAGGATTAGGGTACGTGTTAGTGTTAGAGTAGGGGTTAGGGTTAGAGTACGCATTAGGGTTAGGGTAGTTATTAAACCTATCCCACTCTCTAGATACCCCTTAGCACGTAAGGCAATATTATTTGGGGGTGCAGCCATGGAGAAGAGTTTAGACACTAGGATAAGATAAGGAACACACCCATTATAAAGAAATCACATTAGGATTCTCTTTTTCAGCTGTTCCTTAAAACACTAGTGCTTAGGAAATCTATTGGAGGCAGAAGCAGTCAAGGGTAGCCTAGGGTTAGGGTTAGGCTTAGGGTTAGGCTTAGGGTACGGCTTAGGGTACGGATTCGGGGAGGGTTTCGGGTATGGCGTAGGGTATGGGTTAGGGTTTGGGTTAGGGTTAGTGTTAGGGTTACGGATCGGTTTAGGGTACGGGTTAGGATTAGGGTACGGGTTAGGGTTAGGGTAGGGGTTAGGGTTAGGGTACGCGTTAGGGTTAGGGTAGTTAGTAAACCTATTCCACTCTCTAGATACCCCTTAGCACGTAAAGGAATATTATTTGGGGGTCCAGCCATGGAGAAGAGTTTAGACACTAGGATAAGATAAGGAACACACCCATTATAAAGAAATCACATTAGGATTCTCTTTTTAAGCTGTTGCTTAAAACACTAGTGCTTAGGAAATCTCTTGGAGGCAGAAGCAGTCAAGGGTAGCCTAGGGTTAGTGTTAGGCTTAGGGTTAGGCTTAGGGTATGGCTTAGGGTACGGGTTCGGGGAGGGTTTCGGGTACGGCGTAGGGTATGGGTTAGGGTTAGGGTTAGGGTTAGTGTTAGGGTTAGGGCTCGGTTTAGGGTACGGGTTAGGATTAGGGTACGTGTTAGAGTTAGGGTAGGGGTTAGGGTTAGGGTACGCGTTAGGGTTAGGGTAGTTATTAAACCTATCCCACTCTCTAGATACCCCTTAGCACGTAAAGGAATATTATTTGGGGGTCCAGCCATGGAGAAGAGTTTAGACACTAGGATAAGATAAGGAACACACCCATTATAAAGAAATCACTTTAGGATTCTCTTTTTAAGCTGTTCTTAAAACACTAGTGCTTAGGAAATCTATTGGAGGCAGAAGCAGTCAAGGGTAGCCTAGGGTTAGGGTTAGGCTTAGGGTTAGGGTTAGGGTACGGCTTGGGGTATGGGTTCGGGGAGGTGTTCGTGTACGGCGTAGGGTATGGGTTAGGGTTAGGGTTTGGGTTAGTGTTAGGGTTAGGGCTCGGTTTAGGGTACGGGTTAGGATTAGGGTACGTGTTAGGGTTAGGGTAGGGGTTAGGGTTAGGTTACGCGTTAGGGCTAGGGTAGTTAGTAAACCTATCCCACTCTCTACCTCCCCGTTAGCATGTAAAGGAATATTATTTGGGGGTCCAGCCATGGAGAAGAGTTTAGACACTAGGATAAGATAAGGAACACACCCATTATAAAGAAATCACATTAGGATTCTCTTTTTAAGCTGTTCCTTAAAAAACTACTGCTTAGGAAATCAATTGGAGGCAGAAGCAGTCAAGGGTAGCCTAGGGTTAGGGTTAGGCTTAGGGTTAGGTTTAGGGTATGGCTTAGGGTACGGGTTCGGGGAGGGGTGCGGGTACGGCATAGGGTATGGGTTAGGGTTAGGGTTAGGGTTAGTGTTAGGGTTAGGGCTCGGTTTAGGGTACAGGTTAGGATTAGGGTACATGTTAGGGTTAGGGTAGGGGTTAGGGTTAGGGTACGCGTTAGGGTTAGGGTAGTTATTAAACCTATCCCACTCTCTAGATACCCCTTAGCACGTAAGGGAATATTATTTGGGGGTGCAGCCATATAGAAGAGTTTAGACACTAGGATAAGATAAGGAACACACCCATTATAAAGAAATCACTTTAGGATTCTCTTTTTAAGCTGTTCCTTAAAACACTACTGCTTAGGAAATCAATTGGAGGCAGAAGCAGTCAAGGGTAGCCTAGGGTTAGGGTTAGGCTTAGGGTTAGGTTTAGGGTATGGCTTAGGGTACGGGTTCGGGGAGGGGTGCGGGTACGGCATAGGGTATGGGTTAGGGTTAGGGTTAGGGTTAGTGTTAGGGTTAGGGCTCGGTTTAGGGTACAGGTTAGGATTAGTGTACGTGTTAGGGTTAGGGTAGGGGTTAGGGTTAGGGTACGCGTTAGGGTTAGGGTAGTTATTAAACCTATCCCACTCTCTAGATACCCCTTAGCACGTAAGGGAATATTATTTGGGGGTGCAGCCATGGAGAAGAGTTTAGACACTAGGATAAGATAAGGAACACACACATTATAAAGAAATCACATTAGGATTCTCTTTTTAAGCTGTTCCTTAAAACAGTAGTGCTTAGGAAATCTATTGGAGGCAGAAGCAGTCAAGTGTAGCCTAGGGTTAGGGTTAGGCTTAGGGTTAGGCTTAGGGTACGGCTTAGGGTACGGGTTCGGGGAGGGGTGCGGGTACGGCGTAGGGTATGGGTTAGGGTTAGGGTTAGGGTTAGTGTTAGGGTTAGGGCTCGGTTTAGGGTACGGGTTAGGATTAGGGTACGTGTTAGGGTTAGGGTAGGGGTTAGGGTTAGGGTACGCGTTAGGGTTAGGGTAGTTATTAAACCTATCCCACTCTCTAGATACCCCTGAGCACGTAAGGGAATATTATTTGAGGGTCCAGCCATGGAGAAGAGTTTAAACACTAGGATAAGATAAGGAACACACCCATTATAAAGAAATCACATTAGGATTCTCTTTTTAAGCTGTTGCTTAAAACACTAGTGCTTAGGAAATCTATTGGAGGCAGAAGCAGTCAAGGGTAGCCTAGGGTTAGGGTTAGGCTTAGGGTTAGGTTTAGGGTATGGCTTAGGGTACGGGTTCGGGGAGGGGTGCGGGTACGGCGTAGGGTATGGGTTAGGGTTAGGGTTAGGGTTAATGTTAGGGTTAGGGCTCGGTTTAGGGTACAGGTTAGGATTAGGGTACGTGTTAGGGTTAGGGTAGGGGTTAGGGTTAGGGTACGCGTTAGGGTTAGGGTAGTTATTAAACCTATCCCACTCTCTAGATACCCCTTAGCACGTAAGGGAATATTATTTGGGGGTGCAGCCATGGAGAAGAGTTTAGACACTAGGATAAGATAAGGAACACACCCATTATAAAGAAATCACATTAGGATTCTCTTTTTAAGCTGTTCCTTAAAACAGTAGTGCTTAGGAAATCTATTGGAGGCAGAAGCAGTCAAGGGTAGCCTAGGGTTAGGGTTAGGCTTAGGGTTAGGCTTAGGGTACGGCTTAGGGTACGGGTTCGGGGAGGGGTGCGGGTACGGCGTAGGGTATGGGTTAGGGTTAGGGATAGGGTTAGTGTTAGGGTTAGGGCTCGGTTTAGGGTACGGGTTAGGATTAGGGTACGTGTTAGGGTTAGGGAAGGGGTTAGGGTTAGGGTACGCGTTAGGGTTAGGGTAGTTATTAAACCTATCCCACTCTCTAGATACCCCTTAGCACGTAAAGGAATATTATTTGAGGGTCCAGCCATGGAGAAGAGTTTAGACACTAGGATAAGATAAGGAACACACCCATTATAAAGAAATCACATTAGGATTCTCTTTTTACGCTGTTCCTTAAAACACTAGTGCTTAGGAAATCTATTGGAGGCAGAAGCAGTCAAGGGTAGCGTAGGGTTAGGGTTAGGCTTAGGGTTAGGTTTAGGGTACGGCTTAGGGTACGGGTTCGGGGAGGCTTTCGGGTACGGCGTAGGGTATGGGTTAGGGTTAGGGTTAGGGTTAGTGTTAGGGTTAGGGCTCGGTTTAGGGTACGGTTAGGATTAGGGTACGTGTTAGGTTTAGGGTAGGGGTTAGGTTTAGGGTACGCGTTAGGGTTAGGGTAGTTAGTAAACCTATCCCACTCTCTAGATACCCCTTAGCACGTAAGGCAATATTATTTGGGGGTGCAGCCATGGAGAAGAGTTTAGACACTAGGATAAGATAAGGAACACACCCATTATAAAGAAATCACATTAGGATTCTCTTTTTAAGCTGTTCCTTAAAACACTAGTGCTTAGGAAATCTATTGGAGGCAGAAGCAGTCAAGGGTAGCCTAGGGTTAGGGTTAGGCTTAGGGTTAGGTTTAGGGTACGGCTTTGGGTATGGGTTCGGGGAGGTGTTCGTGTACGGCGTAGGGTATGGGTTAGGGTTAGGGTTTGGGTTAGTGTTAGGTTTAGGGCTCGGTTTAGGGTACGGGTTAGGATTAGGGTACGTGTTAGGGTTAGGGTAGGGGTTAGGGTTAGGTTACACGTTAGGGCTAGGGTAGTTAGTAAACCTATCCCACTCTCTAGCTCCCCCTTAGCACGTAAAGGAATATTATTTGGGGGTCCAGCCATGGAGAAGAGTTTAGACACTAGGATAAGATAAGGAACACACCCATTATAAAGAAATCACTTTAGGATTCTCTTTTTAAGCTGTTCCTTAAAACACTACTGCTTAGGAAATCAATTGGAGGCAGAAGCAGTCAAGGGTAGCCTAGGGTTAGGGTTAGGCTTAGGGTTAGGTTTAGGGTATGGCTTAGGGTACGGGTTCGGGGAGGGGTGCGGGTACGGCATAGGGTATGGGTTAGGGTTAGGGTTAGGGTTAGTGTTAGGGTTAGGGCTCGGTTTAGGGTACAGGTTAGGATTAGTGTACGTGTTAGGGTTAGGGTAGGGGTTAGGGTTAGGGTACGCGTTAGGGTTAGGGTAGTTATTAAACCTATCCCACTCTCTAGATACCCCTGAGCACGTAAGGGAATATTATTTGGGGGTGCAGCCATGGAGAAGAGTTTAGACACTAGGATAAGATAAGGAACACACCCATTATAAAGAAATCACATTAGGATTCTCTTTTTAAGCTGTTCCTTAAAACAGTAGTGCTTAGGAAATCTATTGGAGGCAGAAGCAGTCAAGGGTAGCCTAGGGTTAGGGTTAGGCTTAGGGTTAGGCTTAGGGTACGGCTTAGGGTACGGGTTCGGGGAGGGGTGCGGGTACGGCGTAGGGTATGGGTTAGGGTTAGGGTTAGGGTTAGTGTTAGGGTTAGGGCTCGGTTTAGGGTACGGGTTAGGATTAGGGTACGTGTTAGGGTTAGGGTAGGGGTTAGGGTTAGGTTACACGTTAGGGCTAGGGTAGTTAGTAAACCTATCCCACTCTCTAGCTCCCCCTTAGCACGTAAAGGAATATTATTTGGGGGTCCAGCCATGGAGAAGAGTTTAGACACTAGGATAAGATAAGGAACACACCCATTATAAAGAAATCACTTTAGGATTCTCTTTTTAAGCTGTTCCTTAAAACACTACTGCTTAGGAAATCAATTGGAGGCAGAAGCAGTCAAGGGTAGCCTAGGGTTAGGGTTAGGCTTAGGGTTAGGTTTAGGGTATGGCTTAGGGTACGGGTTCGGGGAGGGGTGCGGGTACGGCATAGGGTATGGGTTAGGGTTAGGGTTAGGGTTAGTGTTAGGGTTAGGGCTCGGTTTAGGGTACAGGTTAGGATTAGTGTACGTGTTAGGGTTAGGGTAGGGGTTAGGGTTAGGGTACGCGTTAGGGTTAGGGTAGTTATTAAACCTATCCCACTCTCTAGATACCCCTGAGCACGTAAGGGAATATTATTTGGGGGTGCAGCCATGGAGAAGAGTTTAGACACTAGGATAAGATAAGGAACACACCCATTATAAAGAAATCACATTAGGATTCTCTTTTTAAGCTGTTCCTTAAAACAGTAGTGCTTAGGAAATCTATTGGAGGCAGAAGCAGTCAAGGGTAGCGTAGGGTTAGGGTTAGGCTTAGGGTTAGGCTTAGGGTACGGCTTAGGGTACGGGTTCGGGGAGGGGTGCGGGTACGGCGTAGGGTATGGGTTAGGGTTAGGGTTAGGGTTAGTGTTAGGGTTAGGGCTCGGTTTAGGGTACGGGTTAGGATTAGGGTACGTGTTAGGGTTAGGGTAGGGGTTAGGGTTAGGGTACGCGTTAGGGTTAGGGTAGTTATTAAACCTATCCCACTCTCTAGATACCCCTTAGCACGTAAAGGAATATTATTTGAGGGTCCAGCCATGGAGAAGAGTTTAGACACTAGGATAAGATAAGGAACACACCCATTATAAAGAAATCACATTAGGATTCTCTTTTTAAGCTGTTGCTTAAAACACTAGTGCTTAGGAAATCTATTGGAGGCAGAAGCAGTCAAGGGTAGCCTAGGGTTAGTGTTAGGCTTAGGGTTAGGCTTAGGGTACGGCTTAGGGTACGGGTTTGGGGAGGGGTTCAGGTACGGCGTAGGGTATGGGTTAGGGTTAGGGTTAGTGTTAGTGTTAGGGTTAGGGCTCGGTTTAGGGTACGGGTTAGGATTAGGGTACGTGTTAGTGTTAGGGTAGGGGTTAGGGTTAGAGTACGCATTAGGGTTAGGGTAGTTATTAAACCTATCCCACTCTCTAGATACCCCTTAGCACGTAAGGCAATATCATTTGGGGGTGCAGCCATGGAGAAGAGTTTAGACACTAGGATAAGATAAGGAACACACCCATTATAAAGAAATCACATTAGGATTCTCTTTTTAAGCTGTTCCTTAAAACACTAGTGCTTAGGAAATCTATTGGAGGCAGAAGCAGTCAAGGGTAGCCTAGGGTTAGTGTTAGGCTTAGGGTTAGGCTTAGGGTACGGCTTAGGGTACGGGTTTGGTGAGGGGTTCAGGTACGGCGTAGGGTATGGGTTAGGGTTAGGGTTAGTGTTAGTGTTAGGGTTAGGGCTCGGTTTAGGGTACGGGTTAGGATTAGGGTACGTGTTAGTGTTAGGGTAGGGGTTAGGGTTAGAGTACGCATTAGGGTTAGGGTAGTTATTAAACCTATCCCACTCTCTAGCTACCCCTTAGCACATAAGGCAATATTATTTGGGGGTGCAGCAATGGAGAAGAGTTTAGACACTAGGATAAGATAAGGAACACACCCATTATAAAGAAATCACATTAGGATTCTCTTTTTAAGCTGTTCCTTAAAACACTAGTGCTTAGGAAATCTATTGGAGGCAGAAGCAGTCAAGGGTAGCCTAGGGTAAGGTTAGGCTTAGGGTTAGGCTTAGGGTACGGCTTAGGGTAAGGTTCGGGGAGGGTTTCGGGTACGGCGTAGGGTATCGGTTAGGGTTAGGGTTAGTGTTAGGGTTAGGGCTCGGTTTAGGGTACGGGTTAGGATTAGGGTACGTGTTAGGGTTAGGGTAGTGGTTAGGGTTAGGGTACGCGTTAGGGTTAGGGTAGTTATTAAACCTATCCCACTCTCTAGATACCCCTTAGCACGTAAAGGAATATTATTTGGGGGTCCAGCCATGGAGAAGAGTTTAGACACTAGGATAAGATAAGGAACACACCCATTATAAAGAAATCACTTTAGGATTCTCTTTTTAAGCTGTTCCTTAAAACACTAGTGCTTAGGAAATCTATTGGAGGCAGAAGCAGTCAAGGGTAGCCTAGGGTTAGGGTTAGGCTTAGGGTTAGGCTTAGGGTACGGCTTAGGGTACGGGTTCAGGGAGGGGTGCGGGTACGGCGTAGGGTATGGGTTAGGGTTAGGGTTAGGGTTAGTGTTAGGGTTAGGGCTCGGTTTAGGGTACAGGTTAGGATTAGGGTACGTGTTAGGGTTAGGGTAGGGGTTAGGGTTAGGGTACGCGTTAGGGTTAGGGTAGTTATTAAACCTATCCCACTCTCTAGATACCCCTTAGCACGTAAGGGAATATTATTTGGGGGTGCAGCCATGGAGAAGAGTTTAGACACTAGGATAAGATAAGGAACACACCCATTATAAAGAAATCACATTAGGATTCTCTTTTTAAGCTGTTCCTTAAAACAGTAGTGCTTAGGAAATCTATTGGAGGCAGAAGCAGTCAAGGGTAGCCTAGGGTTAGGGTTAGGCTTAGGGTTAGGCTTAGGGTACGGCTTAGGTTACGGGTTCGGGGAGGGGTGCGGGTACGGCGTAGGGTATGGGTTAGGGTTAGGGTTAGGGTTAGTGTTAGGGTTAGGGCTCGGTTTAGGGTATGGGTTAGGATTAGGGTACGTGTTAGGGTTAGGGTAGGGGTTAGGGTTAGGGTACGCGTTAGGGTTAGGGTAGTTATTAAACCTATCCCACTCTCTAGATACCCCTTAGCACATAAAGGAATATTATTTGAGGGTCCAGCCATGGAGAAGAGTTTAGACACTAGGATAAGATAAGGAACACACCCATTATAAAGAAATCACATTAGGATTCTCTTTTTAAGCTGTTCCTTAAAACACTAGTGCTTAGGAAATCTATTGGAGGCAGAGGCAGTCAAGGGTAGCGTAGGGTTAGGGTTAGGCTTAGGGTTAGGCTTAGGGTACGGCTTAGGGTACATGTTCGGGGAGGGTTTCGGGTACGGCGTAGGGTATGGGTTAGGGTTAGGGTTAGGGTTAGTGTTAGGGTTAGGGCTCGGTTTAGGGTACGGTTAGGATTAGGGTACGTGTTAGGTTTAGGGTAGGGGTTAGGGTTAGGGTACGCGTTAGGGTTAGGGTAGTTAGTAAACCTATCCCACTCTCTAGATACCCCTTAGCACGTAAAGGAATATTATTTGGGGTTCCAGCAATGGAGAAGAATTTAGACACTAGGATAAGATAAGGAACACACCCATTATAAAGAAATCACATTAGGATTCTCTTTTTAAGCTGCTGCTTAAAACACTAGTGCTTAGGAAATCTATTGGAGGCAGAAGCAGTCAAGGGTAGCCTAGGGTTAGTGTTAGGCTTAGGGTTAGGCTTAGGGTACGGCTTAGGGTACGGGTTTGGGGAGGGGTTCAGGTACGGCGTAGGGTATGGGTTAGGGTTAGGGTTAGTGTTAGTGTTAGGGGTAGGGCTCGGTTTAGGGTACGGGTTAGGATTAGGGTACGTGTTAGTGTTAGGGTAGGGGTGAGGGTTAGAGTACGCATTAGGGTTAGGGTAGTTATTAAACCTATCCCACTCTCTAGATACCCCTTAGCACGTAAGGCAATATTATTTGGGGGTGCAGCCATGGAGAAGAGTTTAGACACTAGGATAAGATAAGGAACACACCCATTATAAGGAAATCACATTAGGATTCTCTTTTTAAGCTGTTCCTTAAAACAGTAGTGCTTAGGAAATCTATTGGAGGCAGAAGCAGTCAAGGGTAGCCTAGGGTTAGGGTTAGGCTTAGGGTTAGGCTTAGGGTACGGCTTAGGTTACGGGTTCGGGGAGGGGTGCGGGTACGGCGTAGGGTATGGGTTAGGGTTAGGGTTAGGGTTAGTGTTAGGGTTAGGGCTCGGTTTAGGGTATGGGTTAGGATTAGGGTACGTGTTAGGGTTAGGGTAGGGGTTAGGGTTAGGGTACGCGTTAGGGTTAGGGTAGTTATTAAACCTATCCCACTCTCTAGATACCCCTTAGCACATAAAGGAATATTATTTGAGGGTCCAGCCATGGAGAAGAGTTTAGACACTAGGATAAGATAAGGAACACACCCATTATAAAGAAATCACATTAGGATTCTCTTTTTAAGCTGTTCCTTAAAACACTAGTGCTTAGGAAATCTATTGGAGGCAGAGGCAGTCAAGGGTAGCGTAGGGTTAGGGTTAGGCTTAGGGTTAGGCTTAGGGTACGGCTTAGGGTACATGTTCGGGGAGGGTTTCGGGTACGGCGTAGGGTATGGGTTAGGGTTAGGGTTAGGGTTAGTGTTAGGGTTAGGGCTCGGTTTAGGGTACGGTTAGGATTAGGGTACGTGTTAGGTTTAGGTTAGGGGTTAGGGTTAGGGTACGCGTTAGGGTTAGGGTAGTTAGTAAACCTATCCCACTCTCTAGATACCCCTTAGCACGTAAAGGAATATTATTTGGGGTTCCAGCAATGGAGAAGAATTTAGACACTAGGATAAGATAAGGAACACACCCATTATAAAGAAATCACATTAGGATTCTCTTTTTAAGCTGCTGCTTAAAACACTAGTGCTTAGGAAATCTATTGGAGGCAGAAGCAGTCAAGGGTAGCCTAGGGTTAGTGTTAGGCTTAGGGTTAGGCTTAGGGTACGGCTTAGGGTACGGGTTTGGGGAGGGGTTCAGGTACGGCGTAGGGTATGGGTTAGGGTTAGGGTTAGTGTTAGTGTTAGGGGTAGGGCTCGGTTTAGGGTACGGGTTAGGATTAGGGTACGTGTTAGTGTTAGGGTAGGGGTGAGGGTTAGAGTACGCATTAGGGTTAGGGTAGTTATTAAACCTATCCCACTCTCTAGATACCCCTTAGCACGTAAGGCAATATTATTTGGGGGTGCAGCCATGGAGAAGAGTTTAGACACTAGGATAAGATAAGGAACACACCCATTATAAGGAAATCACATTAGGATTCTCTTTTTAAGCTGTTCCTTAAAACACTAGTGCTTAGGAAATCTATTGGAGGCAGAAGCAGTCATGGGTAGCCTAGGGTTAGGGTTAGGCTTAGGGTTAGGTTTAGGGTACGGCTTGGGGTATGGGTTCGGGGAGGTGTTCGTGTATGGCGTAGGGTATGGGTTAGGGTTAGGGTTTGGGTTAGTGTTAGGGTTAGGGCTCGGTTTAGGGTACGGGTTAGGATTAGGGTACATGTTAGGGTTAGAGTAGGGGTTAGGGTTAGGGTACGCGTTAGGGTTAGGGTAGTTATTAAACCTATCCCACTCTCTAGATACCCCTTAGCACGTAAGGGAATATTATTTGGGGGTGCAGCCATGGAGAACAGTTTAGACACTAGGATAAGATAAGGAACACACCCATTATAAAGAAATCACATTAGGATTCTCTTTTTAAGCTGTTCCTTAAAACAGTAGTGCTTAGGAAATCTATTGGAGGCAGAAGCAGTCAAGGGTAGCCTAGGGTTAGGGTTAGGCTTAGGGTTAGGCTTAGGGTACGGCTTAGGTTACGGGTTCGGGGAGGGGTGCGGGTACGGCGTAGGGTATGGGTTAGGGTTAGGGTTAGTGTTAGTGTTAGGGTTAGGGCTCGGTTTAGGGTACGGGTTAGGATTAGGGTACGTGTGAGTGTTAGGGTAGGGGTTAGGGTTAGGGTACGCATTAGGGTAAGGGTAGTTATTAAACCTATCCCACTCTCTAGATACCCCTTAGCACGTAAGGCAATATTATTTGGGGGTGCAGCCATGGAGAAGAGTTTAGACACTAGGATAAGATAAGGAACACACCCATTATAAAGAAATCACATTAGGATTCTCTTTTTAAGCTGTTCCTTAAAACACTAGTGCTTAGGAAATCTATTGGAGGCAAAAGCAGTCAAGGGTAGCCTAGGGTTAGTGTTAGGCTTAGGGTTAGGCTTAGGGTACGGCTTAGGGTACGGGTTCGGGGAGGGTTTCGGGTACGGCGTAGGGTATGGGTTAGGGTTAGGGTTAGTGTTAGGGTTAGGGCTCGGTTTAGGGTACGGGTTAGGGTTAGGGTAGGGGTTAGGGTTAGGGTACGCGTTAGGGTTAGGGTAGTTATTAAACCTATCCCACTCTCTAGATACCCCTTAGCACGTAAAGGAATATTATTTGGGGGTCCAACCATGGAGAAGAGTTTAGACACTAGGATAAGATAAGGAACACACTCATTATAAAGAAATCACATTAGGATTCTCTTTTTCAGCTGTTCCTTAAAACACTAGTGCTTAGGAAATCTATTGGAGGCAGAAGCAGTCAAGGGTAGCCTAGGGTTAGGGTTAGGCTTAGGGTTAGGCTTAGGGTACGGCTTAGGGTACGGGTTCGGGGAGGGTTTCGGGTATGGCGTAGGTTATGGGTTAGGGTTTGGGTTAGGGTTAGTGTTAGGGTTAGGGATCGGTTTAGGGTACGGGTTAGGATTAGGGTACGGGTTAGGGTTAGGGTAGGGGTTAGGGTTAGGGTACGCGTTAGGGTTAGGGTAGTTAGTAAACCTATCCCACTCTCTAGATACCCCTTAGCACGTAAAGGAATATTATTTGGGGGTCCAGCCATGGAGAAGAGTTTAGACACTAGGATAAGATAAGGAACACACCCATTATAAAGAAATCACATTAGGATTCTCTTTTTAAGCTGTTGCTTAAAACACTAGTGCTTAGAAAATCTATTGGAGGCAGAAGCAGTCAAGGGTAGCCTAGGGTTAGTGTTAGGCTTAGGGTTAGGCTTAGGGTATAGCTTAGGGTACGGGTTCGGGGAGGGTTTCGGGTACGGCGTAGGGTATGGGTTAGGGTTAGGGTTAGGGTTAGTGTTAGGGTTAGGGCTCGGTTTAGGGTACGGGTTAGGATTAGGGTACGAGTTAGGGTTAGGGTAGGGGTTAGGGTTAGGGTACGCGTTAGGGTTAGGGTAGTTATTAAACCTATCCCACTCTCTAGATACCCCTTAGCACGTAAAGGAATATTATTTGGGGGTCCAGCCATGGAGAAGAGTTTAGACACTAGGATAAGATAAGGAACACACCCATTATAAAGAAATCACTTTAGGATTCTCTTTTTAAGCTGTTCTTAAAACACTAGTGCTTAGGAAATCTATTGGAGGCAGAAGCAGTCAAGGGTAGCCTAGGGTTAGGGTTAGGCTTAGGGTTAGGGTTAGGGTACGGCTTGGGGTATGGGTTCGGGGAGGTGTTCGTGTACGGCGTAGGGTATGGGTTAGGGTTAGGGTTTGGGTTAGTGTTAGGGTTAGGGCTCGGTTTAGGGTACGGGTTAGGATTAGGGTACGTGTTAGTGTTAGAGTAGGGGTTAGGGTTAGAGTACGCATTAGGGTTAGGGTAGTTATTAAACCTATCCCACTCTCTAGATACCCCTTAGCACGTAAGGGAATATTATTTGGGGGTGCAGCCATATAGAAGAGTTTAGACACTAGGATAAGATAAGGAACACACCCATTATAAAGAAATCACATTAGGATTCTCTTTTTAAGCTGTTCCTTAAAACAGTAGTGCTTAGGAAATCTATTGGAGGCAGAAGCAGTCAAGGGTAGCCTAGGGTTAGGGTTAGGCTTAGGGTTAGGCTTAGGGTACGGCTTAGGGTACGGGTTCGGGGAGGGGTGCGGGTACGGCGTAGGGTATGGGTTAGGGTTAGGGATAGGGTTAGTGTTAGGGTTAGGGCTCGGTTTAGGGTACGGGTTAGGATTAGGGTACGTGTTAGGGTTAGGGAAGGGGTTAGGGTTAGGGTACGCGTTAGGGTTAGGGTAGTTATTAAACCTATCCCACTCTCTAGATACCCCTTAGCACGTAAAGGAATATTATTTGAGGGTCCAGCCATGGAGAAGAGTTTAGACACTAGGATAAGATAAGGAACACACCCATTATAAAGAAATCACATTAGGATTCTCTTTTTACGCTGTTCCTTAAAACACTAGTGCTTAGGAAATCTATTGGAGGCAGAAGCAGTCAAGGGTAGCGTAGGGTTAGGGTTAGGCTTAGGGTTAGGTTTAGGGTACGGCTTAGGGTACGGGTTCGGGGAGGCTTTCGGGTACGGCGTAGGGTATGGGTTAGGGTTAGGGTTAGGGTTAGTGTTAGGGTTAGGGCTCGGTTTAGGGTACGGTTAGGATTAGGGTACGTGTTAGGTTTAGGGTAGGGGTTAGGTTTAGGGTACGCGTTAGGGTTAGGGTAGTTAGTAAACCTATCCCAC
The DNA here is from genome assembly GCF_965194805.1 of Balaenoptera borealis. Classification (NCBI taxonomy): domain Eukaryota; kingdom Metazoa; phylum Chordata; class Mammalia; order Artiodactyla; family Balaenopteridae; genus Balaenoptera; species Balaenoptera borealis. The sequence goes on along the minus strand of NW_028123907.1, from coordinate 862,405 downwards.
TCTCTAGATACCCCTTAGCACGTAAGGCAATATTATTTGGGGGTGCAGCCATGGAGAAGAGTTTAGACACTAGGATAAGATAAGGAACACACCCATTATAAAGAAATCACATTAGGATTCTCTTTTTAAGCTGTTCCTTAAAACACTAGTGCTTAGGAAATCTATTGGAGGCAGAAGCAGTCAAGGGTAGCCTAGGGTTAGGGTTAGGCTTAGGGTTAGGTTTAGGGTACGGCTTTGGGTATGGGTTCGGGGAGGTGTTCGTGTACGGCGTAGGGTATGGGTTAGGGTTAGGGTTTGGGTTAGTGTTAGGTTTAGGGCTCGGTTTAGGGTACGGGTTAGGATTAGGGTACGTGTTAGGGTTAGGGTAGGGGTTAGGGTTAGGTTACACGTTAGGGCTAGGGTAGTTAGTAAACCTATCCCACTCTCTAGCTCCCCCTTAGCACGTAAAGGAATATTATTTGGGGGTCCAGCCATGGAGAAGAGTTTAGACACTAGGATAAGATAAGGAACACACCCATTATAAAGAAATCACTTTAGGATTCTCTTTTTAAGCTGTTCCTTAAAACACTACTGCTTAGGAAATCAATTGGAGGCAGAAGCAGTCAAGGGTAGCCTAGGGTTAGGGTTAGGCTTAGGGTTAGGTTTAGGGTATGGCTTAGGGTACGGGTTCGGGGAGGGGTGCGGGTACGGCATAGGGTATGGGTTAGGGTTAGGGTTAGGGTTAGTGTTAGGGTTAGGGCTCGGTTTAGGGTACAGGTTAGGATTAGTGTACGTGTTAGGGTTAGGGTAGGGGTTAGGGTTAGGGTACGCGTTAGGGTTAGGGTAGTTATTAAACCTATCCCACTCTCTAGATACCCCTGAGCACGTAAGGGAATATTATTTGGGGGTGCAGCCATGGAGAAGAGTTTAGACACTAGGATAAGATAAGGAACACACCCATTATAAAGAAATCACATTAGGATTCTCTTTTTAAGCTGTTCCTTAAAACAGTAGTGCTTAGGAAATCTATTGGAGGCAGAAGCAGTCAAGGGTAGCCTAGGGTTAGGGTTAGGCTTAGGGTTAGGCTTAGGGTACGGCTTAGGGTACGGGTTCGGGGAGGGGTGCGGGTACGGCGTAGGGTATGGGTTAGGGTTAGGGTTAGGGTTAGTGTTAGGGTTAGGGCTCGGTTTAGGGTACGGGTTAGGATTAGGGTACGTGTTAGGGTTAGGGTAGGGGTTAGGGTTAGGTTACACGTTAGGGCTAGGGTAGTTAGTAAACCTATCCCACTCTCTAGCTCCCCCTTAGCACGTAAAGGAATATTATTTGGGGGTCCAGCCATGGAGAAGAGTTTAGACACTAGGATAAGATAAGGAACACACCCATTATAAAGAAATCACTTTAGGATTCTCTTTTTAAGCTGTTCCTTAAAACACTACTGCTTAGGAAATCAATTGGAGGCAGAAGCAGTCAAGGGTAGCCTAGGGTTAGGGTTAGGCTTAGGGTTAGGTTTAGGGTATGGCTTAGGGTACGGGTTCGGGGAGGGGTGCGGGTACGGCATAGGGTATGGGTTAGGGTTAGGGTTAGGGTTAGTGTTAGGGTTAGGGCTCGGTTTAGGGTACAGGTTAGGATTAGTGTACGTGTTAGGGTTAGGGTAGGGGTTAGGGTTAGGGTACGCGTTAGGGTTAGGGTAGTTATTAAACCTATCCCACTCTCTAGATACCCCTGAGCACGTAAGGGAATATTATTTGGGGGTGCAGCCATGGAGAAGAGTTTAGACACTAGGATAAGATAAGGAACACACCCATTATAAAGAAATCACATTAGGATTCTCTTTTTAAGCTGTTCCTTAAAACAGTAGTGCTTAGGAAATCTATTGGAGGCAGAAGCAGTCAAGGGTAGCGTAGGGTTAGGGTTAGGCTTAGGGTTAGGCTTAGGGTACGGCTTAGGGTACGGGTTCGGGGAGGGGTGCGGGTACGGCGTAGGGTATGGGTTAGGGTTAGGGTTAGGGTTAGTGTTAGGGTTAGGGCTCGGTTTAGGGTACGGGTTAGGATTAGGGTACGTGTTAGGGTTAGGGTAGGGGTTAGGGTTAGGGTACGCGTTAGGGTTAGGGTAGTTATTAAACCTATCCCACTCTCTAGATACCCCTTAGCACGTAAAGGAATATTATTTGAGGGTCCAGCCATGGAGAAGAGTTTAGACACTAGGATAAGATAAGGAACACACCCATTATAAAGAAATCACATTAGGATTCTCTTTTTAAGCTGTTGCTTAAAACACTAGTGCTTAGGAAATCTATTGGAGGCAGAAGCAGTCAAGGGTAGCCTAGGGTTAGTGTTAGGCTTAGGGTTAGGCTTAGGGTACGGCTTAGGGTACGGGTTTGGGGAGGGGTTCAGGTACGGCGTAGGGTATGGGTTAGGGTTAGGGTTAGTGTTAGTGTTAGGGTTAGGGCTCGGTTTAGGGTACGGGTTAGGATTAGGGTACGTGTTAGTGTTAGGGTAGGGGTTAGGGTTAGAGTACGCATTAGGGTTAGGGTAGTTATTAAACCTATCCCACTCTCTAGATACCCCTTAGCACGTAAGGCAATATCATTTGGGGGTGCAGCCATGGAGAAGAGTTTAGACACTAGGATAAGATAAGGAACACACCCATTATAAAGAAATCACATTAGGATTCTCTTTTTAAGCTGTTCCTTAAAACACTAGTGCTTAGGAAATCTATTGGAGGCAGAAGCAGTCAAGGGTAGCCTAGGGTTAGTGTTAGGCTTAGGGTTAGGCTTAGGGTACGGCTTAGGGTACGGGTTTGGTGAGGGGTTCAGGTACGGCGTAGGGTATGGGTTAGGGTTAGGGTTAGTGTTAGTGTTAGGGTTAGGGCTCGGTTTAGGGTACGGGTTAGGATTAGGGTACGTGTTAGTGTTAGGGTAGGGGTTAGGGTTAGAGTACGCATTAGGGTTAGGGTAGTTATTAAACCTATCCCACTCTCTAGCTACCCCTTAGCACATAAGGCAATATTATTTGGGGGTGCAGCAATGGAGAAGAGTTTAGACACTAGGATAAGATAAGGAACACACCCATTATAAAGAAATCACATTAGGATTCTCTTTTTAAGCTGTTCCTTAAAACACTAGTGCTTAGGAAATCTATTGGAGGCAGAAGCAGTCAAGGGTAGCCTAGGGTAAGGTTAGGCTTAGGGTTAGGCTTAGGGTACGGCTTAGGGTAAGGTTCGGGGAGGGTTTCGGGTACGGCGTAGGGTATGGGTTAGGGTTAGGGTTAGTGTTAGGGTTAGGGCTCGGTTTAGGGTACGGGTTAGGATTAGGGTACGTGTTAGGGTTAGGGTAGTGGTTAGGGTTAGGGTACGCGTTAGGGTTAGGGTAGTTATTAAACCTATCCCACTCTCTAGATACCCCTTAGCACGTAAAGGAATATTATTTGGGGGTCCAGCCATGGAGAAGAGTTTAGACACTAGGATAAGATAAGGAACACACCCATTATAAAGAAATCACTTTAGGATTCTCTTTTTAAGCTGTTCCTTAAAACACTAGTGCTTAGGAAATCTATTGGAGGCAGAAGCAGTCAAGGGTAGCCTAGGGTTAGGGTTAGGCTTAGGGTTAGGCTTAGGGTACGGCTTAGGGTACGGGTTCAGGGAGGGGTGCGGGTACGGCGTAGGGTATGGGTTAGGGTTAGGGTTAGGGTTAGTGTTAGGGTTAGGGCTCGGTTTAGGGTACAGGTTAGGATTAGGGTACGTGTTAGGGTTAGGGTAGGGGTTAGGGTTAGGGTACGCGTTAGGGTTAGGGTAGTTATTAAACCTATCCCACTCTCTAGATACCCCTTAGCACGTAAGGGAATATTATTTGGGGGTGCAGCCATGGAGAAGAGTTTAGACACTAGGATAAGATAAGGAACACACCCATTATAAAGAAATCACATTAGGATTCTCTTTTTAAGCTGTTCCTTAAAACAGTAGTGCTTAGGAAATCTATTGGAGGCAGAAGCAGTCAAGGGTAGCCTAGGGTTAGGGTTAGGCTTAGGGTTAGGCTTAGGGTACGGCTTAGGTTACGGGTTCGGGGAGGGGTGCGGGTACGGCGTAGGGTATGGGTTAGGGTTAGGGTTAGGGTTAGTGTTAGGGTTAGGGCTCGGTTTAGGGTATGGGTTAGGATTAGGGTACGTGTTAGGGTTAGGGTAGGGGTTAGGGTTAGGGTACGCGTTAGGGTTAGGGTAGTTATTAAACCTATCCCACTCTCTAGATACCCCTTAGCACGTAAAGGAATATTATTTGAGGGTCCAGCCATGGAGAAGAGTTTAGACACTAGGATAAGATAAGGAACACACCCATTATAAAGAAATCACATTAGGATTCTCTTTTTAAGCTGTTCCTTAAAACACTAGTGCTTAGGAAATCTATTGGAGGCAGAAGCAGTCAAGGGTAGCGTAGGGTTAGGGTTAGGCTTAGGGTACGGCTTAGGGTACGGGTTCGGGGAGGGTTTCGGGTACGGCGTAGGGTATGGGTTACGGTTAGGGTTAGGGTTAGTGTTAGGGTTAGGGCTCGGTTTAGGGTACGGTTAGGATTAGGGTACGTGTTAGGTTTAGGGTAGGGGTTAGGGTTAGGGTACGCGTTAGGGTTAGGGTAGTTAGTAAACCTATCCCACTCTCTAGATACCCCTTAGCACGTAAAGGAATATTATTTGGGGTTCCAGCAATGGAGAAGAATTTAGACACTAGGATAAGATAAGGAACACACCCATTATAAAGAAATCACATTAGGATTCTCTTTTTAAGCTGTTGCTTAAAACACTAGTGCTTAGGAAATCTATTGGAGGCAGAAGCAGTCAAGGGTAGCCTAGGGTTAGTGTTAGGCTTAGGGTTAGGCTTAGGGTACGGCTTAGGGTACGGGTTTGGGGAGGGGTTCAGGTACGGCGTAGGGTATGGGTTAGGGTTAGGGTTAGTGTTAGTGTTAGGGTTAGGGCTCGGTTTAGGGTACGGGTTAGGATTAGGGTACGTGTTAGTGTTAGAGTAGGGGTTAGGGTTAGAGTACGCATTAGGGTTAGGGTAGTTATTAAACCTATCCCACTCTCTAGATACCCCTTAGCACGTAAGGCAATATTATTTGGGGGTGCAGCCATGGAGAAGAGTTTAGACACTAGGATAAGATAAGGAACACACCCATTATAAAGAAATCACATTAGGATTCTCTTTTTCAGCTGTTCCTTAAAACACTAGTGCTTAGGAAATCTATTGGAGGCAGAAGCAGTCAAGGGTAGCCTAGGGTTAGGGTTAGGCTTAGGGTTAGGCTTAGGGTACGGCTTAGCGTACGGGTTCGGGGAGGGTTTCGGGTATGGCGTAGGGTATGGGTTAGGGTTTGGGTTAGGGTTAGTGTTAGGGTTAGGGATCGGTTTAGCGTACGGGTTAGGATTAGGGTACGGGTTAGGGTTAGGGTAGGGGTTAGGGTTAGGGTACGCGTTAGGGTTAGGGTAGTTAGTAAACCTATCCCACTCTCTAGATACCCCTTAGCACGTAAAGGAATATTATTTGGGGGTCCAGCCATGGAGAAGAGTTTAGACACTAGGATAAGATAAGGAACACACCCATTATAAAGAAATCACATTAGGATTCTCTTTTTAAGCTGTTGCTTAAAACACTAGTGCTTAGGAAATCTATTGGAGGCAGAAGCAGTCAAGGGTAGCCTAGGGTTAGTGTTAGGCTTAGGGTTAGGCTTAGGGTATGGCTTAGGGTACGGGTTCGGGGAGGGTTTCGGGTACGGCGTAGGGTATGGGTTAGGGTTAGGGTTAGGGTTATTGTTAGGGTTAGGGCTCGGTTTAGGGTACGGGTTAGGATTAGGGTACGTGTTAGGGCTAGGGTAGGGGTTAGGGTTAGGGTACGCGTTAGGGTTAGGGTAGTTATTAAACCTATCCCACTCTCTAGATACCCCTTAGCACGTAAAGGAATATTATTTGGGGGTCCAGCCATGGAGAAGAGTTTAGACACTAGGATAAGATAAGGAACACACCCATTATAAAGAAATCACTTTAGGATTCTCTTTTTAAGCTGTTCTTAAAACACTAGTGCTTAGGAAATCTATTGGAGGCAGAAGCAGTCAAGGGTAGCCTAGGGTTAGGGTTAGGCTTAGGGTTAGGGTTAGGGTACGGCTTGGGGTATGGGTTCGGGGAGGTGTTCGTGTACGGCGTAGGGTATGGGTTAGGGTTAGGGTTTGGGTTAGTGTTAGGGTTAGGGCTCGGTTTAGGGTACGGGTTAGGATTAGGGTACGTGTTAGGGTTAGGGTAGGGGTTAGGGTTAGGTTACGCGTTAGGGCTAGGGTAGTTAGTAAACCTATCCCACTCTCTAGCTCCCCGTTAGCACGTAAAGGAATATTATTTGGGGGTCCAGCCATGGAGAAGAGTTTAGACACTAGGATAAGATAAGGAACACACCCATTATAAAGAAATCACATTAGGATTCTCTTTTTAAGCTGTTCCTTAAAAAACTACTGCTTAGGGCTTCCCTGGTGGCGCAGTGGTTGAGAATTTGCCTGCCAATGCAGGGGACACGGGTTCGAGCCCTGGTCTGGGAAGATCCCACATGCCGCGGAGCAACTAGGCCCGTGAGCCACAATTACTGAGCCTGTGCGTCTGGAGCCTGTGCTCCGCAACAAGAGAGGCCGCGATAGTGAGAGGCCCGCACACCGCGATGAAGAGTGGCCCCCGCTTGCCACAACTAGAGAAAGCCCTCGCACAGAAACGAAGACCCGACACAGCCATAAATAAATTAAAAAAAAAAAAAAAAAAAATTAAAAAAAAAAAAAAAAAAAAAAAAAAAAAAAAAAAAACTACTGCTTAGGAAATCAATTGGAGGCAGAAGCAGTCAAGGGTAGCCTAGGGTTAGGGTTAGGCTTAGGGTTAGGTTTAGGGTATGGCTTAGGGTACGGGTTCGGGGAGGGGTGCGGGTACGGCGTAGGGTATGGGTTAGGGTTAGGGTTAGGGTTAGTGTTAGGGTTAGGGCTCGGTTTAGGGTACAGGTTAGGATTAGGGTACATGTTAGGGTTAGGGTAGGGGTTACGGTTAGGGTACGCGTTAGGGTTAGGGTAGTTATTAAACCTATCCCACTCTCTAGATACCCCTTAGCACGTAAGGGAATATTATTTGGGGGTGCAGCCATATAGAAGAGTTTAGACACTAGGATAAGATAAGGAACACACCCATTATAAAGAAATCACATTAGGATTCTCTTTTTAAGCTGTTCCTTAAAACAGTAGTGCTTAGGAAATCTATTGGAGGCAGAAGCAGTCAAGGGTAGCCTAGGGTTAGGGTTAGGCTTAGTGTTAGGCTTAGGGTACGGCTTAGGTTACGGGTTCGGGGAGGGGTGCGGGTACGGCGTAGGGTATGGGTTAGGGTTAGGGTTAGGGTTAGTGTTAGGGTTAGGGCTCGGTTTAGGGTACGGGTTAGGATTAGGGTACGTGTTAGGGTTAGGGTAGGGGTTAGGGTTAGGGTACGCGTTAGGGTTAGGGTAGTTATTAAACCTATCCCACTCTCTAGATACCCCTTAGCACGTAAAGGAATATTATTTGAGGGTCCAGCCATGGAGAAGAGTTTAGACACTAGGATAAGATAAGGAACACACCCATTATAAAGAAATCACATTAGGATTCTCTTTTTAAGCTGTTGCTTAAAACACTAGTGCTTAGGAAATCTATTGGAGGCAGAAGCAGTCAAGGGTAGCCTAGGGTTAGTGTTAGGCTTAGGGTTAGGCTTAGGGTACGGCTTAGGGTACGGGTTTGGGGAGAGGTTCAGGTACGGCGTAGAGTATGGGTTAGGGTTAGGGTTAGTGTTAGGGTTAGGGCTCGGTTTAGGGTACGGGTTAGGATTAGGGTACGTGTTAGTGTTAGAGTAGGGGTTAGGGTTAGAGTACGCATTAGGGTTAGGGTAGTTATTAAACCTAGCCCACTCTCTAGATACCCCTTAGCACGTAAGGCAATATTATTTGGGGGTGCAGCCATGGAGAAGAGTTTAGACACTAGGATAAGATAAGGAACACACCCATTATAAAGAAATCACATTAGGATTCTCTTTTTAAGCTGTTCCTTAAAACACTAGTGCTTAGGAAATCTATTGGAGGCAGAAGCAGTCAAGGGTAGCCTAGGGTTAGGGTTAGGCTTAGGGTTAGGTTTAGGGTACGGCTTGGGGTATGGGTTCAGGGAGGTGTTCGTGTACGTCGTAGGGTATGGGTTAGGGTTAGGGTTTGGGTTAGTGTTAGGGTTAGGGCTCGGTTTAGGGTACGGTTAGGATTAGGGTACGTGTTAGGTTTAGGGTAGGGGTTAGGGTTAGGGTACGCGTTAGGGTTAGGGTAGTTAGTAAACCTATCCCACTCTCAAGATACCCCTTAGCACGTAAAGGAATATTATTTGGGGTTCCAGCAATGGAGAAGAATTTAGACACTAGGATAAGATAAGGAACACACCCATTATAAAGAAATCACATTAGGATTCTCTTTTTAAGCTGTTGCTTAAAACACTAGTGCTTAGGAAATCTATTGGAGGCAGAAGCAGTCAAGGGTAGCCTAGGGTTAGTGTTATGCTTAGGGTTAGGCTTAGGGTACGGCTTAGGGTACGGGTTTGGGGAGGGGTTCAGGTACGGCGTAGGGTATGGGTTAGGGTTAGGGTTAGTGTTAGTGTTAGGGTTAGGGCTCGGTTTAGGGTACGGGTTAGGATTAGGGTACGTGTTAGTGTTAGAGTAGGGGTTAGGGTTAGAGTACGCATTAGGGTTAGGGTAGTTATTAAACCTATCCCACTCTCTAGATACCCCTTAGCACGTAAGGCAATATTATTTGGGGGTGCAGCCATGGAGAAGAGTTTAGACACTAGGATAAGATAAGGAACACACCCATTATAAAGAAATCACATTAGGATTCTCTTTTTCAGCTGTTCCTTAAAACACTAGTGCTTAGGAAATCTATTGGAGGCAGAAGCAGTCAAGGGTAGCCTAGGGTTAGGGTTAGGCTTAGGGTTAGGCTTAGGGTACGGCTTAGGGTACGGATTCGGGGAGGGTTTCGGGTATGGCGTAGGGTATGGGTTAGGGTTTGGGTTAGGGTTAGTGTTAGGGTTACGGATCGGTTTAGGGTACGGGTTAGGATTAGGGTACGGGTTAGGGTTAGGGTAGGGGTTAGGGTTAGGGTACGCGTTAGGGTTAGGGTAGTTAGTAAACCTATTCCACTCTCTAGATACCCCTTAGCACGTAAAGGAATATTATTTGGGGGTCCAGCCATGGAGAAGAGTTTAGACACTAGGATAAGATAAGGAACACACCCATTATAAAGAAATCACATTAGGATTCTCTTTTTAAGCTGTTGCTTAAAACACTAGTGCTTAGGAAATCTCTTGGAGGCAGAAGCAGTCAAGGGTAGCCTAGGGTTAGTGTTAGGCTTAGGGTTAGGCTTAGGGTATGGCTTAGGGTACGGGTTCGGGGAGGGTTTCGGGTACGGCGTAGGGTATGGGTTAGGGTTAGGGTTAGGGTTAGTGTTAGGGTTAGGGCTCGGTTTAGGGTACGGGTTAGGATTAGGGTACGTGTTAGAGTTAGGGTAGGGGTTAGGGTTAGGGTACGCGTTAGGGTTAGGGTAGTTATTAAACCTATCCCACTCTCTAGATACCCCTTAGCACGTAAAGGAATATTATTTGGGGGTCCAGCCATGGAGAAGAGTTTAGACACTAGGATAAGATAAGGAACACACCCATTATAAAGAAATCACTTTAGGATTCTCTTTTTAAGCTGTTCTTAAAACACTAGTGCTTAGGAAATCTATTGGAGGCAGAAGCAGTCAAGGGTAGCCTAGGGTTAGGGTTAGGCTTAGGGTTAGGGTTAGGGTACGGCTTGGGGTATGGGTTCGGGGAGGTGTTCGTGTACGGCGTAGGGTATGGGTTAGGGTTAGGGTTTGGGTTAGTGTTAGGGTTAGGGCTCGGTTTAGGGTACGGGTTAGGATTAGGGTACGTGTTAGGGTTAGGGTAGGGGTTAGGGTTAGGTTACGCGTTAGGGCTAGGGTAGTTAGTAAACCTATCCCACTCTCTACCTCCCCGTTAGCATGTAAAGGAATATTATTTGGGGGTCCAGCCATGGAGAAGAGTTTAGACACTAGGATAAGATAAGGAACACACCCATTATAAAGAAATCACATTAGGATTCTCTTTTTAAGCTGTTCCTTAAAAAACTACTGCTTAGGAAATCAATTGGAGGCAGAAGCAGTCAAGGGTAGCCTAGGGTTAGGGTTAGGCTTAGGGTTAGGTTTAGGGTATGGCTTAGGGTACGGGTTCGGGGAGGGGTGCGGGTACGGCATAGGGTATGGGTTAGGGTTAGGGTTAGGGTTAGTGTTAGGGTTAGGGCTCGGTTTAGGGTACAGGTTAGGATTAGGGTACATGTTAGGGTTAGGGTAGGGGTTAGGGTTAGGGTACGCGTTAGGGTTAGGGTAGTTATTAAACCTATCCCACTCTCTAGATACCCCTTAGCACGTAAGGGAATATTATTTGGGGGTGCAGCCATATAGAAGAGTTTAGACACTAGGATAAGATAAGGAACACACCCATTATAAAGAAATCACTTTAGGATTCTCTTTTTAAGCTGTTCCTTAAAACACTACTGCTTAGGAAATCAATTGGAGGCAGAAGCAGTCAAGGGTAGCCTAGGGTTAGGGTTAGGCTTAGGGTTAGGTTTAGGGTATGGCTTAGGGTACGGGTTCGGGGAGGGGTGCGGGTACGGCATAGGGTATGGGTTAGGGTTAGGGTTAGGGTTAGTGTTAGGGTTAGGGCTCGGTTTAGGGTACAGGTTAGGATTAGTGTACGTGTTAGGGTTAGGGTAGGGGTTAGGGTTAGGGTACGCGTTAGGGTTAGGGTAGTTATTAAACCTATCCCACTCTCTAGATACCCCTTAGCACGTAAGGGAATATTATTTGGGGGTGCAGCCATGGAGAAGAGTTTAGACACTAGGATAAGATAAGGAACACACACATTATAAAGAAATCACATTAGGATTCTCTTTTTAAGCTGTTCCTTAAAACAGTAGTGCTTAGGAAATCTATTGGAGGCAGAAGCAGTCAAGTGTAGCCTAGGGTTAGGGTTAGGCTTAGGGTTAGGCTTAGGGTACGGCTTAGGGTACGGGTTCGGGGAGGGGTGCGGGTACGGCGTAGGGTATGGGTTAGGGTTAGGGTTAGGGTTAGTGTTAGGGTTAGGGCTCGGTTTAGGGTACGGGTTAGGATTAGGGTACGTGTTAGGGTTAGGGTAGGGGTTAGGGTTAGGGTACGCGTTAGGGTTAGGGTAGTTATTAAACCTATCCCACTCTCTAGATACCCCTGAGCACGTAAGGGAATATTATTTGAGGGTCCAGCCATGGAGAAGAGTTTAAACACTAGGATAAGATAAGGAACACACCCATTATAAAGAAATCACATTAGGATTCTCTTTTTAAGCTGTTGCTTAAAACACTAGTGCTTAGGAAATCTATTGGAGGCAGAAGCAGTCAAGGGTAGCCTAGGGTTAGGGTTAGGCTTAGGGTTAGGTTTAGGGTATGGCTTAGGGTACGGGTTCGGGGAGGGGTGCGGGTACGGCGTAGGGTATGGGTTAGGGTTAGGGTTAGGGTTAATGTTAGGGTTAGGGCTCGGTTTAGGGTACAGGTTAGGATTAGGGTACGTGTTAGGGTTAGGGTAGGGGTTAGGGTTAGGGTACGCGTTAGGGTTAGGGTAGTTATTAAACCTATCCCACTCTCTAGATACCCCTGAGCACGTAAGGGAATATTATTTGGGGGTGCAGCCATGGAGAAGAGTTTAGACACTAGGATAAGATAAGGAACACACCCATTATAAAGAAATCACATTAGGATTCTCTTTTTAAGCTGTTCCTTAAAACAGTAGTGCTTAGGAAATCTATTGGAGGCAGAAGCAGTCAAGGGTAGCCTAGGGTTAGGGTTAGGCTTAGTGTTAGGCTTAGGGTACGGCTTAGGTTACGGGTTCGGGGAGGGGTGCGGGTACGGCGTAGGGTATGGGTTAGGGTTAGGGTTAGGGTTAGTGTTAGGGTTAGGGCTCGGTTTAGGGTACGGGTTAGGATTAGGGTACGTGTTAGGGTTAGGGTAGGGGTTAGGGTTAGGGTACGCGTTAGGGTTAGGGTAGTTATTAAACCTATCCCACTCTCTAGATACCCCTTAGCACGTAAAGGAATATTATTTGAGGGTCCAGCCATGGAGAAGAGTTTAGACACTAGGATAAGATAAGGAACACACCCATTATAAAGAAATCACATTAGGATTCTCTTTTTAAGCTGTTCCTTAAAACACTAGTGCTTAGGAAATCTATTGGAGGCAGAAGCAGTCAAGGGTAGCGTAGGGTTAGGGTTAGGCTGAGGTTTAGGCTTAGGGTACGGCTTAGGGTACGGGTTCGGGTAGGGTTTCGGGTACGGCGTAGGTTATGGGTTAGGGGTAGGGTTAGGGTTAGTGTTAGGGTTAGGGCTCGGTTTAGGGTACGGTTAGGATTAGGGTACGTGTTAGGTTTAGGGTAGGGGTTAGGGTTAGGGTACGCGTTAGGGTTAGGGTAGTTATTAAACCTATCCCACTCTCTAGATACCCCTTAGCACGTAAAGGAATATTATTTGGGGTTCCAGCAATGGAGAAGAATTTAGACACTAGGATAAGATAAGGAACACACCCATTATAAAGAAATCACATTAGGATTCTCTTTTTAAGCTGTTGCTTAAAACACTAGTGCTTAGGAAATCTATTGGAGGCAGAAGCAGTCAAGGGTAGCCTAGGGTTAGTGTTAGGCTTAGGGTTAGGCTTAGGGTACGGCTTAGGGTACGGGTTTGGGGAGGGGTTCAGGTACGGCGTAGGGTATGGGTTAGGGTTAGGGTTAGTGTTAGTGTTAGGGGTAGGGCTCGGTTTAGGGTACGGGTTAGGATTAGGGTACGTGTTAGTGTTAGAGTAGGGGTTAGGGTTAGAGTACGCATTAGGGTTAGGGTAGTTATTAAACCTATCCCACTCTCTAGATACCCCTTAGCACGTAAGGCAATATTATTTGGGGGTGCAGCCATGGAGAAGAGTTTAGACACTAGGATAAGATAAGGAACACACCCATTATAAAGAAATCACATTAGGATTCTCTTTTTAAGCTGTTCCTTAAAACACTAGTGCTTAGGAAATCTATTGGAGGCAGAAGCAGTCAAGGGTAGCCTAGGGTTAGGGTTAGGCTTAGGGTTAGGTTTAGGGTATGGCTTGGGGTATGGGTTCGGGGAGGTGTTCGTGTACGGCGTAGGGTATGGGTTAGGGTTAGGGTTTGGGTTAGTGTTAGGGTTAGGGCTCGGTTTAGGGTACGGGTTAGGATTAGGGTACGTGTTAGGGTTAGGGTAGGGGTTAGGGTTAGGTTACGCTTTAGGGCTATTGTAGTTAGTAAACCTATCCCACTCTCTAGCTCCCCCTTAGCACGTAAAGGAATATTATTTGGGGGTCCAGCCATGGAGAAGAGTTTAGACACTAGGATAAGATAAGGAACACACCCATTATAAAGAAATCACTTTAGGATTCTCTTTTTAAGCTGTTCCTTAAAACACTACTGCTTAGGAAATCAATTGGAGGCAGAAGCAGTCAAGGGTAGCCTAGGGTTAGGGTTAGGCTTAGGGTTAGGTTTAGGGTATGGCTTAGGGTACGGGTTCGGGGAGGGGTGCGGGTACGGCATAGGGTATGGGTTAGGGTTAGGGTTAGGGTTAGTGTTAGGGTTAGGGCTCGGTTTAGGGTACAGGTTAGGATTAGTGTACGTGTTAGGGTTAGGGTAGGGGTTAGGGTTAGGGTACGCGTTAGGGTTAGGGTAGTTATTAAACCTATCCCACTCTCTAGATACCCCTTAGCACGTAAGGGAATATTATTTGGGGGTGCAGCCATGGAGAAGAGTTTAGACACTAGGATAAGATAAGGAACACACCCATTATAAAGAAATCACATTAGGATTCTCTTTTTAAGCTGTTCCTTAAAACAGTAGTGCTTAGGAAATCTATTGGAGGCAGAAGCAGTCAAGGGTAGCCTAGGGTTAGGGTTAGGCTTAGGGTTAGGCTTAGGGTACGGCTTAGGGTACGGGTTCGGGGAGGGGTGCGGGTACGGCGTAGGGTATGGGTTAGGGTTAGGGTTAGGGTTAGTGTTAGGGTTAGGGCTCGGTTTAGGGTACGGGTTAGGATTAGGGTACGTGTTAGGGTTAGGGTAGGGGTTAGGGTTAGGGTACGCATTAGGGTTAGGGTAGTTATTAAACCTATCCCACTCTCTAGATACCCCTTAGCACGTAAAGGAATATTATTTGAGGGTCCAGCCATGGAGAAGAGTTTAGACACTAGGATAAGATAAGGAACACACCCATTATAAAGAAATCACATTAGGATTCTCTTTTTAAGCTGTTCCTTAAAACACTAGTGCTTAGGAAATCTATTGGAGGCAGAAGCAGTCAAGGGTAGCGTAGGGTTAGGGTTAGGCTTAGGGTTAGGCTTAGGGTACGGCTTAGGGTACGTGTTCGGGGAGGGTTTCGGGTACGGCGTAGGGTATGGGTTAGGGTTAGGGTTAGGGTTAGTGTTAGGGTTAGGGCTCGGTTTAGGGTACGGTTAGGATTAGGGTACGTGTTAGGTTTAGGGTAGGGGTTAGGGTTAGAGTACGCGTTAGGGTTAGGGTAGTTAGTAAACCTATCCCACTGTCTAGATACCCCTTAGCACGTAAAGGAATATTATTTGGGGTTCCAGCAATGGAGAAGAATTTAGACACTAGGATAAGATAAGGAACACACCCATTATAAAGAAATCACATTAGGATTCTCTTTTTAAGCTGTTGCTTAAAACACTAGTGCTTAGGAAATCTATTGGAGGCAGAAGCAGTCAAGGGTAGCCTAGGGTTAGTGTTAGGCTTAGAGTTAGGCTTAGGGTACGGCTTAGGGTACGGGTTTGGGGAGGGGTTCAGGTACGGCGTAGGGTATGGGTTAGGGTTAGGGTTAGTGTTAGTGTTAGGGTTAGGGCTCGGTTTAGGGTACGGGTTAGGATTAGGGTACGTGTTAGTGTTAGAGTAGGGGTTAGGGTTAGAGTACGCATTAGGGTTAGGGTAGTTATTAAACCTATCCCACTCTCTAGATACCCCTTAGCACGTAAGGCAATATTATTTGGGGGTGCAGCCATGGAGAAGAGTTTAGACACTAGGATAAGATAAGGAACACACCCATTATAAAGAAATCACATTAGGATTCTCTTTTTAAGCTGTTCCTTAAAACAGTAGTGCTTAGGAAATCTATTGGAGGCAGAAGCAGTCAAGGGTAGCCTAGGGTTAGGGTTAGGCTTAGGGTTAGGCTTAGGGTACGGCTTAGGGTACGGGTTCGGGGAGGGGTGCGGGTACGGCGTAGGGTATGGGTTAGGGTTAGGGTTTGGGTTAGTGTTAGGGTTAGGGCTCGGTTTAGGGTACGGGTTAGGATTAGGGTACGTGTTAGGGTTAGGGTAGGGGTTAGGGTTAGGGTACGCATTAGGGTTAGGGTAGTTATTAAACCTATCCCACTCTCTAGATACCCCTTAGCACGTAAAGGAATATTATTTGAGGGTCCAGCCATGGAGAAGAGTTTAGACACTAGGATAAGATAAGGAACACACCCATTATAAAGAAATCACATTAGGATTCTCTTTTTAAGCTGTTCCTTAAAACACTAGTGCTTAGGAAATCTATTGGAGGCAGAAGCAGTCAAGGGTAGCGTAGGGTTAGGGTTAGGCTTAGGGTTAGGCTTAGGGTACGGCTTAGGGTACGTGTTCGGGGAGCTTTTCGGGTACGGCGTAGGGTATGGGTTAGGGTTAGGGTTTGGGTTAGTGTTAGGGTTAGGGCTCGGTTTAGGGTACGGTTAGGATTAGGGTACGTGTTAGGTTTAGGGTAGGGGTTAGGGTTAGGGTACGCGTTAGGGTTAGGGTAGTTAGTAAACCTATCCCACTCTCTAGATACACCTTAGCACGTAAAGGAATATTATTTGGGGTTCCAGCCATGGAAAAGAATTTAGACACTAGGATAAGATAAGGAACACACCCATTATAAAGAAATCACTTTAGGATTCTCTTTTTAAGCTGTTCTTAAAACACTAGTGCTTAGGAAATCTATTGGAGGCAGAAGCAGTCAAGGGTAGCCTAGGGTTAGGGTTAGGCTTAGGGTTAGGGTTAGGGTACGGCTTGGGGTATGGGTTCGGGGAGGTGTTCGTGTACGGCGTAGGGTATGGGTTAGGGTTAGGGTTTGGGTTAGTGTTAGGGTTAGGGCTCGGTTTAGGGTACGGGTTAGGATTAGGGTACGTGTTAGGGTTAGGGTAGGGGTTAGGGTTAGGTTACGCATTAGGGCTAGGGTAGTTAGTAAACCTATCCCACTCTCTAGCTCCCCTTAGCACGTAAAGGAATATTATTTGGGGTTCCAGCAATGGAGAAGAATTTAGACACTAGGATAAGATAAGGAACACACCCATTATAAAGAAATCACATTAGGATTCTCTTTTTAAGCTGTTGCTTAAAACACTAGTGCTTAGGAAATCTATTGGAGGCAGAAGCAGTCAAGGGTAGCCTAGGGTTAGTGTTAGGCTTAGGGTTAGGCTTAGGGTACGGCTTAGGGTACGGGTTTGGGGAGGGGTTCAGGTACGGCGTAGGGTATGGGTTAGGGTTAGGGTTAGTGTTAGTGTTAGGGTTAGGGCTCGGTTTAGGGTACGGGTTAGGATTAGGGTACGTGTTAGTGTTAGAGTAGGGGTTAGGGTTAGAGTACGCATTAGGGTTAGGGTAGTTATTAAACCTATCCCACTCTCTAGATACCCCTTAGCACGTAAGGCAATATTATTTGGGGGTGCAGCCATGGAGAAGAGTTTAGACACTAGGATAAGATAAGGAACACACCCATTATAAAGAAATCACATTAGGATTCTATTTTTAAGCTGTTCCTTAAAACACTAGTGCTTAGGAAATCTATTGGAGGCAGAAGCAGTCAAGGGTAGCCTAGGGTTAGGGTTAGGCTTAGGGTTAGGTTTAGGGTACGGCTTGGGGTATGGGTTCAGGGAGGTGTTCGTGTACGGCGTAGGGTATGGGTTAGGGTTAGGGTTTGGGTTAGTGTTAGGGTTAGGGCTCGGTTTAGGGTACGGGTTAGGATTAGGGTACGTGTTAGGGTTAGGGTAGGGGTTAGGGTTAGGTTACGCGTTAGGGCTAGGGTAGTTAGTAAACCTATCCCACTCTCTAGCTCCCCCTTAGCACGTAAAGGAATATTATTTGGGGGTCCAGCCATGGAGAAGAGTTTAGACACTAGGATAAGATAAGGAACACACCCATTATAAAGAAATCACTTTAGGATTCTCTTTTTAAGCTGTTCCTTAAAACACTACTACTTAGGAAATCAATTGGAGGCAGAAGCAGTCAAGGGTAGCCTAGGGTTAGGGTTAGGCTTAGGGTTAGGTTTAGGGTATGGCTTAGGGTACGGGTTCGGGGAGGGGTGCGGGTACGGCGTACGGTATGGGTTAGGGTTAGGGTTAGGGTTAGTGTTAGGGTTAGGGCTCGGTTTAGGGTACAGGTTAGGATTAGGGTACGTGTTAGGGTTAGGGTAGGGGTTAGGGTTAGGGTACGCGTTAGGGTTAGGGTAGTTATTAAACCTATCCCACTCTCTAGATACCCCTTAGCACGTAAGGGAATATTATTTGGGGGTGCAGCCATGGAGAAGAGTTTAGACACTAGGATAAGATAAGGAACACACCCATTATAAAGAAATCACATTAGGATTCTCTTTTTAAGCTGTTCCTTAAAACAGTAGTGCTTAGGAAATCTATTGGAGGCAGAAGCAGTCAAGGGTAGCCTAGGGTTAGGGTTAGGCTTAGGGTTAGGCTTAGGGTACGGCTTAGGTTACGGGTTCGGGGAGGGGTGCGGGTACGGCGTAGGGTATGGGTTAGGGTTAGGGTTAGGGTTAGTGTTAGGGTTAGGGCTCGGTTTAGGGTACGGGTTAGGATTAGGGTACGTGTTAGGGTTAGGGTAGGGGTTAGGGTTAGGGTACGCGTTAGGGTTAGGGTAGTTATTAAACCTATCCCACTCTCTAGATACCCCTTAGCACGTAAAGGAATATTATTTGAGGGTCCAGCCATGGAGAAGAGTTTAGACACTAGGATAAGATAAGGAACACACCCATTATAAAGAAATCACATTAGGATTCTCTTTTTAAGCTGTTGCTTAAAACACTAGTGCTTAGGAAATCTATTGGAGGCAGAAGCAGTCTAGGGTAGCGTAGGGTTAGGGTTAGGCTTAGGGTTAGGCTTAGGGTACGGCTTAGGGTACGGGTTCGGGGAGGGTTTCGGGTACGGCGTAGGGTATGGGTTAGGGTTAGGGTTAGGGTTAGTGTTAGGGTTAGGGCTCGGTTTAGGGTACGGTTAGGATTAGGGTACGTGTTAGGTTTAGGGTAGGGGTTAGGGTTAGGGTACGCGTTAGGGTTAGGGTAGTTAGTAAACCTATCCCACTCTCTAGATACCCCTTAGCACGTAAAGGAATATTACTTGGGGTTCCAGCAATGGAGAAGAATTTAGACACTAGGATAAGATAAGGAACACACCCATTATAAAGAAATCACATTAGGATTCTCTTTTTAAGCTGTTGCTTAAAACACTAGTGCTTAGGAAATCTATTGGAGGCAGAAGCAGTCAAGGGTAGCCTAGGGTTAGTGTTAGGCTTAGGGTTAGGCTTAGGGTACGGCTTAGGGTACGGGTTTGGGGAGGGGTTCAGGTACGGCGTAGGGTATGGGTTAGGGTTAGGGTTAGTGTTAGTGTTAGGGGTAGCGCTCGGTTTAGGGTACGGGTTAGGATTAGGGTACGTGTTAGTGTTAGGGTAGGGGTTAGGGTTAGAGTACGCATTAGGGTTAGGGTA
The DNA here is from genome assembly GCF_965194805.1 of Balaenoptera borealis. Lineage (NCBI taxonomy): Eukaryota > Metazoa > Chordata > Mammalia > Artiodactyla > Balaenopteridae > Balaenoptera > Balaenoptera borealis. The sequence goes on along the minus strand of NW_028123907.1, from coordinate 843,550 downwards.
GTTATTAAACCTATCCCACTCTCTAGATACCCCTTAGCACGTAAGGCAATATTATTTGGGGGTGCAGCCATGGAGAAGAGTTTAGACACTAGGATAAGATAAGGAACACACCCATTATAAAGAAATCACATTAGGATTCTCTTTTTAAGCTGTTCCTTAAAACAGTAGTGCTTAGGAAATCTATGGGAGGCAGAAGCAGTCAAGGGTAGCCTAGGGTTAGGGTTAGGCTTAGGGTACGGCTTAGGGTACGGCTTAGGTTACGGGTTCGGGGAGGGGTGCGGGTACGGCGTAGGGTATGGGTTAGGGTTAGGGTTTGGGTTAGTGTTAGGGTTAGGGCTCGGTTTAGGGTACGGGTTAGGATTAGGGTACGTGTTAGGGTTAGGGTAGGGGTTAGGGTTAGGTTACGCATTAGGGCTAGGGTAGTTAGTAAACCTATCCCACTCTCTAGCTCCCCCTTAGCACGTAAAGGAATATTATTTGGGGGTCCAGCCATGGAGAAGAGTTTAGACACTAGGATAAGATAAGGAACACACCCATTATAAAGAAATCACTTTAGGATTCTCTTTTTAAGCTGTTCCTTAAAACACTACTGCTTAGGAAATCAATTGGAGGCAGAAGCAGTCAAGGGTAGCCTAGGGTTAGGGTTAGGCTTAGGGTTAGGTTTAGGGTATGGCTTAGGGTACGGGTTCGGGGAGGGGTGCGGGTACGGCATAGGGTATGGGTTAGGGTTAGGGTTAGGGTTAGTGTTAGGGTTAGGGCTCGGTTTAGGGTACAGGTTAGGATTAGTGTACGTGTTAGGGTTAGGGTAGGGGTTAGGGTTAGGGTACGCGTTAGGGTTAGGGTAGTTATTAAACCTATCCCACTCTCTAGATACCCCTTAGCACGTAAGGGAATATTATTTGGGGGTGCAGCCATGGAGAAGAGTTTAGACACTAGGATAAGATAAGGAACACACCCATTATAAAGAAATCACATTAGGATTCTCTTTTTAAGCTGTTCCTTAAAACAGTAGTGCTTAGGAAATCTATTGGAGGCAGAAGTAGTCAAGGGTAGCCTAGGGTTAGGGTTAGGCTTAGGGTTAGGCTTAGGGTACGGCTTAGGGTACGGGTTCGGGGAGGGGTGCGGGTACGGCGTAGGGTATGGGTTAGGGTTAGGGTTAGGGTTAGTGTTAGGGTTAGGGCTCGGTTTAGGGTACGGGTTAGGATTAGGGTACGTGTTAGGGTTAGGGTAGCGGTTAGGGTTAGGGTACGCGTTAGGGTTAGGGTAGTTATTAAACCTATCCCACTCTCTAGATACCCCTTAGCACGTAAAGGAATATTATTTGAGGGTCCAGCCATGGAGAAGAGTTTAGACACTAGGATAAGATAAGGAACACACCCATTATAAAGAAATCACATTAGGATTCTCTTTTTAAGCTGTTCCTTAAAACACTACTACTTAGGAAATCAATTGGAGGCAGAAGCAGTCAAGGGTAGCCTAGGGTTAGGGTTAGGCTTAGGGTTAGGTTTAGGGTACGGCTTGGGGTATGGGTTCGGGGAGGTGTTCGTGTACGGCGTAGGGTATGGGTTAGGGTTAGGGTTTGGGTTAGTGTTAGGGTTAGGGCTCGGTTTAGGGTACGGGTTAGGATTAGGGTACGTGTTAGTGTTAGGGTAGGGGTTAGGGTTAGAGTACGCATTAGGGTTAGGGTAGTTATTAAACCTATCCCACTCTCTAGATACCCCTTAGCACGTAAGGCAATATTATTTGGGGGTGCAGCCATGGAGAAGAGTTTAGACACTAGGATAAGATAAGGAACACACCCATTATAAAGAAATCACATTAGGATTCTCTTTTTAAGCTGTTCCTTAAAACAGTAGTGCTTAGGAAATCTATGGGAGGCAGAAGCAGTCAAGGGTAGCCTAGGGTTAGGGTTAGGCTTAGGGTTAGGCTTAGGGTACGGCTTAGGTTACGGGTTCGGGGAGGGGTGCGGGTACGGCGTAGGGTATGGGTTAGGGTTAGGGTTTGGGTTAGTGTTAGGGTTAGGGCTCGGTTTAGGGTACGGGTTAGGATTAGGGTACGTGTTAGGGTTAGGGTAGGGGTTAGGGTTAGGTTACGCATTAGGGCTAGGGTAGTTAGTAAACCTATCCCACTCTCTAGCTCCCCCTTAGCACGTAAAGGAATATTATTTGGGGGTCCAGCCATGGAGAAGAGTTTAGACACTAGGATAAGATAAGGAACACACCCATTATAAAGAAATCACATTAGGATTCTCTTTTTAAGCTGTTCCTTAAAACAGTAGTGCTTAGGAAATCTATTGGAGGCAGAAGTAGTCAAGGGTAGCCTAGGGTTAGGGTTAGGCTTAGGGTTAGGCTTAGGGTACGGCTTAGGTACGGGTTCGGGGAGGGGTGCGGGTACGGCGTAGGGTATGGGTTAGGGTTAGGGTTAGGGTTAGTGTTAGGGTTAGGGCTCGGTTTAGGGTACGGGTTAGGATTAGGGTACGTGTTAGGGTTAGGGTAGCGGTTAGGGTTAGGGTACGCGTTAGGGTTAGGGTAGTTATTAAACCTATCCCACTCTCTAGATACCCCTTAGCACGTAAAGGAATATTATTTGAGGGTCCAGCCATGGAGAAGAGTTTAGACACTAGGATAAGATAAGGAACACACCCATTATAAAGAAATCACATTAGGATTCTCTTTTTAAGCTGTTCCTTAAAACACTAGTGCTTAGGAAATCTATTGGAGGCAGAAGCAGTCAAGGGTAGCCTAGGGTTAGGGTTAGGCTTAGGGTTAGGTTTAGGGTACGGCTTGGGGTATGGGTTCGGGGAGGTGTTCGTGTACGGCGTAGGGTATGGGTTAGGGTTAGGGTTTGGGTTAGTGTTAGGGTTAGGGCTCGGTTTAGGGTACGGGTTAGGATTAGGGTACGTGTTAGTGTTAGGGTAGGGGTTAGGGTTAGAGTACACATTAGGGTTAGGGTAGTTATTAAACCTATCCCACTCTCTAGATACCCCTTAGCACGTAAGGCAATATTATTTGGGGGTGCAGCCATGGCGAAGAGTTTAGACACTAGGATAAGATAAGGAACACACCCATTATAAAGAAATCACATTAGGATTCTCTTTTTAAGCTGTTCCTTAAAACAGTAGTGCTTAGGAAATCTATGGGAGGCAGAAGCAGTCAAGGGTAGCCTAGGGTTAGGGTTAGGCTTAGGGTTAGGCTTAGGGTACGGCTTAGGTTACGGGTTCGGGGAGGGGTGCGGGTACGGCGTAGGGTATGGGTTAGGGTTAGGGTTTGGGTTAGTGTTAGGGTTAGGGCTCGGTTTAGGGTACGGGTTAGGATTAGGGTACGTGTTAGGGTTAGGGTAGGGGTTAGGGTTAGGTTACGCATTAGGGCTAGGGTAGTTAGTAAACCTATCCCACTCTCTAGCTCCCCCTTAGCACGTAAAGGAATATTATTTGGGGGTCCAGCCATGGAGAAGAGTTTAGACACTAGGATAAGATAAGGAACACACCCATTATAAAGAAATCACTTTAGGATTCTCTTTTTAAGCTGTTCCTTAAAACACTACTAATTAGGAAATCAATTGGAGGCAGAAGCAGTCAAGGGTAGCCTAGGGTTAGGGTTAGGCTTAGGGTTAGGTTTAGGGTATGGCTTAGGGTACGGGTTCGGGGAGGGGTGCGGGTACGGCATAGGGTATGGGTTAGGGTTAGGGTTAGGGTTAGTGTTAGGGTTAGGGCTCGGTTTAGGGTACAGGTTAGGATTAGTGTACGTGTTAGGGTTAGGGTAGGGGTTAGGGTTAGGGTACGCGTTAGGGTTAGGGTAGTTATTAAACCTATCCCACTCTCTAGATACCCCTTAGCACGTAAGGGAATATTATTTGGGGGTGCAGCCATGGAGAAGAGTTTAGACACTAGGATAAGATAAGGAACACACCCATTATAAAGAAATCACATTAGGATTCTCTTTTTAAGCTGTTCCTTAAAACAGTAGTGCTTAGGAAATCTATTGGAGGCAGAAGTAGTCAAGGGTAGCCTAGGGTTAGGGTTAGGCTTAGGGTTAGGCTTAGGGTACGGCTTAGGGTACGGGTTCGGGGAGGGGTGCGGGTACGGCGTAGGGTATGGGTTAGGGTTAGGGTTAGGGTTAGTGTTAGGGTTAGGGCTCGGTTTAGGGTACGGGTTAGGATTAGGGTACGTGTTAGGGTTAGGGTAGCGGTTAGGGTTAGGGTACGCGTTAGGGTTAGGCTAGTTATTAAACCTATCCCACTCTCTAGATACCCCTTAGCACGTAAAGGAATATTATTTGAGGGTCCAGCCATGGAGAAGAGTTTAGACACTAGGATAAGATAAGGAACACACCCATTATAAAGAAATCACATTAGGATTCTCTTTTTAAGCTGTTCCTTAAAACACTAGTGCTTAGGAAATCTATTGGAGGCAGAAGCAGTCAAGGGTAGCCTAGGGTTAGGGTTAGGCTTAGGGTTAGGTTTAGGGTACGGCTTGGGGTATGGGTTCGGGGAGGTGTTCGTGTACGGCGTAGGGTATGGGTTAGGGTTAGGGTTTGGGTTAGTGTTAGGGTTAGGGCTCGGTTTAGGGTACGGGTTAGGATTAGGGTACGTGTTAGGGTTAGGGTAGGGGTTAGGGTTTGGTTACGCGTTAGGGCTAGGGTAGTTAGTAAACCTATCCCACTCTCTAGCTCCCCCTTAGCACGTAAAGGAATATTATTTGGGGGTCCAGCCATGGAGAAGAGTTTAGACACTAGGATAAGATAAGGAACACACCCATTATAAAGAAATCACTTTAGGATTCTCTTTTTAAGCTGTTCCTTAAAACACTACTGCTTAGGAAATCAATTGGAGGCAGAAGCAGTCAAGGGTAGCCTAGGGTTAGGGTTAGGCTTAGGGTTAGGTTTAGGGTATGGCTTAGGGTACGGGTTCGGGGAGGGGTGCGGGTACGGCGTAGGGTATGGGTTAGGGTTAGGGTTAGGGTTAGTGTTAGGGTTAGGGCTCGGTTTAGGGTACAGGTTAGGATTAGGGTACGTGTTAGGGTTAGGGTAGGGGTTAGGGTTAGGGTACGCGTTAGGGTTAGGGTAGTTAGTAAACCTATCCCACTCTCTAGATACCCCTTAGCACGTAAGGGAATATTATTTGGGGGTGCAGCCATGGAGAAGAGTTTAGACACTAGGATAAGATAAGGAACACACCCATTATAAAGAAATCACATTAGGATTCTCTTTTTAAGCTGTTCCTTAAAACAGTAGTGCTTAGGAAATCTATTGGAGGCAGAAGCAGTCAAGGGTAGCCTAGGGTTAGGGTTAGGCTTAGGGTTAGGCTTAGGGTACGGCTTAGGTTACGGGTTCGGGGAGGGGTGCGGGTACGGCGTAGGGTATGGGTTAGGGTTAGGGTTTGGGTTAGTGTTAGGGTTAGGGCTCGGTTTAGGGTACGGGTTAGGATTAGGGTACGTGTTAGGGTTAGGATAGGGGTTAGGGTTAGGGTACGCATTAGGGCTAGGGTAGTTAGTAAACCTATCCCACTCTCTAGCTCCCCCTTAGCACGTAAAGGAATATTATTTGGGGGTCCAGCCATGGAGAAGAGTTTAGACACTAGGATAAGATAAGGAACACACCCATTATAAAGAAATCACTTTAGGATTCTCTTTTTAAGCTGTTCCTTAAAACACTACTCCTTAGGAAATCAATTGGAGGCAGAAGCAGTCAAGGGTAGCCTAGGGTTAGGGTTAGGCTTAGGGTTAGGTTTAGGGTATGGCTTAGGGTACGGGTTCGGGGAGGGGTGCGGGTACGGCGTAGGGTATGGGTTAGGGTTAGGGTTAGGGTTAGTGTTAGGGTTAGGGCTCGGTTTAGGGTACAGGTTAGGATTAGTGTACGTGTTAGGGTTAGGGTAGGGGTTAGGGTTAGGGTACGCGTTAGGGTTAGGGTAGTTATTAAACCTATCCCACTCTCTAGATACCCCTTAGCACGTAAGGGAATATTATTTGGGGGTGCAGCCATGGAGAAGAGTTTAGACACTAGGATAAGATAAGGAACACACCCATTATAAAGAAATCACATTAGGATTCTCTTTTTAAGCTGTTCCTTAAAACAGTAGTGCTTAGGAAATCTATTGGAGGCAGAAGCAGTCAAGGGTAGCCTAGGGTTAGGGTTAGGCTTAGGGTTAGGCTTAGGGTACGGCTTAGGGTACGGGTTCGGGGAGGGGTGCGGGTACGGCGTAGGGTATGGGTTAGGGTTAGGGTTAGGGTTAGTTTTAGGGTTAGGGCTCGGTTTAGGGTACGGGTTAGGATTAGGGTACGTGTTAGGGTTAGGGTAGGGGTTAGGGTTAGGTTACGCGTTAGGGTTAGGGTAGTTATTAAACCTATCCCACTCTCTAGATACCCCTTAGCACGTAAAGGAATATTATTTGAGGTTCCAGCCATGGAGAAGAGTTTAGACACTAGGATAAGATAAGGAACACACCCATTATAAAGAAATCACATTAGGATTCTCTTTTTAAGCTGTTCCTTAAAACACTAGTGCTTAGGAAATCTATTGGAGGCAGAAGCAGTCAAGGGTAGCCTAGGGTTAGGGTTAGGCTTAGGGTTAGGTTTAGGGTATGGCTTAGGGTACGGGTTCGGGGAGGGGTGCGGGTACGGCGTAGGGTATGGGTTAGGGTTAGGGTTAGGGTTAGTGTTAGGGTTAGGGCTCGGTTTAGGGTACAGGTTAGGATTAGGGTACGTGTTAGGGTTAGGGTAGGGGTTAGGGTTAGGGTACGCGTTAGGGTTAGGGTAGTTATTAAACCTATCCCACTCTCTAGATACCCCTTAGCACGTAAGGGAATATTATTTGGGGGTGCAGCCATGGAGAAGAGTTTAGACACTAGGATAAGATAAGGAACACACCCATTATAAAGAAATCACATTAGGATTCTCTTTTTAAGCTGTTCCTTAAAACAGTAGTGCTTAGGAAATCTATTGGAGGCAGAAGCAGTCAAGGGTAGCCTAGGGTTAGGGTTAGGCTTAGGGTTAGGCTTAGGGTACGGCTTAGGTTACGGGTTCGGGGAGGGGTGCGGGTACGGCGTAGGGTATGGGTTAGGGTTAGGGTTAGGGTTAGTGTTAGGGTTAGGGCTCGGTTTAGGGTACGGGTTAGGATTAGGGTACGTGTTAGGGTTAGGGTAGGGGTTAGGGTTAGGGTACGCGTTAGGGTTAGGGTAGTTATTAAACCTATCCCACTCTCTAGATACCCCTTAGCACGTAAAGGAATATTATTTGAGGGTCCAGCCATGGAGAAGAGTTTAGACACTAGGATAAGATAAGGAACACACCCATTATAAAGAAATCACATTAGGATTCTCTTTTTAAGCTGTTCCTTAAAACACTATTGCTTAGGAAATCTATTGGAGGCAGAAGCAGTCAAGGGTAGCGTAGGGTTAGGGTTAGGCTTAGGGTTAGGCTTAGGGTACGGCTTAGGGTTCGGGTTCGGGGAGGGTTTCGGGTACGGCGTAGGGTATGGGTTAGGGTTAGGGTTAGGGTTAGTGTTAGGGTTAGGGCTCGGTTTAGGGTACGGTTAGGATTAGGGTACGTGTTAGGTTTAGGGTAGGGGTTAGGGTTAGGGTACGCGTTAGGGTTAGGGTAGTTAGTAAACCTATCCCACTCTCTAGATACCCCTTAGCACGTAAAGGAATATTATTTGGGGTTCCAGCAATGGAGAAGAATTTAGACACTAGGATAAGATAAGGAACACACCCATTATAAAGAAATCACATTAGGATTCTCTTTTTAAGCTGTTCCTTAAAACAGTAGTGCTTAGGAAATCTATGGGAGGCAGAAGCAGTCAAGGGTAGCCTAGGGTTAGGGTTAGGCTTAGGGTTAGGCTTAGGGTACGGCTTAGGTTACGGGTTCGGGGAGGGGTGCGGGTACGGCGTAGGGTATGGGTTAGGGTTAGGGTTTGGGTTAGTGTTAGGGTTAGGGCTCGGTTTAGGGTACGGGTTAGGATTAGGGTACGTGTTAGGGTTAGGGTAGGGGTTAGGGTTAGGTTACGCATTAGGGCTAGGGTAGTTAGTAAACCTATCCCACTCTCTAGCTCCCCCTTAGCACGTAAAGGAATATTATTTGGGGGTCCAGCCATGGAGAAGAGTTTAGACACTAGGATAAGATAAGGAACACACCCATTATAAAGAAATCACATTAGGATTCTCTTTTTAAGCTGTTCCTTAAAACAGTAGTGCTTAGGAAATCTATTGGAGGCAGAAGTAGTCAAGGGTAGCCTAGGGTTAGGGTTAGGCTTAGGGTTAGGCTTAGGGTACGGCTTAGGGTACGGGTTCGGGGAGGGGTGCGGGTACGGCGTAGGGTATGGGTTAGGGTTAGGGTTAGGGTTAGTGTTAGGGTTAGGGCTCGGTTTAGGGTACGGGTTAGGATTAGGGTACGTGTTAGGGTTAGGGTAGCGGTTAGGGTTAGGGTACGCGTTAGGGTTAGGGTAGTTATTAAACCTATCCCACTCTCTAGATACCCCTTAGCACGTAAAGGAATATTATTTGAGGGTCCAGCCATGGAGAAGAGTTTAGACACTAGGATAAGATAAGGAACACACCCATTATAAAGAAATCACATTAGGATTCTCTTTTTAAGCTGTTCCTTAAAACACTAGTGCTTAGGAAATCTATTGGAGGCAGAAGCAGTCAAGGGTAGCCTAGGGTTAGGGTTAGGCTTAGGGTTAGGTTTAGGGTACGGCTTGGGGTATGGGTTCGGGGAGGTGTTCGTGTACGGCGTAGGGTATGGGTTAGGGTTAGGGTTTGGGTTAGTGTTAGGGTTAGGGCTCGGTTTAGGGTACGGGTTAGGATTAGGGTACGTGTTAGTGTTAGGGTAGGGGTTAGGGTTAGAGTACACATTAGGGTTAGGGTAGTTATTAAACCTATCCCACTCTCTAGATACCCCTTAGCACGTAAGGCAATATTATTTGGGGGTGCAGCCATGGAGAAGAGTTTAGACACTAGGATAAGATAAGGAACACACCCATTATAAAGAAATCACATTAGGATTCTCTTTTTAAGCTGTTCCTTAAAACAGTAGTGCTTAGGAAATCTATGGGAGGCAGAAGCAGTCAAGGGTAGCCTAGGGTTAGGGTTAGGCTTAGGGTTAGGCTTAGGGTACGGCTTAGGTTACGGGTTCGGGGAGGGGTGCGGGTACGGCGTAGGGTATGGGTTAGGGTTAGGGTTTGGGTTAGTGTTAGGGTTAGGGCTCGGTTTAGGGTACGGGTTAGGATTAGGGTACGTGTTAGGGTTAGGGTAGGGGTTAGGGTTAGGTTACGCATTAGGGCTAGGGTAGTTAGTAAACCTATCCCACTCTCTAGCTCCCCCTTAGCACGTAAAGGAATATTATTTGGGGGTCCAGCCATGGAGAAGAGTTTAGACACTAGGATAAGATAAGGAACACACCCATTATAAAGAAATCACTTTAGGATTCTCTTTTTAAGCTGTTCCTTAAAACACTACTAATTAGGAAATCAATTGGAGGCAGAAGCAGTCAAGGGTAGCCTAGGGTTAGGGTTAGGCTTAGGGTTAGGTTTAGGGTATGGCTTAGGGTACGGGTTCGGGGAGGGGTGCGGGTACGGCATAGGGTATGGGTTAGGGTTAGGGTTAGGGTTAGTGTTAGGGTTAGGGCTCGGTTTAGGGTACAGGTTAGGATTAGTGTACGTGTTAGGGTTAGGGTAGGGGTTAGGGTTAGGGTACGCGTTAGGGTTAGGGTAGTTATTAAACCTATCCCACTCTCTAGATACCCCTTAGCACGTAAGGGAATATTATTTGGGGGTGCAGCCATGGAGAAGAGTTTAGACACTAGGATAAGATAAGGAACACACCCATTATAAAGAAATCACATTAGGATTCTCTTTTTAAGCTGTTCCTTAAAACAGTAGTGCTTAGGAAATCTATTGGAGGCAGAAGTAGTCAAGGGTAGCCTAGGGTTAGGGTTAGGCTTAGGGTTAGGCTTAGGGTACGGCTTAGGGTACGGGTTCGGGGAGGGGTGCGGGTACGGCGTAGGGTATGGGTTAGGGTTAGGGTTAGGGTTAGTGTTAGGGTTAGGGCTCGGTTTAGGGTACGGGTTAGGATTAGGGTACGTGTTAGGGTTAGGGTAGCGGTTAGGGTTAGGGTACGCGTTAGGGTTAGGCTAGTTATTAAACCTATCCCACTCTCTAGATACCCCTTAGCACGTAAAGGAATATTATTTGAGGGTCCAGCCATGGAGAAGAGTTTAGACACTAGGATAAGATAAGGAACACACCCATTATAAAGAAATCACATTAGGATTCTCTTTTTAAGCTGTTCCTTAAAACACTAGTGCTTAGGAAATCTATTGGAGGCAGAAGCAGTCAAGGGTAGCCTAGGGTTAGGGTTAGGCTTAGGGTTAGGTTTAGGGTACGGCTTGGGGTATGGGTTCGGGGAGGTGTTCGTGTACGGCGTAGGGTATGGGTTAGGGTTAGGGTTTGGGTTAGTGTTAGGGTTAGGGCTCGGTTTAGGGTACGGGTTAGGATTAGGGTACGTGTTAGGGTTAGGATAGGGGTTAGGGTTAGGGTACGCATTAGGGCTAGGGTAGTTAGTAAACCTATCCCACTCTCTAGCTCCCCCTTAGCACGTAAAGGAATATTATTTGGGGGTCCAGCCATGGAGAAGAGTTTAGACACTAGGATAAGATAAGGAACACACCCATTATAAAGAAATCACTTTAGGATTCTCTTTTTAAGCTGTTCCTTAAAACACTACTGCTTAGGAAATCAATTGGAGGCAGAAGCAGTCAAGGGTAGCCTAGGGTTAGGGTTAGGCTTAGGGTTAGGTTTAGGGTATGGCTTAGGGTACGGGTTCGGGGAGGGGTGCGGGTACGGCGTAGGGTATGGGTTAGGGTTAGGGTTAGGGTTAGTGTTAGGGTTAGGGCTCGGTTTAGGGTACAGGTTAGGATTAGGGTACGTGTTAGGGTTAGGGTAGGGGTTAGGGTTAGGGTACGCGTTAGGGTTAGGGTAGTTAGTAAACCTATCCCACTCTCTAGATACCCCTTAGCACGTAAGGGAATATTATTTGGGGGTGCAGCCATGGAGAAGAGTTTAGACACTAGGATAAGATAAGGAACACACCCATTATAAAGAAATCACATTAGGATTCTCTTTTTAAGCTGTTCCTTAAAACAGTAGTGCTTAGGAAATCTATTGGAGGCAGAAGCAGTCAAGGGTAGCCTAGGGTTAGGGTTAGGCTTAGGGTTAGGCTTAGGGTACGGCTTAGGTTACGGGTTCGGGGAGGGGTGCGGGTACGGCGTAGGGTATGGGTTAGGGTTAGGGTTTGGGTTAGTGTTAGGGTTAGGGCTCGGTTTAGGGTACGGGTTAGGATTAGGGTACGTGTTAGGGTTAGGATAGGGGTTAGGGTTAGGGTACGCATTAGGGCTAGGGTAGTTAGTAAACCTATCCCACTCTCTAGCTCCCCCTTAGCACGTAAAGGAATATTATTTGGGGGTCCAGCCATGGAGAAGAGTTTAGACACTAGGATAAGATAAGGAACACACCCATTATAAAGAAATCACTTTAGGATTCTCTTTTTAAGCTGTTCCTTAAAACACTACTGCTTAGGAAATCAATTGGAGGCAGAAGCAGTCAAGGGTAGCCTAGGGTTAGGGTTAGGCTTAGGGTTAGGTTTAGGGTATGGCTTAGGGTACGGGTTCGGGGAGGGGTGCGGGTACGGCGTAGGGTATGGGTTAGGGTTAGGGTTAGGGTTAGTGTTAGGGTTAGGGCTCGGTTTAGGGTACAGGTTAGGATTAGTGTACGTGTTAGGGTTAGGGTAGGGGTTAGGGTTAGGGTACGCGTTAGGGTTAGGGTAGTTATTAAACCTATCCCACTCTCTAGATACCCCTTAGCACGTAAGGGAATATTATTTGGGGGTGCAGCCATGGAGAAGAGTTTAGACACTAGGATAAGATAAGGAACACACCCATTATAAAGAAATCACATTAGGATTCTCTTTTTAAGCTGTTCCTTAAAACAGTAGTGCTTAGGAAATCTATTGGAGGCAGAAGCAGTCAAGGGTAGCCTAGGGTTAGGGTTAGGCTTAGGGTTAGGCTTAGGGTACGGCTTAGGGTACGGGTTCGGGGAGGGGTGCGGGTACGGCGTAGGGTATGGGTTAGGGTTAGGGTTAGGGTTAGTTTTAGGGTTAGGGCTCGGTTTAGGGTACGGGTTAGGATTAGGGTACGTGTTAGGGTTAGGGTAGGGGTTAGGGTTAGGTTAGGGTTAGGGTTAGGGTTAGGGTTAGGGCTCGGTTTAGGGTACGGGTTAGGATTAGGGTACGTGTTAGGGTTAGGGTAGGGGTTAGGGTTAGGGTACGCATTAGGGTTAGGGTAGTTATTAAACCTATCCCACTCTCTAGATACCCCTTAGCACGTAAAGGAATATTATTTGAGGGTCCAGCCATGGAGAAGAGTTTAGACACTAGGATAAGATAAGGAACACACCCATTATAAAGAAATCACATTAGGATTCTCTTTTTAAGCTGTTCCTTAAAACACTAGTGCTTAGGAAATCTATTGGAGGCAGAAGCAGTCAAGGGTAGCGTAGGGTTAGGGTTAGGCTTAGGGTTAGGCTTAGGGTACGGCTTAGGGTACGTGTTCGGGGAGGGTTTCGGGTACGGCGTAGGGTATGGGTTAGGGTTAGGGTTAGGGTTAGTGTTAGGGTTAGGGCTCGGTTTAGGGTACGGTTAGGATTAGGGTACGTGTTAGGTTTAGGGTAGGGGTTAGGGTTAGAGTACGCGTTAGGGTTAGGGTAGTTAGTAAACCTATCCCACTGTCTAGATACCCCTTAGCACGTAAAGGAATATTATTTGGGGTTCCAGCAATGGAGAAGAATTTAGACACTAGGATAAGATAAGGAACACACCCATTATAAAGAAATCACATTAGGATTCTCTTTTTAAGCTGTTGCTTAAAACACTAGTGCTTAGGAAATCTATTGGAGGCAGAAGCAGTCAAGGGTAGCCTAGGGTTAGTGTTAGGCTTAGAGTTAGGCTTAGGGTACGGCTTAGGGTACGGGTTTGGGGAGGGGTTCAGGTACGGCGTAGGGTATGGGTTAGGGTTAGGGTTAGTGTTAGTGTTAGGGTTAGGGCTCGGTTTAGGGTACGGGTTAGGATTAGGGTACGTGTTAGTGTTAGAGTAGGGGTTAGGGTTAGAGTACGCATTAGGGTTAGGGTAGTTATTAAACCTATCCCACTCTCTAGATACCCCTTAGCACGTAAGGCAATATTATTTGGGGGTGCAGCCATGGAGAAGAGTTTAGACACTAGGATAAGATAAGGAACACACCCATTATAAAGAAATCACATTAGGATTCTCTTTTTAAGCTGTTCCTTAAAACAGTAGTGCTTAGGAAATCTATTGGAGGCAGAAGCAGTCAAGGGTAGCCTAGGGTTAGGGTTAGGCTTAGGGTTAGGCTTAGGGTACGGCTTAGGGTACGGGTTCGGGGAGGGGTGCGGGTACGGCGTAGGGTATGGGTTAGGGTTAGGGTTAGGGTTAGTGTTAGGGTTAGGGCTCGGTTTAGGGTACGGGTTAGGATTAGGGTACGTGTTAGGGTTAGGGTAGGGGTTAGGGTTAGGGTACGCATTAGGGTTAGGGTAGTTATTAAACCTATCCCACTCTCTAGATACCCCTTAGCACGTAAAGGAATATTATTTGAGGGTCCAGCCATGGAGAAGAGTTTAGACACTAGGATAAGATAAGGAACACACCCATTATAAAGAAATCACATTAGGATTCTCTTTTTAAGCTGTTCCTTAAAACACTAGTGCTTAGGAAATCTATTGGAGGCAGAAGCAGTCAAGGGTAGCGTAGGGTTAGGGTTAGGCTTAGGGTTAGGCTTAGGGTACGGCTTAGGGTACGTGTTCGGGGAGCTTTTCGGGTACGGCGTAGGGTATGGGTTAGGGTTAGGGTTTGGGTTAGTGTTAGGGTTAGGGCTCGGTTTAGGGTACGGTTAGGATTAGGGTACGTGTTAGGTTTAGGGTAGGGGTTAGGGTTAGGGTACGCGTTAGGGTTAGGGTAGTTAGTAAACCTATCCCACTCTCTAGATACCCCTTAGCACGTAAAGGAATATTATTTGGGGTTCCAGCCATGGAAAAGAATTTAGACACTAGGATAAGATAAGGAACACACCCATTATAAAGAAATCACTTTAGGATTCTCTTTTTAAGCTGTTCTTAAAACACTAGTGCTTAGGAAATCTATTGGAGGCAGAAGCAGTCAAGGGTAGCCTAGGGTTAGGGTTAGGCTTAGGGTTAGGGTTAGGGTACGGCTTGGGGTATGGGTTCGGGGAGGTGTTCGTGTACGGCGTAGGGTATGGGTTAGGGTTAGGGTTTGGGTTAGTGTTAGGGTTAGGGCTCGGTTTAGGGTACGGGTTAGGATTAGGGTACGTGTTAGGGTTAGGGTAGGGGTTAGGGTTAGGTTACGCATTAGGGCTAGGGTAGTTAGTAAACCTATCCCACTCTCTAGCTCCCCTTAGCACGTAAAGGAATATTATTTGGGGTTCCAGCAATGGAGAAGAATTTAGACACTAGGATAAGATAAGGAACACACCCATTATAAAGAAATCACATTAGGATTCTCTTTTTAAGCTGTTGCTTAAAACACTAGTGCTTAGGAAATCTATTGGAGGCAGAAGCAGTCAAGGGTAGCCTAGGGTTAGTGTTAGGCTTAGGGTTAGGCTTAGGGTACGGCTTAGGGTACGGGTTTGGGGAGGGGTTCAGGTACGGCGTAGGGTATGGGTTAGGGTTAGGGTTAGTGTTAGTGTTAGGGTTAGGGCTCGGTTTAGGGTACGGGTTAGGATTAGGGTACGTGTTAGTGTTAGAGTAGGGGTTAGGGTTAGAGTACGCATTAGGGTTAGGGTAGTTATTAAACCTATCCCACTCTCTAGATACCCCTTAGCACGTAAGGGAATATTATTTGGGGGTGCAGCCATGGAGAAGAGTTTAGACACTAGGATAAGATAAGGAACACACCCATTATAAAGAAATCACATTAGGATTCTCTTTTTAAGCTGTTCCTTAAAACAGTAGTGCTTAGGAAATCTATTGGAGGCAGAAGCAGTCAAGGGTAGCCTAGGGTTAGGGTTAGGCTTAGGGTTAGGCTTAGGGTACGGCTTAGGTTACGGGTTCGGGGAGGGGTGCGGGTACGGCGTAGGGTATGGGTTAGGGTTAGGGTTAGGGTTAGTGTTAGGGTTAGGGCTCGGTTTAGGGTACGGGTTAGGATTAGGGTACGTGTTAGGGTTAGGGTAGGGGTTAGGGTTAGGGTACGCGTTAGGGTTAGGGTAGTTATTAAACCTATCCCACTCTCTAGATACCCCTTAGCACGTAAAGGAATATTATTTGAGGGTCCAGCCATGGAGAAGAGTTTAGACACTAGGATAAGATAAGGAACACACCCATTATAAAGAAATCACATTAGGATTCTCTTTTTAAGCTGTTGCTTAAAACACTAGTGCTTAGGAAATCTATTGGAGGCAGAAGCAGTCTAGGGTAGCCTAGGGTTAGGGTTAGGCTTAGGGTTAGGCTTAGGGTACGGCTTAGGGTACGGGTTCGGGGAGGGTTTCGGGTACGGCGTAGGGTATGGGTTAGGGTTAGGGTTAGGGTTAGTGTTAGGGTTAGGGCTCGGTTTAGGGTACGGTTAGGATTAGGGTACGTGTTAGGTTTAGGGTAGGGGTTAGGGTTAGGGTACGCGTTAGGGTTAGGGTAGTTAGTAAACCTATCCCACTCTCTAGATACCCCTTAGCACGTAAAGGAATATTACTTGGGGTTCCAGCAATGGAGAAGAATTTAGACACTAGGATAAGATAAGGAACACACCCATTATAAAGAAATCACATTAGGATTCTCTTTTTAAGCTGTTGCTTAAAACACTAGTGCTTAGGAAATCTATTGGAGGCAGAAGCAGTCAAGGGTAGCCTAGGGTTAGTGTTAGGCTTAGGGTTAGGCTTAGGGTACGGCTTAGGGTACGGGTTTGGGGAGGGGTTCAGGTACGGCGTAGGGTATGGGTTAGGGTTAGGGTTAGTGTTAGTGTTAGGGGTAGCGCTCGGTTTAGGGTACGGGTTAGGATTAGGGTACGTGTTAGTGTTAGGGTAGGGGTTAGGGTTAGAGTACGCATTAGGGTTAGGGTAGTTATTAAACCTATCCCACTCTCTAGATACCCCTTAGCACGTAAGGCAATATTATTTGGGGGTGCAGCCATGGAGAAGAGTTTAGACACTAGGATAAGATAAGGAACACACCCATTATAAAGAAATCACATTAGGATTCTCTTTTTAAGCTGTTCCTTAAAACAGTAGTGCTTAGGAAATCTATGGGAGGCAGAAGCAGTCAAGGGTAGCCTAGGGTTAGGGTTAGGCTTAGGGTACGGCTTAGGGTACGGCTTAGGTTACGGGTTCGGGGAGGGGTGCGGGTACGGCGTAGGGTATGGGTTAGGGTTAGGGTTTGGGTTAGTGTTAGGGTTAGGGCTCGGTTTAGGGTACGGGTTAGGATTAGGGTACGTGTTAGGGTTAGGGTAGGGGTTAGGGTTAGGTTACGCATTAGGGCTAGGGTAGTTAGTAAACCTATCCCACTCTCTAGCTCCCCCTTAGCACGTAAAGGAATATTATTTGGGGGTCCAGCCATGGAGAAGAGTTTAGACACTAGGATAAGATAAGGAACACACCCATTATAAAGAAATCACTTTAGGATTCTCTTTTTAAGCTGTTCCTTAAAACACTACTGCTTAGGAAATCAATTGGAGGCAGAAGCAGTCAAGGGTAGCCTAGGGTTAGGGTTAGGCTTAGGGTTAGGTTTAGGGTATGGCTTAGGGTACGGGTTCGGGGAGGGGTGCGGGTACGGCATAGGGTATGGGTTAGGGTTAGGGTTAGGGTTAGTGTTAGGGTTAGGGCTCGGTTTAGGGTACAGGTTAGGATTAGTGTACGTGTTAGGGTTAGGGTAGGGGTTAGGGTTAGGGTACGCGTTAGGGTTAGGGTAGTTATTAAACCTATCCCACTCTCTAGATACCCCTTAGCACGTAAGGGAATATTATTTGGGGGTGCAGCCATGGAGAAGAGTTTAGACACTAGGATAAGATAAGGAACACACCCATTATAAAGAAATCACATTAGGATTCTCTTTTTAAGCTGTTCCTTAAAACAGTAGTGCTTAGGAAATCTATTGGAGGCAGAAGTAGTCAAGGGTAGCCTAGGGTTAGGGTTAGGCTTAGGGTTAGGCTTAGGGTACGGCTTAGGGTACGGGTTCGGGGAGGGGTGCGGGTACGGCGTAGGGTATGGGTTAGGGTTAGGGTTAGGGTTAGTGTTAGGGTTAGGGCTCGGTTTAGGGTACGGGTTAGGATTAGGGTACGTGTTAGGGTTAGGGTAGCGGTTAGGGTTAGGGTACGCGTTAGGGTTAGGGTAGTTATTAAACCTATCCCACTCTCTAGATACCCCTTAGCACGTAAAGGAATATTATTTGAGGGTCCAGCCATGGAGAAGAGTTTAGACACTAGGATAAGATAAGGAACACACCCATTATAAAGAAATCACATTAGGATTCTCTTTTTAAGCTGTTCCTTAAAACACTACTACTTAGGAAATCAATTGGAGGCAGAAGCAGTCAAGGGTAGCCTAGGGTTAGGGTTAGGCTTAGGGTTAGGTTTAGGGTACGGCTTGGGGTATGGGTTCGGGGAGGTGTTCGTGTACGGCGTAGGGTATGGGTTAGGGTTAGGGTTTGGGTTAGTGTTAGGGTTAGGGCTCGGTTTAGGGTACGGGTTAGGATTAGGGTACGTGTTAGTGTTAGGGTAGGGGTTAGGGTTAGAGTACGCATTAGGGTTAGGGTAGTTATTAAACCTATCCCACTCTCTAGATACCCCTTAGCACGTAAGGCAATATTATTTGGGGGTGCAGCCATGGAGAAGAGTTTAGACACTAGGATAAGATAAGGAACACACCCATTATAAAGAAATCACATTAGGATTCTCTTTTTAAGCTGTTCCTTAAAACAGTAGTGCTTAGGAAATCTATGGGAGGCAGAAGCAGTCAAGGGTAGCCTAGGGTTAGGGTTAGGCTTAGGGTTAGGCTTAGGGTACGGCTTAGGTTACGGGTTCGGGGAGGGGTGCGGGTACGGCGTAGGGTATGGGTTAGGGTTAGGGTTTGGGTTAGTGTTAGGGTTAGGGCTCGGTTTAGGGTACGGGTTAGGATTAGGGTACGTGTTAGGGTTAGGGTAGGGGTTAGGGTTAGGTTACGCATTAGGGCTAGGGTAGTTAGTAAACCTATCCCACTCTCTAGCTCCCCCTTAGCACGTAAAGGAATATTATTTGGGGGTCCAGCCATGGAGAAGAGTTTAGACACTAGGATAAGATAAGGAACACACCCATTATAAAGAAATCACATTAGGATTCTCTTTTTAAGCTGTTCCTTAAAACAGTAGTGCTTAGGAAATCTATTGGAGGCAGAAGTAGTCAAGGGTAGCCTAGGGTTAGGGTTAGGCTTAGGGTTAGGCTTAGGGTACGGCTTAGGGTACGGGTTCGGGGAGGGGTGCGGGTACGGCGTAGGGTATGGGTTAGGGTTAGGGTTAGGGTTAGTGTTAGGGTTAGGGCTCGGTTTAGGGTACGGGTTAGGATTAGGGTACGTGTTAGGGTTAGGGTAGCGGTTAGGGTTAGGGTACGCGTTAGGGTTAGGGTAGTTATTAAACCTATCCCACTCTCTAGATACCCCTTAGCACGTAAAGGAATATTATTTGAGGGTCCAGCCATGGAGAAGAGTTTAGACACTAGGATAAGATAAGGAACACACCCATTATAAAGAAATCACATTAGGATTCTCTTTTTAAGCTGTTCCTTAAAACACTAGTGCTTAGGAAATCTATTGGAGGCAGAAGCAGTCAAGGGTAGCCTAGGGTTAGGGTTAGGCTTAGGGTTAGGTTTAGGGTACGGCTTGGGGTATGGGTTCGGGGAGGTGTTCGTGTACGGCGTAGGGTATGGGTTAGGGTTAGGGTTTGGGTTAGTGTTAGGGTTAGGGCTCGGTTTAGGGTACGGGTTAGGATTAGGGTACGTGTTAGTGTTAGGGTAGGGGTTAGGGTTAGAGTACACATTAGGGTTAGGGTAGTTATTAAACCTATCCCACTCTCTAGATACCCCTTAGCACGTAAGGCAATATTATTTGGGGGTGCAGCCATGGAGAAGAGTTTAGACACTAGGATAAGATAAGGAACACACCCATTATAAAGAAATCACATTAGGATTCTCTTTTTAAGCTGTTCCTTAAAACAGTAGTGCTTAGGAAATCTATGGGAGGCAGAAGCAGTCAAGGGTAGCCTAGGGTTAGGGTTAGGCTTAGGGTTAGGCTTAGGGTACGGCTTAGGTTACGGGTTCGGGGAGGGGTGCGGGTACGGCGTAGGGTATGGGTTAGGGTTAGGGTTTGGGTTAGTGTTAGGGTTAGGGCTCGGTTTAGGGTACGGGTTAGGATTAGGGTACGTGTTAGGGTTAGGGTAGGGGTTAGGGTTAGGTTACGCATTAGGGCTAGGGTAGTTAGTAAACCTATCCCACTCTCTAGCTCCCCCTTAGCACGTAAAGGAATATTATTTGGGGGTCCAGCCATGGAGAAGAGTTTAGACACTAGGATAAGATAAGGAACACACCCATTATAAAGAAATCACTTTAGGATTCTCTTTTTAAGCTGTTCCTTAAAACACTACTAATTAGGAAATCAATTGGAGGCAGAAGCAGTCAAGGGTAGCCTAGGGTTAGGGTTAGGCTTAGGGTTAGGTTTAGGGTATGGCTTAGGGTACGGGTTCGGGGAGGGGTGCGGGTACGGCATAGGGTATGGGTTAGGGTTAGGGTTAGGGTTAGTGTTAGGGTTAGGGCTCGGTTTAGGGTACAGGTTAGGATTAGTGTACGTGTTAGGGTTAGGGTAGGGGTTAGGGTTAGGGTACGCGTTAGGGTTAGGGTAGTTATTAAACCTATCCCACTCTCTAGATACCCCTTAGCACGTAAGGGAATATTATTTGGGGGTGCAGCCATGGAGAAGAGTTTAGACACTAGGATAAGATAAGGAACACACCCATTATAAAGAAATCACATTAGGATTCTCTTTTTAAGCTGTTCCTTAAAACAGTAGTGCTTAGGAAATCTATTGGAGGCAGAAGTAGTCAAGGGTAGCCTAGGGTTAGGGTTAGGCTTAGGGTTAGGCTTAGGGTACGGCTTAGGGTACGGGTTCGGGGAGGGGTGCGGGTACGGCGTAGGGTATGGGTTAGGGTTAGGGTTAGGGTTAGTGTTAGGGTTAGGGCTCGGTTTAGGGTACGGGTTAGGATTAGGGTACGTGTTAGGGTTAGGGTAGCGGTTAGGGTTAGGGTACGCGTTAGGGTTAGGCTAGTTATTAAACCTATCCCACTCTCTAGATACCCCTTAGCACGTAAAGGAATATTATTTGAGGGTCCAGCCATGGAGAAGAGTTTAGACACTAGGATAAGATAAGGAACACACCCATTATAAAGAAATCACATTAGGATTCTCTTTTTAAGCTGTTCCTTAAAACACTAGTGCTTAGGAAATCTATTGGAGGCAGAAGCAGTCAAGGGTAGCCTAGGGTTAGGGTTAGGCTTAGGGTTAGGTTTAGGGTACGGCTTGGGGTATGGGTTCGGGGAGGTGTTCGTGTACGGCGTAGGGTATGGGTTAGGGTTAGGGTTTGGGTTAGTGTTAGGGTTAGGGCTCGGTTTAGGGTACGGGTTAGGATTAGGGTACGTGTTAGGGTTAGGGTAGGGGTTAGGGTTTGGTTACGCGTTAGGGCTAGGGTAGTTAGTAAACCTATCCCACTCTCTAGCTCCCCCTTAGCACGTAAAGGAATATTATTTGGGGGTCCAGCCATGGAGAAGAGTTTAGACACTAGGATAAGATAAGGAACACACCCATTATAAAGAAATCACTTTAGGATTCTCTTTTTAAGCTGTTCCTTAAAACACTACTGCTTAGGAAATCAATTGGAGGCAGAAGCAGTCAAGGGTAGCCTAGGGTTAGGGTTAGGCTTAGGGTTAGGTTTAGGGTATGGCTTAGGGTACGGGTTCGGGGAGGGGTGCGGGTACGGCGTAGGGTATGGGTTAGGGTTAGGGTTAGGGTTAGTGTTAGGGTTAGGGCTCGGTTTAGGGTACAGGTTAGGATTAGGGTACGTGTTAGGGTTAGGGTAGGGGTTAGGGTTAGGGTACGCGTTAGGGTTAGGGTAGTTAGTAAACCTATCCCACTCTCTAGATACCCCTTAGCACGTAAGGGAATATTATTTGGGGGTGCAGCCATGGAGAAGAGTTTAGACACTAGGATAAGATAAGGAACACACCCATTATAAAGAAATCACATTAGGATTCTCTTTTTAAGCTGTTCCTTAAAACAGTAGTGCTTAGGAAATCTATTGGAGGCAGAAGCAGTCAAGGGTAGCCTAGGGTTAGGGTTAGGCTTAGGGTTAGGCTTAGGGTACGGCTTAGGTTACGGGTTCGGGGAGGGGTGCGGGTACGGCGTAGGGTATGGGTTAGGGTTAGGGTTTGGGTTAGTGTTAGGGTTAGGGCTCGGTTTAGGGTACGGGTTAGGATTAGGGTACGTGTTAGGGTTAGGATAGGGGTTAGGGTTAGGGTACGCATTAGGGCTAGGGTAGTTAGTAAACCTATCCCACTCTCTAGCTCCCCCTTAGCACGTAAAGGAATATTATTTGGGGGTCCAGCCATGGAGAAGAGTTTAGACACTAGGATAAGATAAGGAACACACCCATTATAAAGAAATCACTTTAGGATTCTCTTTTTAAGCTGTTCCTTAAAACACTACTGCTTAGGAAATCAATTGGAGGCAGAAGCAGTCAAGGGTAGCCTAGGGTTAGGGTTAGGCTTAGGGTTAGGTTTAGGGTATGGCTTAGGGTACGGGTTCGGGGAGGGGTGCGGGTACGGCGTAGGGTATGGGTTAGGGTTAGGGTTAGGGTTAGTGTTAGGGTTAGGGCTCGGTTTAGGGTACAGGTTAGGATTAGTGTACGTGTTAGGGTTAGGGTAGGGGTTAGGGTTAGGGTACGCGTTAGGGTTAGGGTAGTTATTAAACCTATCCCACTCTCTAGATACCCCTTAGCACGTAAGGGAATATTATTTGGGGGTGCAGCCATGGAGAAGAGTTTAGACACTAGGATAAGATAAGGAACACACCCATTATAAAGAAATCACATTAGGATTCTCTTTTTAAGCTGTTCCTTAAAACAGTAGTGCTTAGGAAATCTATTGGAGGCAGAAGCAGTCAAGGGTAGCCTAGGGTTAGGGTTAGGCTTAGGGTTAGGCTTAGGGTACGGCTTAGGGTACGGGTTCGGGGAGGGGTGCGGGTACGGCGTAGGGTATGGGTTAGGGTTAGGGTTAGGGTTAGTTTTAGGGTTAGGGCTCGGTTTAGGGTACGGGTTAGGATTAGGGTACGTGTTAGGGTTAGGGTAGGGGTTAGGGTTAGGTTACGCGTTAGGGTTAGGGTAGTTATTAAACCTATCCCACTCTCTAGATACCCCTTAGCACGTAAAGGAATATTATTTGAGGTTCCAGCCATGGAGAAGAGTTTAGACACTAGGATAAGATAAGGAACACACCCATTATAAAGAAATCACATTAGGATTCTCTTTTTAAGCTGTTCCTTAAAACACTAGTGCTTAGGAAATCTATTGGAGGCAGAAGCAGTCAAGGGTAGCCTAGGGTTAGGGTTAGGCTTAGGGTTAGGTTTAGGGTATGGCTTAGGGTACGGGTTCGGGGAGGGGTGCGGGTACGGCGTAGGGTATGGGTTAGGGTTAGGGTTAGGGTTAGTGTTAGGGTTAGGGCTCGGTTTAGGGTACAGGTTAGGATTAGGGTACGTGTTAGGGTTAGGGTAGGGGTTAGGGTTAGGGTACGCGTTAGGGTTAGGGTAGTTATTAAACCTATCCCACTCTCTAGATACCCCTTAGCACGTAAGGGAATATTATTTGGGGGTGCAGCCATGGAGAAGAGTTTAGACACTAGGATAAGATAAGGAACACACCCATTATAAAGAAATCACATTAGGATTCTCTTTTTAAGCTGTTCCTTAAAACAGTAGTGCTTAGGAAATCTATTGGAGGCAGAAGCAGTCAAGGGTAGCCTAGGGTTAGGGTTAGGCTTAGGGTTAGGCTTAGGGTACGGCTTAGGTTACGGGTTCGGGGAGGGGTGCGGGTACGGCGTAGGGTATGGGTTAGGGTTAGGGTTAGGGTTAGTGTTAGGGTTAGGGCTCGGTTTAGGGTACGGGTTAGGATTAGGGTACGTGTTAGGGTTAGGGTAGGGGTTAGGGTTAGGGTACGCGTTAGGGTTAGGGTAGTTATTAAACCTATCCCACTCTCTAGATACCCCTTAGCACGTAAAGGAATATTATTTGAGGGTCCAGCCATGGAGAAGAGTTTAGACACTAGGATAAGATAAGGAACACACCCATTATAAAGAAATCACATTAGGATTCTCTTTTTAAGCTGTTCCTTAAAACACTATTGCTTAGGAAATCTATTGGAGGCAGAAGCAGTCAAGGGTAGCGTAGGGTTAGGGTTAGGCTTAGGGTTAGGCTTAGGGTACGGCTTAGGGTACGGGTTCGGGGAGGGTTTCGGGTACGGCGTAGGGTATGGGTTAGGGTTAGGGTTAGGGTTAGTGTTAGGGTTAGGGCTCGGTTTAGGGTACGGTTAGGATTAGGGTACGTGTTAGGTTTAGGGTAGGGGTTAGGGTTAGGGTACGCGTTAGGGTTAGGGTAGTTAGTAAACCTATCCCACTCTCTAGATACCCCTTAGCACGTAAAGGAATATTATTTGGGGTTCCAGCAATGGAGAAGAATTTAGACACTAGGATAAGATAAGGAACACACCCATTATAAAGAAATCACATTAGGATTCTCTTTTTAAGCTGTTCCTTAAAACAGTAGTGCTTAGGAAATCTATGGGAGGCAGAAGCAGTCAAGGGTAGCCTAGGGTTAGGGTTAGGCTTAGGGTTAGGCTTAGGGTACGGCTTAGGTTACGGGTTCGGGGAGGGGTGCGGGTACGGCGTAGGGTATGGGTTAGGGTTAGGGTTTGGGTTAGTGTTAGGGTTAGGGCTCGGTTTAGGGTACGGGTTAGGATTAGGGTACGTGTTAGGGTTAGGGTAGGGGTTAGGGTTAGGTTACGCATTAGGGCTAGGGTAGTTAGTAAACCTATCCCACTCTCTAGCTCCCCCTTAGCACGTAAAGGAATATTATTTGGGGGTCCAGCCATGGAGAAGAGTTTAGACACTAGGATAAGATAAGGAACACACCCATTATAAAGAAATCACATTAGGATTCTCTTTTTAAGCTGTTCCTTAAAACAGTAGTGCTTAGGAAATCTATTGGAGGCAGAAGTAGTCAAGGGTAGCCTAGGGTTAGGGTTAGGCTTAGGGTTAGGCTTAGGGTACGGCTTAGGGTACGGGTTCGGGGAGGGGTGCGGGTACGGCGTAGGGTATGGGTTAGGGTTAGGGTTAGGGTTAGTGTTAGGGTTAGGGCTCGGTTTAGGGTACGGGTTAGGATTAGGGTACGTGTTAGGGTTAGGGTAGCGGTTAGGGTTAGGGTACGCGTTAGGGTTAGGGTAGTTATTAAACCTATCCCACTCTCTAGATACCCCTTAGCACGTAAAGGAATATTATTTGAGGGTCCAGCCATGGAGAAGAGTTTAGACACTAGGATAAGATAAGGAACACACCCATTATAAAGAAATCACATTAGGATTCTCTTTTTAAGCTGTTCCTTAAAACACTAGTGCTTAGGAAATCTATTGGAGGCAGAAGCAGTCAAGGGTAGCCTAGGGTTAGGGTTAGGCTTAGGGTTAGGTTTAGGGTACGGCTTGGGGTATGGGTTCGGGGAGGTGTTCGTGTACGGCGTAGGGTATGGGTTAGGGTTAGGGTTTGGGTTAGTGTTAGGGTTAGGGCTCGGTTTAGGGTACGGGTTAGGATTAGGGTACGTGTTAGTGTTAGGGTAGGGGTTAGGGTTAGAGTACACATTAGGGTTAGGGTAGTTATTAAACCTATCCCACTCTCTAGATACCCCTTAGCACGTAAGGCAATATTATTTGGGGGTGCAGCCATGGAGAAGAGTTTAGACACTAGGATAAGATAAGGAACACACCCATTATAAAGAAATCACATTAGGATTCTCTTTTTAAGCTGTTCCTTAAAACAGTAGTGCTTAGGAAATCTATGGGAGGCAGAAGCAGTCAAGGGTAGCCTAGGGTTAGGGTTAGGCTTAGGGTTAGGCTTAGGGTACGGCTTAGGTTACGGGTTCGGGGAGGGGTGCGGGTACGGCGTAGGGTATGGGTTAGGGTTAGGGTTTGGGTTAGTGTTAGGGTTAGGGCTCGGTTTAGGGTACGGGTTAGGATTAGGGTACGTGTTAGGGTTAGGGTAGGGGTTAGGGTTAGGTTACGCATTAGGGCTAGGGTAGTTAGTAAACCTATCCCACTCTCTAGCTCCCCCTTAGCACGTAAAGGAATATTATTTGGGGGTCCAGCCATGGAGAAGAGTTTAGACACTAGGATAAGATAAGGAACACACCCATTATAAAGAAATCACTTTAGGATTCTCTTTTTAAGCTGTTCCTTAAAACACTACTAATTAGGAAATCAATTGGAGGCAGAAGCAGTCAAGGGTAGCCTAGGGTTAGGGTTAGGCTTAGGGTTAGGTTTAGGGTATGGCTTAGGGTACGGGTTCGGGGAGGGGTGCGGGTACGGCATAGGGTATGGGTTAGGGTTAGGGTTAGGGTTAGTGTTAGGGTTAGGGCTCGGTTTAGGGTACAGGTTAGGATTAGTGTACGTGTTAGGGTTAGGGTAGGGGTTAGGGTTAGGGTACGCGTTAGGGTTAGGGTAGTTATTAAACCTATCCCACTCTCTAGATACCCCTTAGCACGTAAGGGAATATTATTTGGGGGTGCAGCCATGGAGAAGAGTTTAGACACTAGGATAAGATAAGGAACACACCCATTATAAAGAAATCACATTAGGATTCTCTTTTTAAGCTGTTCCTTAAAACAGTAGTGCTTAGGAAATCTATTGGAGGCAGAAGTAGTCAAGGGTAGCCTAGGGTTAGGGTTAGGCTTAGGGTTAGGCTTAGGGTACGGCTTAGGGTACGGGTTCGGGGAGGGGTGCGGGTACGGCGTAGGGTATGGGTTAGGGTTAGGGTTAGGGTTAGTGTTAGGGTTAGGGCTCGGTTTAGGGTACGGGTTAGGATTAGGGTACGTGTTAGGGTTAGGGTAGCGGTTAGGGTTAGGGTACGCGTTAGGGTTAGGCTAGTTATTAAACCTATCCCACTCTCTAGATACCCCTTAGCACGTAAAGGAATATTATTTGAGGGTCCAGCCATGGAGAAGAGTTTAGACACTAGGATAAGATAAGGAACACACCCATTATAAAGAAATCACATTAGGATTCTCTTTTTAAGCTGTTCCTTAAAACACTAGTGCTTAGGAAATCTATTGGAGGCAGAAGCAGTCAAGGGTAGCCTAGGGTTAGGGTTAGGCTTAGGGTTAGGTTTAGGGTACGGCTTGGGGTATGGGTTCGGGGAGGTGTTCGTGTACGGCGTAGGGTATGGGTTAGGGTTAGGGTTTGGGTTAGTGTTAGGGTTAGGGCTCGGTTTAGGGTACGGGTTAGGATTAGGGTACGTGTTAGGGTTAGGATAGGGGTTAGGGTTAGGGTACGCATTAGGGCTAGGGTAGTTAGTAAACCTATCCCACTCTCTAGCTCCCCCTTAGCACGTAAAGGAATATTATTTGGGGGTCCAGCCATGGAGAAGAGTTTAGACACTAGGATAAGATAAGGAACACACCCATTATAAAGAAATCACTTTAGGATTCTCTTTTTAAGCTGTTCCTTAAAACACTACTGCTGAGGAAATCAATTGGAGGCAGAAGCAGTCAAGGGTAGCCTAGGGTTAGGGTTAGGCTTAGGGTTAGGTTTAGGGTATGGCTTAGGGTACGGGTTCGGGGAGGGGTGCGGGTACGGCGTAGGGTATGGGTTAGGGTTAGGGTTAGGGTTAGTGTTAGGGTTAGGGCTCGGTTTAGGGTACAGGTTAGGATTAGGGTACGTGTTAGGGTTAGGGTAGGGGTTAGGGTTAGGGTACGCGTTAGGGTTAGGGTAGTTAGTAAACCTATCCCACTCTCTAGATACCCCTTAGCACGTAAGGGAATATTATTTGGGGGTGCAGCCATGGAGAAGAGTTTAGACACTAGGATAAGATAAGGAACACACCCATTATAAAGAAATCACATTAGGATTCTCTTTTTAAGCTGTTCCTTAAAACAGTAGTGCTTAGGAAATCTATTGGAGGCAGAAGCAGTCAAGGGTAGCCTAGGGTTAGGGTTAGGCTTAGGGTTAGGCTTAGGGTACGGCTTAGGTTACGGGTTCGGGGAGGGGTGCGGGTACGGCGTAGGGTATGGGTTAGGGTTAGGGTTTGGGTTAGTGTTAGGGTTAGGGCTCGGTTTAGGGTACGGGTTAGGATTAGGGTACGTGTTAGGGTTAGGATAGGGGTTAGGGTTAGGGTACGCATTAGGGCTAGGGTAGTTAGTAAACCTATCCCACTCTCTAGCTCCCCCTTAGCACGTAAAGGAATATTATTTGGGGGTCCAGCCATGGAGAAGAGTTTAGACACTAGGATAAGATAAGGAACACACCCATTATAAAGAAATCACTTTAGGATTCTCTTTTTAAGCTGTTCCTTAAAACACTACTGCTTAGGAAATCAATTGGAGGCAGAAGCAGTCAAGGGTAGCCTAGGGTTAGGGTTAGGCTTAGGGTTAGGTTTAGGGTATGGCTTAGGGTACGGGTTCGGGGAGGGGTGCGGGTACGGCGTAGGGTATGGGTTAGGGTTAGGGTTAGGGTTAGTGTTAGGGTTAGGGCTCGGTTTAGGGTACAGGTTAGGATTAGTGTACGTGTTAGGGTTAGGGTAGGGGTTAGGGTTAGGGTACGCGTTAGGGTTAGGGTAGTTATTAAACCTATCCCACTCTCTAGATACCCCTTAGCACGTAAGGGAATATTATTTGGGGGTGCAGCCATGGAGAAGAGTTTAGACACTAGGATAAGATAAGGAACACACCCATTATAAAGAAATCACATTAGGATTCTCTTTTTAAGCTGTTCCTTAAAACAGTAGTGCTTAGGAAATCTATTGGAGGCAGAAGCAGTCAAGGGTAGCCTAGGGTTAGGGTTAGGCTTAGGGTTAGGCTTAGGGTACGGCTTAGGGTACGGGTTCGGGGAGGGGTGCAGGTACGGCGTAGGGTATGGGTTAGGGTTAGGGTTAGGGTTAGTTTTAGGGTTAGGGCTCGGTTTAGGGTACGGGTTAGGATTAGGGTACGTGTTAGGGTTAGGGTAGGGGTTAGGGTTAGGTTACGCGTTAGGGTTAGGGTAGTTATTAAACCTATCCCACTCTCTAGATACCCCTTAGCACGTAAAGGAATATTATTTGAGGTTCCAGCCATGGAGAAGAGTTTAGACACTAGGATAAGATAAGGAACACACCCATTATAAAGAAATCACATTAGGATTCTCTTTTTAAGCTGTTCCTTAAAACACTAGTGCTTAGGAAATCTATTGGAGGCAGAAGCAGTCAAGGGTAGCCTAGGGTTAGGGTTAGGCTTAGGGTTAGGTTTAGGGTATGGCTTAGGGTACGGGTTCGGGGAGGGGTGCGGGTACGGCGTAGGGTATGGGTTAGGGTTAGGGTTAGGGTTAGTGTTAGGGTTAGGGCTCGGTTTAGGGTACAGGTTAGGATTAGGGTACGTGTTAGGGTTAGGGTAGGGGTTAGGGTTAGGGTACGCGTTAGGGTTAGGGTAGTTATTAAACCTATCCCACTCTCTAGATACCCCTTAGCACGTAAGGGAATATTATTTGGGGGTGCAGCCATGGAGAAGAGTTTAGACACTAGGATAAGATAAGGAACACACCCATTATAAAGAAATCACATTAGGATTCTCTTTTTAAGCTGTTCCTTAAAACAGTAGTGCTTAGGAAATCTATTGGAGGCAGAAGCAGTCAAGGGTAGCCTAGGGTTAGGGTTAGGCTTAGGGTTAGGCTTAGGGTACGGCTTAGGTTACGGGTTCGGGGAGGGGTGCGGGTACGGCGTAGGGTATGGGTTAGGGTTAGGGTTAGGGTTAGTGTTAGGGTTAGGGCTCGGTTTAGGGTACGGGTTAGGATTAGGGTACGTGTTAGGGTTAGGGTAGGGGTTAGGGTTAGGGTACGCGTTAGGGTTAGGGTAGTTATTAAACCTATCCCACTCTCTAGATACCCCTTAGCACGTAAAGGAATATTATTTGAGGGTCCAGCCATGGAGAAGAGTTTAGACACTAGGATAAGATAAGGAACACACCCATTATAAAGAAATCACATTAGGATTCTCTTTTTAAGCTGTTCCTTAAAACACTATTGCTTAGGAACTCTATTGGAGGCAGAAGCAGTCAAGGGTAGCGTAGGGTTAGGGTTAGGCTTAGGGTTAGGCTTAGGGTACGGCTTAGGGTACGGGTTCGGGGAGGGTTTCGGGTACGGCGTAGGGTATGGGTTAGGGTTAGGGTTAGGGTTAGTGTTAGGGTTAGGGCTCGGTTTAGGGTACGGTTAGGATTAGGGTACGTGTTAGGTTTAGGGTAGGGGTTAGGGTTAGGGTACGCGTTAGGGTTAGGGTAGTTAGTAAACCTATCCCACTCTCTAGATACCCCTTAGCACGTAAAGGAATATTATTTGGGGTTCCAGCAATGGAGAAGAATTTAGACACTAGGATAAGATAAGGAACACACCCATTATAAAGAAATCACATTAGGATTCTCTTTTTAAGCTGTTGCTTAAAACACTAGTGCTTAGGAAATCTATTGGAGGCAGAAGCAGTCAAGGGTAGCCTAGGGTTAGTGTTAGGCTTAGGGTTAGGCTTAGGGTACGGCTTAGGGTACGGGTTTGGGGAGGGGTTCAGGTACGGCGTAGGGTATGGGTTAGGGTTAGGGTTAGTGTTAGTGTTAGGGTTAGGGCTCGGTTTAGGGTACGGGTTAGGATTAGGGTACGTGTTAGTGTTAGAGTAGGGGTTAGGGTTAGAGTACGCATTAGGGTTAGGGTAGTTATTAAACCTATCCCACTCTCTAGATACCCCTTAGCACGTAAGGCAATATTATTTGGGGGTGCAGCCATGGAGAAGAGTTTAGACACTAGGATAAGATAAGGAACACACCCATTATAAAGAAATCACATTAGGATTCTCTTTTTAAGCTGTTCCTTAAAACACTAGTGCTTAGGAAATCTATTGGAGGCAGAAGCAGTCAAGGGTAGCCTAGGGTTAGGGTTAGGCTTAGGGTTAGGTTTAGGGTACGGCTTGGGGTATGGGTTCGGGGAGGTGTTCGTGTACGGCGTAGGGTATGGGTTAGGGTTAGGGTTTGGGTTAGTGTTAGGGTTAGGGCTCGGTTTAGGGTACGGGTTAGGATTAGGGTACGTGTTAGGGTTAGGGTAGGGGTTAGGGTTAGGTTACGCATTAGGGCTAGGGTAGTTAGTAAACCTATCCCACTCTCTAGCTCCCCCTTAGCACGTAAAGGAATATTATTTGGGGGTCCAGCCATGGAGAAGAGTTTAGACACTAGGATAAGATAAGGAACACACCCATTATAAAGAAATCACTTTAGGATTCTCTTTTTAAGCTGTTCCTTAAAACACTACTGCTTAGGAAATCAATTGGAGGCAGAAGCAGTCAAGGGTAGCCTAGGGTTAGGGTTAGGCTTAGGGTTAGGTTTAGGGTATGGCTTAGGGTACGGGTTCGGGGAGGGGTGCGGGTACGGCATAGTGTATGGGTTAGGGTTAGGGTTAGGGTTAGTGTTAGGGTTAGGGCTCGGTTTAGGGTACAGGTTAGGATTAGTGTACGTGTTAGGGTTAGGGTAGGGGTTAGGGTTAGGGTACGCGTTAGGGTTAGGGTAGTTATTAAACCTATCCCACTCTCTAGATACCCCTGAGCACGTAAAGGAATATTATTTGAGGGTCCAGCCATGGAGAAGAGTTTAGACACTAGGATAAGATAAGGAACACACCCATTATAAAGAAATCACATTAGGATTCTCTTTTTAAGCTGTTCCTTAAAACACTAGTGCTTAGGAAATCTATTGGAGGCAGAAGCAGTCAAGGGTAGCCTAGGGTTAGGGTTAGGCTTAGGGTTAGGTTTAGGGTATGGCTTAGGGTACGGGTTCGGGGAGGGGTGCAGGTACGGCGTAGGGTATGGGTTAGGGTTAGGGTTAGAGTTAGTGTTAGGGTTACGGCTCGGTTTAGGGTACAGGTTAGGATTAGGGTACATGTTAGGGTTAGGGTAGGGGTTACGGTTAGGGTACGCGTTAGGGTTAGGGTAGTTATTAAACCTATCCCACTCTCTAGATACCCCTTAGCACGTAAGGGAATATTATTTGGGGGTGCAGCCATATAGAAGAGTTTAGACACTAGGATAAGATAAGGAACACACCCATTATAAAGAAATCACATTAGGATTCTCTTTTTAAGCTGTTCCTTAAAACAGTAGTGCTTAGGAAATCTATTGGAGGCAGAAGCAGTCAAGGGTAGCCTAGGGTTAGGGTTAGGCTTAGGGTTAGGCTTAGGGTACGGCTTAGGGTACGGGTTCGGGGAGGGGTGCGGGTACGGCGTAGGGTATGGGTTAGGGTTAGGGTTAGGGTTAGTGTTAGGGTTAGGGCTCGGTTTAGGGTACGGGTTAGGATTAGGGTACGTGTTAGGGTTAGGGTAGGGGTTAGGGTTAGGGTACGCGTTAGGGTTAGGGTAGTTATTAAACCTATCCCACTCTCTAGATACCCCTTAGCACGTAAAGGAATATTATTTGAGGGTCCAGCCATGGAGAAGAGTTTAGACACTAGGATAAGATAAGGAACACACCCATTATAAAGAAATCACATTAGGATTCTCTTTTTAAGCTGTTGCTTAAAACACTAGTGCTTAGGAAATCTATTGGAGGCAGAAGCAGTCAAGGGTAGCCTAGGGTTAGTGTTAGGCTTAGGGTTAGGCTTAGGGTACGGCTTAGGGTACGGGTTTGGGGAGAGGTTCAGGTACGGCGTAGAGTATGGGTTAGGGTTAGGGTTAGTGTTAGGGTTAGGGCTCGGTTTAGGGTACGGGTTAGGATTAGGGTACGTGTTAGTGTTAGAGTAGGGGTTAGGGTTAGAGTACGCATTAGGGTTAGGGTAGTTATTAAACCTAGCCCACTCTCTAGATACCCCTTAGCACGTAAGGCAATATTATTTGGGGGTGCAGCCATGGAGAAGAGTTTAGACACTAGGATAAGATAAGGAACACACCCATTATAAAGAAATCACATTAGGATTCTCTTTTTAAGCTGTTCCTTAAAACACTAGTGCTTAGGAAATCTATTGGAGGCAGAAGCAGTCAAGGGTAGCCTAGGGTTAGGGTTAGGCTTAGGGTTAGGGTTAGGGTACGGCTTGGGGTATGGGTTCGGGGAGGTGTTCGTGTACGGCGTAGGGTATGGGTTAGGGTTAGGGTTTGGGTTAGTGTTAGGGTTAGGGCTCGGTTTAGGGTACGGGTTAGGATTAGGGTACGTGTTAGGGTTAGGGTAGGGGTTAGGGTTAGGTTACGCGTTAGGGCTAGGGTAGTTAGTAAACCTATCCCACTCTCTACCTCCCCGTTAGCATGTAAAGGAATATTATTTGGGGGTCCAGCCATGGAGAAGAGTTTAGACACTAGGATAAGATAAGGAACACACCCATTATAAAGAAATCACATTAGGATTCTCTTTTTAAGCTGTTCCTTAAAAAACTACTGCTTAGGAAATCAATTGGAGGCAGAAGCAGTCAAGGGTAGCCTAGGGTTAGGGTTAGGCTTAGGGTTAGGTTTAGGGTATGGCTTAGGGTACGGGTTCGGGGAGGGGTGCGGGTACGGCATAGGGTATGGGTTAGGGTTAGGGTTAGTGTTAGGGATAGGGCTCGGTTTAGGGTACAGGTTAGGATTAGGGTACATGTTAGGGTTAGGGTAGGGGTTAGGGTTAGGGTACGCGTTAGGGTTAGGGTAGTTAGTAAACCTATCCCACTCTCTAGATACCCCTTAGCACGTAAGGGAATATTATTTGGGGGTGCAGCCATATAGAAGAGTTTAGACACTAGGATAAGATAAGGAACACACCCATTATAAAGAAATCACTTTAGGATTCTCTTTTTAAGCTGTTCCTTAAAACACTACTGCTTAGGAAATCAATTGGAGGCAGAAGCAGTCAAGGGTAGCCTAGGGTTAGGGTTAGGCTTAGGGTTAGGTTTAGGGTATGGCTTAGGGTACGGGTTCGGGGAGGGGTGCGGGTACGGCATAGGGTATGGGTTAGGGTTAGGGTTAGGGTTAGTGTTAGGGTTAGGGCTCGGTTTAGGGTACAGGTTAGGATTAGTGTACGTGTTAGGGTTAGGGTAGGGGTTAGGGTTAGGGTACGCGTTAGGGTTAGGGTAGTTATTAAACCTATCCCACTCTCTAGATACCCCTTAGCACGTAAAGGAATATTATTTGAGGGTCCAGCCATGGAGAAGAGTTTAGACACTAGGATAAGATAAGGAACACACCCATTATAAAGAAATCACATTAGGATTCTCTTTTTAAGCTGTTGCTTAAAACACTAGTGCTTAGGAAATCTATTGGAGGCAGAAGCAGTCAAGGGTAGCCTAGGGTTAGGGTTAGGCTTAGGGTTAGGTTTAGGGTATGGCTTAGGGTACGGGTTCGGGGAGGGGTGCGGGTACGGCGTAGGGTATGGGTTAGGGTTAGGGTTAGGGTTAGTGTTAGGGTTAGGGCTCGGTTTAGGGTACAGGTTAGGATTAGGGTACGTGTTAGGGTTAGGGTAGGGGTTAGGGTTAGGGTACGCGTTAGGGTTAGGGTAGTTATTAAACCTATCCCACTCTCTAGATACCCCTTAGCACGTAAGGGAATATTATTTGGGGGTGCAGCCATGGAGAAGAGTTTAGACACTAGGATAAGATAAGGAACACACCCATTATAAAGAAATCACATTAGGATTCTCTTTTTAAGCTGTTCCTTAAAACACTAGTGCTTAGGAAATCTATTGGAGGCAGAAGCAGTCAAGGGTAGCGTAGGGTTAGGGTTAGGCTTAGGGTTAGGCTTAGGGTACGGCTTAGGGTACGGGTTCGGGGAGGGTTTCGGGTACGGCGTAGGGTATGGGTTAGGGTTAGGGTTAGGGTTAGTGTTAGGGTTAGGGCTCGGTTTAGGGTACGGTTAGGATTAGGGTACGTGTTAGGTTTAGGGTAGGGGTTAGGGTTAGGGTACGCGTTAGGGTTAGGGTAGTTAGTAAACCTATCCCACTCTCTAGATACCCCTTAGCACGTAAAGGAATATTATTTGGGGTTCCAGCAATGGAGAAGAATTTAGACACTAGGATAAGATAAGGAACACACCCATTATAAAGAAATCACATTAGGATTCTCTTTTTAAGCTGTTGCTTAAAACACTAGTGCTTAGGAAATCTATTGGAGGCAGAAGCAGTCAAGGGTAGCCTAGGGTTAGTGTTAGGCTTAGGGTTAGGCTTAGGGTACGGCTTAGGGTACGGGTTTGGGGAGGGGTTCAGGTACGGCGTAGGGTATGGGTTAGGGTTAGGGTTAGTGTTAGTGTTAGGGTTAGGGCTCGGTTTAGGGTACGGGTTAGGATTAGGGTACGTGTTAGTGTTAGAGTAGGGGTTAGGGTTAGAGTACGCATTAGGGTTAGGGTAGTTATTAAACCTATCCCACTCTCTAGATACCCCTTAGCACGTAAGGCAATATTATTTGGGGGTGCAGCCATGGAGAAGAGTTTAGACACTAGGATAAGATAAGGAACACACCCATTATAAAGAAATCACATTAGGATTCTCTTTTTAAGCTGTTCCTTAAAACACTAGTGCTTAGGAAATCTATTGGAGGCAGAAGCAGTCAAGGGTAGCCTAGGGTTAGGGTTAGGCTTAGGGTTAGGTTTAGGGTACGGCTTGGGGTATGGGTTCGGGGAGGTGTTCGTGTACGGCGTAGGGTATGGGTTAGGGTTAGGGTTTGGGTTAGTGTTAGGGTTAGGGCTCGGTTTAGGGTACGGGTTAGGATTAGGGTACGTGTTAGGGTTAGGGTAGGTGTTAGGGTTAGGTTACGCATTAGGGCTAGGGTAGTTAGTAAACCTATCCCACTCTCTAGCTCCCCCTTAGCACGTAAAGGAATATTATTTGGGGGTCCAGCCATGGAGAAGAGTTTAGACACTAGGATAAGATAAGGAACACACCCATTATAAAGAAATCACTTTAGGATTCTCTTTTTAAGCTGTTGCTTAAAACACTACTGCTTAGGAAATCTCTTGGAGGCAGAAGCAATCAAGGGTAGCCTAGGGTTAGTGTTAGGCTTAGGGTTAGGCTTAGGGTATGGCTTAGGGTACGGGTTCGGGGAGGGTTTCGGGTACGGCGTAGGGTATGGGTTAGGGTTAGGGTTAGGGTTAGTGTTAGGGTTAGGGCTCGGTTTAGGGTACGGGTTAGGATTAGGGTACGTGTTAGAGTTAGGGTAGGGGTTAGGGTTAGGGTACGCGTTAGGGTTAGGGTAGTTATTAAACCTATCCCACTCTCTAGATACCCCTGAGCACGTAAAGGAATATTATTTGAGGGTCCAGCCATGGAGAAGAGTTTAGACACTAGGATAAGATAAGGAACACACCCATTATAAAGAAATCACATTAGGATTCTCTTTTTAAGCTGTTCCTTAAAACACTAGTGCTTAGGAAATCTATTGGAGGCAGAAGCAGTCAAGGGTAGCCTAGGGTTAGGGTTAGGCTTAGGGTTAGGTTTAGGGTATGGCTTAGGGTACGGGTTCGGGGAGGGGTGCGGGTACGGCGTAGGGTATGGGTTAGGGTTAGGGTTAGGGTTAGTGTTAGGGTTAGGGCTCGGTTTAGGGTACAGGTTAGGATTAGGGTACATGTTAGGGTTAGGGTAGGGGTTACGGTTAGGGTACGCGTTAGGGTTAGGGTAGTTATTAAACCTATCCCACTCTCTAGATACCCCTTAGCACGTAAGCTAATATTATTTGGGGGTGCAGCCATATAGAAGAGTTTAGACACTAGGATAAGATAAGGAACACACCCATTATAAAGAAATCACATTAGGATTCTCTTTTTAAGCTGTTCCTTAAAACAGTAGTGCTTAGGAAATCTATTGGAGGCAGAAGCAGTCAAGGGTAGCCTAGGGTTAGGGTTAGGCTTAGGGTTAGGCTTAGGGTACGGCTTAGGGTACGGGTTCGGGGAGGGGTGCGGGTACGGCGTAGGGTATGGGTTAGGGTTAGGGTTAGGGTTAGTGTTAGGGTTAGGGCTCGGTTTAGGGTACGGGTTAGGATTAGGGTACGTGTTAGGGTTAGGGTAGGGGTTAGGGTTAGGGTACGCGTTAGGGTTAGGGTAGTTATTAAACCTATCCCACTCTCTAGATACCCCTTAGCACGTAAAGGAATATTATTTGAGGGTCCAGCCATGGAGAAGAGTTTAGACACTAGGATAAGATAAGGAACACACCCATTATAAAGAAATCACATTAGGATTCTCTTTTTAAGCTGTTGCTTAAAACACTAGTGCTTAGGAAATCTATTGGAGGCAGAAGCAGTCAAGGGTAGCCTAGGGTTAGTGTTAGGCTTAGGGTTAGGCTTAGGGTACGGCTTAGGGTACGGGTTTGGGGAGAGGTTCAGGTACGGCGTAGAGTATGGGTTAGGGTTAGGGTTAGTGTTAGGGTTAGGGTTAGGGTACGGCTTGGGGTATGGGTTCGGGGAGGTGTTCGTGTACGGCGTAGGGTATGGGTTAGGGTTAGGGTTTGGGTTAGTGTTAGGGTTAGGGCTCGGTTTAGGGTACGGGTTAGGATTAGGGTACGTGTTAGGGTTAGGGTAGGGGTTAGGGTTAGGTTACGCGTTAGGGCTAGGGTAGTTAGTAAACCTATCCCACTCTCTACCTCCCCGTTAGCATGTAAAGGAATATTATTTGGGGGTCCAGCCATGGAGAAGAGTTTAGACACTAGGATAAGATAAGGAACACACCCATTATAAAGAAATCACATTAGGATTCTCTTTTTAAGCTGTTCCTTAAAAAACTACTGCTTAGGAAATCAATTGGAGGCAGAAGCAGTCAAGGGTAGCCTAGGGTTAGGGTTAGGCTTAGGGTTAGGTTTAGGGTATGGCTTAGGGTACGGGTTCGGGGAGGGGTGCGGGTACGGCATAGGGTATGGGTTAGGGTTAGGGTTAGTGTTAGGGTTAGGGCTCGGTTTAGGGTACAGGTTAGGATTAGGGTACATGTTAGGGTTAGGGTAGGGGTTAGGGTTAGGGTACGCGTTAGGGTTAGGGTAGTTATTAAACCTATCCCACTCTCTAGATACCCCTTAGCACGTAAGGGAATATTATTTGGGGGTGCAGCCATATAGAAGAGTTTAGACACTAGGATAAGATAAGGAACACACCCATTATAAAGAAATCACTTTAGGATTCTCTTTTTAAGCTGTTCCTTAAAACACTACTGCTTAGGAAATCAATTGGAGGCAGAAGCAGTCAAGGGTAGCCTAGGGTTAGGGTTAGGCTTAGGGTTAGGTTTAGGGTATGGCTTAGGGTACGGGTTCGGGGAGGGGTGCGGGTACGGCATAGGGTATGGGTTAGGGTTAGGGTTAGGGTTAGTGTTAGGGTTAGGGCTCGGTTTAGGGTACAGGTTAGGATTAGTGTACGTGTTAGGGTTAGGGTAGGGGTTAGGGTTAGGGTACGCGTTAGGGTTAGGGTAGTTATTAAACCTATCCCACTCTCTAGATACCCCTTAGCACGTAAGGGAATATTATTTGGGGGTGCAGCCATGGAGAAGAGTTTAGACACTAGGATAAGATAAGGAACACACACATTATAAAGAAATCACATTAGGATTCTCTTTTTAAGCTGTTCCTTAAAACAGTAGTGCTTAGGAAATCTATTGGAGGCAGAAGCAGTCAAGTGTAGCCTAGGGTTAGGGTTAGGCTTAGGGTTAGGCTTAGGGTACGGCTTAGGGTACGGGTTCGGGGAGGGGTGCGGGTACGGCGTAGGGTATGGGTTAGGGTTAGGGTTAGGGTTAGTGTTAGGGTTAGGGCTCGGTTTAGGGTACGGGTTAGGATTAGGGTACGTGTTAGGGTTAGGGTAGGGGTTAGGGTTAGGGTACGCGTTAGGGTTAGGGTAGTTATTAAACCTATCCCACTCTCTAGATACCCCTTAGCACGTAAAGGAATATTATTTGAGGGTCC
This sequence comes from Balaenoptera borealis, assembly GCF_965194805.1. NCBI lineage: Eukaryota > Metazoa > Chordata > Mammalia > Artiodactyla > Balaenopteridae > Balaenoptera > Balaenoptera borealis. The sequence goes on along the minus strand of NW_028123907.1, from coordinate 805,348 downwards.
AGCCATGGAGAAGAGTTTAGACACTAGGATAAGATAAGGAACACACCCATTATAAAGAAATCACATTAGGATTCTCTTTTTAAGCTGTTGCTTAAAACACTAGTGCTTAGGAAATCTATTGGAGGCAGAAGCAGTCAAGGGTAGCCTAGGGTTAGGGTTAGGCTTAGGGTTAGGTTTAGGGTATGGCTTAGGGTACGGGTTCGGGGAGGGGTGCGGGTACGGCGTAGGGTATGGGTTAGGGTTAGGGTTAGGGTTAATGTTAGGGTTAGGGCTCGGTTTAGGGTACAGGTTAGGATTAGGGTACGTGTTAGGGTTAGGGTAGGGGTTAGGGTTAGGGTACGCGTTAGGGTTAGGGTAGTTATTAAACCTATCCCACTCTCTAGATACCCCTTAGCACGTAAGGGAATATTATTTGGGGGTGCAGCCATGGAGAAGAGTTTAGACACTAGGATAAGATAAGGAACACACCCATTATAAAGAAATCACATTAGGATTCTCTTTTTAAGCTGTTCCTTAAAACAGTAGTGCTTAGGAAATCTATTGGAGGCAGAAGCAGTCAAGGGTAGCCTAGGGTTAGGGTTAGGCTTAGGGTTAGGCTTAGGGTACGGCTTAGGTTACGGGTTCGGGGAGGGGTGCGGGTACGGCGTACGGTATGGGTTAGGGTTAGGGTTAGGGTTAGTGTTAGGGTTAGGGCTCGGTTTAGGGTACGGGTTAGGATTAGGGTACGTGTTAGGGTTAGGGTAGGGGTTAGGGTTAGGGTACGCGTTAGGGTTAGGGTAGTTATTAAACCTATCCCACTCTCTAGATACCCCTTAGCACGTAAAGGAATATTATTTGAGGGTCCAGCCATGGAGAAGAGTTTAGACACTAGGATAAGATAAGGAACACACCCATTATAAAGAAATCACATTAGGATTCTCTTTTTAAGCTGTTCCTTAAAACACTAGTGCTTAGGAAATCTATTGGAGGCAGAAGGAGTCAAGCGTAGCGTAGGGTTAGGGTTAGGCTGAGGTTTAGGCTTAGGGTACGGCTTAGGGTACGGGTTCGGGGAGGGTTTCGGGTACGGCGTAGGTTATGGGTTAGGGTTAGGGTTAGGGTTAGTGTTAGGGTTAGGGCTCGGTTTAGGGTACGGTTAGGATTAGGGTACGTGTTAGGTTTAGGGTAGGGGTTAGGGTTAGGGTACGCGTTAGGGTTAGGGTAGTTAGTAAACCTATCCCACTCTCTAGATACCCCTTAGCACGTAAAGGAATATTATTTGAGGGTCCAGCCATGGAGAAGAGTTTAGACACTAGGATAAGATAAGGAACACACCCATTATAAAGAAATCACATTAGGATTCTCTTTTTAAGCTGTTCCTTAAAACACTAGTGCTTAGGAAATCTATTGGAGGCAGAAGCAGTCAAGGGTAGCCTAGGGTTAGGGTTAGGCTTAGGGTTAGGTTTAGGGTATGGCTTAGGGTACGGGTTCGGGGAGGGGTGCGGGTACGGCGTAGGGTATGGGTTAGGGTTAGGGTTAGGGTTAGTGTTAGGGTTAGGGCTCGGTTTAGGGTACAGGTTAGGATTAGTGTACGTGTTAGGGTTAGGGTAGGGGTTAGGGTTAGGGTACGCGTTAGGGTTAGGGTAGTTATTAAACCTATCCCACTCTCTAGATACCCCTGAGCACGTAAAGGAATATTATTTGAGGGTCCAGCCATGGAGAAGAGTTTAGACACTAGGATAAGATAAGGAACACACCCATTATAAAGAAATCACATTAGGATTCTCTTTTTAAGCTGTTCCTTAAAACACTAGTGCTTAGGAAATCTATTGGAGGCAGAAGCAGTCAAGGGTAGCCTAGGGTTAGGGTTAGGCTTAGGGTTAGGTTTAGGGTATGGCTTAGGGTACGGGTTCGGGGAGGGGTGCGGGTACGGCGTAGGGTATGGGTTAGGGTTAGGGTTAGGGTTAGTGTTAGGGTTAGGGCTCGGTTTAGGGTACAGGTTAGGATTAGGGTACATGTTAGGGTTAGGGTAGGGGTTACGGTTAGGGTACGCGTTAGGGTTAGGGTAGTTATTAAACCTATCCCACTCTCTAGATACCCCTTAGCACGTAAGGGAATATTATTTGGGGGTGCAGCCATATAGAAGAGTTTAGACACTAGGATAAGATAAGGAACACACCCATTATAAAGAAATCACATTAGGATTCTCTTTTTAAGCTGTTCCTTAAAACAGTAGTGCTTAGGAAATCTATTGGAGGCAGAAGCAGTCAAGGGTAGCCTAGGGTTAGGGTTAGGCTTAGGGTTAGGCTTAGGGTACGGCTTAGGGTACGGGTTCGGGGAGGGGTGCGGGTACGGCGTAGGGTATGGGTTAGGGTTAGGGTTAGGGTTAGTGTTAGGGTTAGGGCTCGGTTTAGGGTACGGGTTAGGATTAGGGTACGTGTTAGGGTTAGGGTAGGGGTTAGGGTTAGGGTACGCGTTAGGGTTAGGGTAGTTATTAAACCTATCCCACTCTCTAGATACCCCTTAGCACGTAAAGGAATATTATTTGAGGGTCCAGCCATGGAGAAGAGTTTAGACACTAGGATAAGATAAGGAACACACCCATTATAAAGAAATCACATTAGGATTCTCTTTTTAAGCTGTTGCTTAAAACACTAGTGCTTAGGAAATCTATTGGAGGCAGAAGCAGTCAAGGGTAGCCTAGGGTTAGTGTTAGGCTTAGGGTTAGGCTTAGGGTACGGCTTAGGGTACGGGTTTGGGGAGAGGTTCAGGTACGGCGTAGAGTATGGGTTAGGGTTAGGGTTAGTGTTAGGGTTAGGGCTCGGTTTAGGGTACGGGTTAGGATTAGGGTACGTGTTAGTGTTAGAGTAGGGGTTAGGGTTAGAGTACGCATTAGGGTTAGGGTAGTTATTAAACCTAGCCCACTCTCTAGATACCCCTTAGCACGTAAGGCAATATTATTTGGGGGTGCAGCCATGGAGAAGAGTTTAGACACTAGGATAAGATAAGGAACACACCCATTATAAAGAAATCACATTAGGATTCTCTTTTTAAGCTGTTCCTTAAAACACTAGTGCTTAGGAAATCTATTGGAGGCAGAAGCAGTCAAGGGTAGCCTAGGGTTAGGGTTAGGCTTAGGGTTAGGTTTAGGGTACGGCTTGGGGTATGGGTTCAGGGAGGTGTTCGTGTACGTCGTAGGGTATGGGTTAGGGTTAGGGTTTGGGTTAGTGTTAGGGTTAGGGCTCGGTTTAGGGTACGGTTAGGATTAGGGTACGTGTTAGGTTTAGGGTAGGGGTTAGGGTTAGGGTACGCGTTAGGGTTAGGGTAGTTAGTAAACCTATCCCACTCTCTAGATACCCCTTAGCACGTAAAGGAATATTATTTGGGGTTCCAGCAATGGAGAAGAATTTAGACACTAGGATAAGATAAGGAACACACCCATTATAAAGAAATCACATTAGGATTCTCTTTTTAAGCTGTTGCTTAAAACACTAGTGCTTAGGAAATCTATTGGAGGCAGAAGCAGTCAAGGGTAGCCTAGGGTTAGTGTTATGCTTAGGGTTAGGCTTAGGGTACGGCTTAGGGTACGGGTTTGGGGAGGGGTTCAGGTACGGCGTAGGGTATGGGTTAGGGTTAGGGTTAGTGTTAGTGTTAGGGTTAGGGCTCGGTTTAGGGTACGGGTTAGGATTAGGGTACGTGTTAGTGTTAGAGTAGGGGTTAGGGTTAGAGTACGCATTAGGGTTAGGGTAGTTATTAAACCTATCCCACTCTCTAGATACCCCTTAGCACGTAAGGCAATATTATTTGGGGGTGCAGCCATGGAGAAGAGTTTAGACACTAGGATAAGATAAGGAACACACCCATTATAAAGAAATCACATTAGGATTCTCTTTTTCAGCTGTTCCTTAAAACACTAGTGCTTAGGAAATCTATTGGAGGCAGAAGCAGTCAAGGGTAGCCTAGGGTTAGGGTTAGGCTTAGGGTTAGGCTTAGGGTACGGCTTAGGGTACGGATTCGGGGAGGGTTTCGGGTATGGCGTAGGGTATGGGTTAGGGTTTGGGTTAGGGTTAGTGTTAGGGTTACGGATCGGTTTAGGGTACGGGTTAGGATTAGGGTACGGGTTAGGGTTAGGGTAGGGGTTAGGGTTAGGGTACGCGTTAGGGTTAGGGTAGTTAGTAAACCTATTCCACTCTCTAGATACCCCTTAGCACGTAAAGGAATATTATTTGGGGGTCCAGCCATGGAGAAGAGTTTAGACACTAGGATAAGATAAGGAACACACCCATTATAAAGAAATCACATTAGGATTCTCTTTTTAAGCTGTTGCTTAAAACACTAGTGCTTAGGAAATCTCTTGGAGGCAGAAGCAGTCAAGGGTAGCCTAGGGTTAGTGTTAGGCTTAGGGTTAGGCTTAGGGTATGGCTTAGGGTACGGGTTCGGGGAGGGTTTCGGGTACGGCGTAGGGTATGGGTTAGGGTTAGGGTTAGGGTTAGTGTTAGGGTTAGGGCTCGGTTTAGGGTACGGGTTAGGATTAGGGTACGTGTTAGAGTTAGGGTAGGGGTTAGGGTTAGGGTACGCGTTAGGGTTAGGGTAGTTATTAAACCTATCCCACTCTCTAGATACCCCTGAGCACGTAAAGGAATATTATTTGAGGGTCCAGCCATGGAGAAGAGTTTAGACACTAGGATAAGATAAGGAACACACCCATTATAAAGAAATCACATTAGGATTCTCTTTTTAAGCTGTTCCTTAAAACACTAGTGCTTAGGAAATCTATTGGAGGCAGAAGCAGTCAAGGGTAGCCTAGGGTTAGGGTTAGGCTTAGGGTTAGGTTTAGGGTATGGCTTAGGGTACGGGTTCGGGGAGGGGTGCGGGTACGGCGTAGGGTATGGGTTAGGGTTAGGGTTAGGGTTAGTGTTAGGGTTAGGGCTCGGTTTAGGGTACAGGTTAGGATTAGGGTACATGTTAGGGTTAGGGTAGGGGTTACGGTTAGGGTACGCGTTAGGGTTAGGGTAGTTATTAAACCTATCCCACTCTCTAGATACCCCTTAGCACGTAAGCTAATATTATTTGGGGGTGCAGCCATATAGAAGAGTTTAGACACTAGGATAAGATAAGGAACACACCCATTATAAAGAAATCACATTAGGATTCTCTTTTTAAGCTGTTCCTTAAAACAGTAGTGCTTAGGAAATCTATTGGAGGCAGAAGCAGTCAAGGGTAGCCTAGGGTTAGGGTTAGGCTTAGGGTTAGGCTTAGGGTACGGCTTAGGGTACGGGTTCGGGGAGGGGTGCGGGTACGGTGTAGGGTATGGGTTAGGGTTAGGGTTAGGGTTAGTGTTAGGGTTAGGGCTCGGTTTAGGGTACGGGTTAGGATTAGGGTACGTGTTAGGGTTAGGGTAGGGGTTAGGGTTAGGGTACGCGTTAGGGTTAGGGTAGTTATTAAACCTATCCCACTCTCTAGACACCCCTTAGCACGTAAAGGAATATTATTTGAGGGTCCAGCCATGGAGAAGAGTTTAGACACTAGGATAAGATAAGGAACACACCCATTATAAAGAAATCACATTAGGATTCTCTTTTTAAGCTGTTGCTTAAAACACTAGTGCTTAGGAAATCTATTGGAGGCAGAAGCAGTCAAGGGTAGCCTAGGGTTAGTGTTAGGCTTAGGGTTAGGCTTAGGGTACGGCTTAGGGTACGGGTTTGGGGAGAGGTTCAGGTACGGCGTAGAGTATGGGTTAGGGTTAGGGTTAGTGTTAGGGTTAGGGCTCGGTTTAGGGTACGGGTTAGGATTAGGGTACGTGTTAGTGTTAGAGTAGGGGTTAGGGTTAGAGTACGCATTAGGGTTAGGGTAGTTATTAAACCTAGCCCACTCTCTAGATACCCCTTAGCACGTAAGGCAATATTATTTGGGGGTGCAGCCATGGAGAAGAGTTTAGACACTAGGATAAGATAAGGAACACACCCATTATAAAGAAATCACATTAGGATTCTCTTTTTAAGCTGTTCCTTAAAACACTAGTGCTTAGGAAATCTATTGGAGGCAGAAGCAGTCAAGGGTAGCCTAGGGTTAGGGTTAGGCTTAGGGTTAGGTTTAGGGTACGGCTTGGGGTATGGGTTCAGGGAGGTGTTCGTGTATGTCGTAGGGTATGGGTTAGGGTTAGGGTTTGGGTTAGTGTTAGGGTTAGGGCTCGGTTTAGGGTACGGTTAGGATTAGGGTACGTGTTAGGTTTAGGGTAGGGGTTAGGGTTAGGGTACGCGTTAGGGTTAGGGTAGTTAGTAAACCTATCCCACTCTCTAGATACCCCTTAGCACGTAAAGGAATATTATTTGGGGTTCCAGCAATGGAGAAGAATTTAGACACTAGGATAAGATAAGGAACACACCCATTATAAAGAAATCACATTAGGATTCTCTTTTTAAGCTGTTGCTTAAAACACTAGTGCTTAGGAAATCTATTGGAGGCAGAAGCAGTCAAGGGTAGCCTAGGGTTAGTGTTATGCTTAGGGTTAGGCTTAGGGTACGGCTTAGGGTACGGGTTTGGGGAGGGGTTCAGGTACGGCGTAGGGTATGGGTTAGGGTTAGGGTTAGTGTTAGTGTTAGGGTTAGGGCTCGGTTTAGGGTACGGGTTAGGATTAGGGTACGTGTTAGTGTTAGAGTAGGGGTTAGGGTTAGAGTACGCATTAGGGTTAGGGTAGTTATTAAACCTATCCCACTCTCTAGATACCCCTTAGCACGTAAGGCAATATTATTTGGGGGTGCAGCCATGGAGAAGAGTTTAGACACTAGGATAAGATAAGGAACACACCCATTATAAAGAAATCACATTAGGATTCTCTTTTTCAGCTGTTCCTTAAAACACTAGTGCTTAGGAAATCTATTGGAGGCAGAAGCAGTCAAGGGTAGCCTAGGGTTAGGGTTAGGCTTAGGGTTAGGCTTAGGGTACGGCTTAGGGTACGGATTCGGGGAGGGTTTCGGGTATGGCGTACGGTATGGGTTAGGGTTTGGGTTAGGGTTAGTGTTAGGGTTACGGATCGGTTTAGGGTACGGGTTAGGATTAGGGTACGGGTTAGGGTTAGGGTAGGGGTTAGGGTTAGGGTACGCGTTAGGGTTAGGGTAGTTAGTAAACCTATTCCACTCTCTAGATACCCCTTAGCACGTAAAGGAATATTATTTGGGGGTCCAGCCATGGAGAAGAGTTTAGACACTAGGATAAGATAAGGAACACACCCATTATAAAGAAATCACATTAGGATTCTCTTTTTAAGCTGTTGCTTAAAACACTAGTGCTTAGGAAATCTCTTGGAGGCAGAAGCAGTCAAGGGTAGCCTAGGGTTAGTGTTAGGCTTAGGGTTAGGCTTAGGGTATGGCTTAGGGTACGGGTTCGGGGAGGGTTTCGGGTACGGCGTAGGGTATGGGTTAGGGTTAGGGTTAGGGTTAGTGTTAGGGTTAGGGCTCGGTTTAGGGTACGGGTTAGGATTAGGGTACGTGTTAGAGTTAGGGTAGGGGTTAGGGTTAGGGTACGCGTTAGGGTTAGGGTAGTTATTAAACCTATCCCACTCTCTAGATACCCCTTAGCACGTAAAGGAATATTATTTGGGGGTCCAGCCATGGAGAAGAGTTTAGACACTAGGATAAGATAAGGAACACACCCATTATAAAGAAATCACTTTAGGATTCTCTTTTTAAGCTGTTCTTAAAACACTAGTGCTTAGGAAATCTATTGGAGGCAGAAGCAGTCAAGGGTAGCCTAGGGTTAGGGTTAGGCTTAGGGTTAGGGTTAGGGTACGGCTTGGGGTATGGGTTCGGGGAGGTGTTCGTGTACGGCGTAGGGTATGGGTTAGGGTTAGGGTTTGGGTTAGTGTTAGGGTTAGGGCTCGGTTTAGGGTACGGGTTAGGATTAGGGTACGTGTTAGGGTTAGGGTAGGGGTTAGGGTTAGGTTACGCGTTATGGCTAGGGTAGTTAGTAAACCTATCCCACTCTCTACCTCCCCGTTAGCATGTAAAGGAATATTATTTGGGGGTCCAGCCATGGAGAAGAGTTTAGACACTAGGATAAGATAAGGAACACACCCATTATAAAGAAATCACATTAGGATTCTCTTTTTAAGCTGTTCCTTAAAAAACTACTGCTTAGGAAATCAATTGGAGGCAGAAGCAGTCAAGGGTAGCCTAGGGTTAGGGTTAGGCTTAGGGTTAGGTTTAGGGTATGGCTTAGGGTACGGGTTCGGGGAGGGGTGCGGGTACGGCATAGGGTATGGGTTAGGGTTAGGGTTAGTGTTAGGGTTAGGGCTCGGTTTAGGGTACAGGTTAGGATTAGGGTACATGTTAGGGTTAGGGTAGGGGTTAGGGTTAGGGTACGCGTTAGGGTTAGGGTAGTTATTAAACCTATCCCACTCTCTAGATACCCCTTAGCACGTAAGGGAATATTATTTGGGGGTGCAGCCATATAGAAGAGTTTAGACACTAGGATAAGATAAGGAACACACCCATTATAAAGAAATCACTTTAGGATTCTCTTTTTAAGCTGTTCCTTAAAACACTACTGCTTAGGAAATCAATTGGAGGCAGAAGCAGTCAAGGGTAGCCTAGGGTTAGGGTTAGGCTTAGGGTTAAGTTTAGGGTATGGCTTAGGGTACGGGTTCGGGGAGGGGTGCGGGTACGGCATAGGGTATGGGTTAGGGTTAGGGTTAGGGTTAGTGTTAGAGTTAGGGCTCGGTTTAGGGTACAGGTTAGGATTAGTGTACGTGTTAGGGTTAGGGTAGGGGTTAGGGTTAGGGTACGCGTTAGGGTTAGGGTAGTTATTAAACCTATCCCACTCTCTAGATACCCCTTAGCACGTAAGGGAATATTATTTGGGGGTGCAGCCATGGAGAAGAGTTTAGACACTAGGATAAGATAAGGAACACACACATTATAAAGAAATCACATTAGGATTCTCTTTTTAAGCTGTTCCTTAAAACAGTAGTGCTTAGGAAATCTATTGGAGGCAGAAGCAGTCAAGTGTAGCCTAGGGTTAGGGTTAGGCTTAGGGTTAGGCTTAGGGTACGGCTTAGGGTACGGGTTCGGGGAGGGGTGCGGGTACGGCGTAGGGTATGGGTTAGGGTTAGGGTTAGGGTTAGTGTTAGGGTTAGGGCTCGGTTTAGGGTACGGGTTAGGATTAGGGTACGTGTTAGGGTTAGGGTAGGGGTTAGGGTTAGGGTACGCGTTAGGGTTAGGGTAGTTATTAAACCTATCCCACTCTCTAGATACCCCTTAGCACGTAAAGGAATATTATTTGAGGGTCCAGCCATGGAGAAGAGTTTAGACACTAGGATAAGATAAGGAACACACCCATTATAAAGAAATCACATTAGGATTCTCTTTTTAAGCTGTTGCTTAAAACACTAGTGCTTAGGAAATCTATTGGAGGCAGAAGCAGTCAAGGGTAGCCTAGGGTTAGGGTTAGGCTTAGGGTTAGGTTTAGGGTATGGCTTAGGGTACGGGTTCGGGGAGGGGTGCGGGTACGGCGTAGGGTATGGGTTAGGGTTAGGGTTAGGGTTAATGTTAGGGTTAGGGCTCGGTTTAGGGTACAGGTTAGGATTAGGGTACGTGTTAGGGTTAGGGTAGGGGTTAGGGTTAGGGTACGCGTTAGGGTTAGGGTAGTTATTAAACCTATCCCACTCTCTAGATACCCCTTAGCACGTAAGGGAATATTATTTGGGGGTGCAGCCATGGAGAAGAGTTTAGACACTAGGATAAGATAAGGAACACACACATTATAAAGAAATCACATTAGGATTCTCTTTTTAAGCTGTTCCTTAAAACAGTAGTGCTTAGGAAATCTTTTGGAGGCAGAAGCAGTCAAGGGTAGCCTAGGGTTAGGGTTAGGCTTAGGGTTAGGCTTAGGGTACGGCTTAGGTTACGGGTTCGGGGAGGGGTGCGGGTACGGCGTACGGTATGGGTTAGGGTTAGGGTTAGGGTTAGTGTTAGGGTTAGGGCTCGGTTTAGGGTACGGGTTAGGATTAGGGTACGTGTTAGGGTTAGGGTAGGGGTTAGGGTTAGGGTACGCGTTAGGGTTAGGGTAGTTATTAAACCTATCCCACTCTCTAGATACCCCTTAGCACGTAAAGGAATATTATTTGAGGGTCCAGCCATGGAGAAGAGTTTAGACACTAGGATAAGATAAGGAACACACCCATTATAAAGAAATCACATTAGGATTCTCTTTTTAAGCTGTTCCTTAAAACACTAGTGCTTAGGAAATCTATTGGAGGCAGAAGGAGTCAAGGGTAGCGTAGGGTTAGGGTTAGGCTGAGGTTTAGGCTTAGGGTACGGCTTAGGGTACGGGTTCGGGGAGGGTTTCGGGTACGGCGTAGGTTATGGGTTAGGGTTAGGGTTAGGGTTAGTGTTAGGGTTAGGGCTCGGTTTAGGGTACGGTTAGGATTAGGGTACGTGTTAGGTTTAGGGTAGGGGTTAGGGTTAGGGTACGCGTTAGGGTTAGGGTAGTTAGTAAACCTATCCCACTCTCTAGATACCCCTTAGCACGTAAAGGAATATTATTTGAGGGTCCAGCCATGGAGAAGAGTTTAGACACTAGGATAAGATAAGGAACACACCCATTATAAAGAAATCACATTAGGATTCTCTTTTTAAGCTGTTCCTTAAAACACTAGTGCTTAGGAAATCTATTGGAGGCAGAAGCAGTCAAGGGTAGCCTAGGGTTAGGGTTAGGCTTAGGGTTAGGTTTAGGGTACGGCTTGGGGTATGGGTTCAGGGAGGTGTTCGTGTATGTCGTAGGGTATGGGTTAGGGTTAGGGTTTGGGTTAGTGTTAGGGTTAGGGCTCGGTTTAGGGTACGGTTAGGATTAGGGTACGTGTTAGGTTTAGGGTAGGGGTTAGGGTTAGGGTACGCGTTAGGGTTAGGGTAGTTAGTAAACCTATCCCACTCTCTAGATACCCCTTAGCACGTAAAGGAATATTATTTGGGGTTCCAGCAATGGAGAAGAATTTAGACACTAGGATAAGATAAGGAACACACCCATTATAAAGAAATCACATTAGGATTCTCTTTTTAAGCTGTTGCTTAAAACACTAGTGCTTAGGAAATCTATTGGAGGCAGAAGCAGTCAAGGGTAGCCTAGGGTTAGTGTTATGCTTAGGGTTAGGCTTAGGGTACGGCTTAGGGTACGGGTTTGGGGAGGGGTTCAGGTACGGCGTAGGGTATGGGTTAGGGTTAGGGTTAGTGTTAGTGTTAGGGTTAGGGCTCGGTTTAGGGTACGGGTTAGGATTAGGGTACGTGTTAGTGTTAGAGTAGGGGTTAGGGTTAGAGTACGCATTAGGGTTAGGGTAGTTATTAAACCTATCCCACTCTCTAGATACCCCTTAGCACGTAAGGCAATATTATTTGGGGGTGCAGCCATGGAGAAGAGTTTAGACACTAGGATAAGATAAGGAACACACCCATTATAAAGAAATCACATTAGGATTCTCTTTTTCAGCTGTTCCTTAAAACACTAGTGCTTAGGAAATCTATTGGAGGCAGAAGCAGTCAAGGGTAGCCTAGGGTTAGGGTTAGGCTTAGGGTTAGGCTTAGGGTACGGCTTAGGGTACGGATTCGGGGAGGGTTTCGGGTATGGCGTACGGTATGGGTTAGGGTTTGGGTTAGGGTTAGTGTTAGGGTTACGGATCGGTTTAGGGTACGGGTTAGGATTAGGGTACGGGTTAGGGTTAGGGTAGGGGTTAGGGTTAGGGTACGCGTTAGGGTTAGGGTAGTTAGTAAACCTATTCCACTCTCTAGATACCCCTTAGCACGTAAAGGAATATTATTTGGGGGTCCAGCCATGGAGAAGAGTTTAGACACTAGGATAAGATAAGGAACACACCCATTATAAAGAAATCACATTAGGATTCTCTTTTTAAGCTGTTGCTTAAAACACTAGTGCTTAGGAAATCTCTTGGAGGCAGAAGCAGTCAAGGGTAGCCTAGGGTTAGTGTTAGGCTTAGGGTTAGGCTTAGGGTATGGCTTAGGGTACGGGTTCGGGGAGGGTTTCGGGTACGGCGTAGGGTATGGGTTAGGGTTAGGGTTAGGGTTAGTGTTAGGGTTAGGGCTCGGTTTAGGGTACGGGTTAGGATTAGGGTACGTGTTAGAGTTAGGGTAGGGGTTAGGGTTAGGGTACGCGTTAGGGTTAGGGTAGTTATTAAACCTATCCCACTCTCTAGATACCCCTTAGCACGTAAAGGAATATTATTTGGGGGTCCAGCCATGGAGAAGAGTTTAGACACTAGGATAAGATAAGGAACACACCCATTATAAAGAAATCACTTTAGGATTCTCTTTTTAAGCTGTTCTTAAAACACTAGTGCTTAGGAAATCTATTGGAGGCAGAAGCAGTCAAGGGTAGCCTAGGGTTAGGGTTAGGCTTAGGGTTAGGGTTAGGGTACGGCTTGGGGTATGGGTTCGGGGAGGTGTTCGTGTACGGCGTAGGGTATGGGTTAGGGTTAGGGTTTGGGTTAGTGTTAGGGTTAGGGCTCGGTTTAGGGTACGGGTTAGGATTAGGGTACGTGTTAGGGTTAGGGTAGGGGTTAGGGTTAGGTTACGCGTTAGGGCTAGGGTAGTTAGTAAACCTATCCCACTCTCTACCTCCCCGTTAGCATGTAAAGGAATATTATTTGGGGGTCCAGCCATGGAGAAGAGTTTAGACACTAGGATAAGATAAGGAACACACCCATTATAAAGAAATCACATTAGGATTCTCTTTTTAAGCTGTTCCTTAAAAAACTACTGCTTAGGAAATCAATTGGAGGCAGAAGCAGTCAAGGGTAGCCTAGGGTTAGGGTTAGGCTTAGGGTTAGGTTTAGGGTATGGCTTAGGGTACGGGTTCGGGGAGGGGTGCGGGTACGGCATAGGGTATGGGTTAGGGTTAGGGTTAGTGTTAGGGTTAGGGCTCGGTTTAGGGTACAGGTTAGGATTAGGGTACATGTTAGGGTTAGGGTAGGGGTTAGGGTTAGGGTACGCGTTAGGGTTAGGGTAGTTATTAAACCTATCCCACTCTCTAGATACCCCTTAGCACGTAAGGGAATATTATTTGGGGGTGCAGCCATATAGAAGAGTTTAGACACTAGGATAAGATAAGGAACACACCCATTATAAAGAAATCACTTTAGGATTCTCTTTTTAAGCTGTTCCTTAAAACACTACTGCTTAGGAAATCAATTGGAGGCAGAAGCAGTCAAGGGTAGCCTAGGGTTAGGGTTAGGCTTAGGGTTAGGTTTAGGGTATGGCTTAGGGTACGGGTTCGGGGAGGGGTGCGGGTACGGCATAGGGTATGGGTTAGGGTTAGGGTTAGGGTTAGTGTTAGGGTTAGGGCTCGGTTTAGGGTACAGGTTAGGATTAGTGTACGTGTTAGGGTTAGGGTAGGGGTTAGGGTTAGGGTACGCGTTAGGGTTAGGGTAGTTATTAAACCTATCCCACTCTCTAGATACCCCTTAGCACGTAAGGGAATATTATTTGGGGGTGCAGCCATGGAGAAGAGTTTAGACACTAGGATAAGATAAGGAACACACACATTATAAAGAAATCACATTAGGATTCTCTTTTTAAGCTGTTCCTTAAAACAGTAGTGCTTAGGAAATCTATTGGAGGCAGAAGCAGTCAAGTGTAGCCTAGGGTTAGGGTTAGGCTTAGGGTTAGGCTTAGGGTACGGCTTAGGGTACGGGTTCGGGGAGGGGTGCGGGTACGGCGTAGGGTATGGGTTAGGGTTAGGGTTAGGGTTAGTGTTAGGGTTAGGGCTCGGTTTAGGGTACGGGTTAGGATTAGGGTACGTGTTAGGGTTAGGGTAGGGGTTAGGGTTAGGGTACGCGTTAGGGTTAGGGTAGTTATTAAACCTATCCCACTCTCTAGATACCCCTTAGCACGTAAAGGAATATTATTTGAGGGTCCAGCCATGGAGAAGAGTTTAGACACTAGGATAAGATAAGGAACACACCCATTATAAAGAAATCACATTAGGATTCTCTTTTTAAGCTGTTGCTTAAAACACTAGTGCTTAGGAAATCTATTGGAGGCAGAAGCAGTCAAGGGTAGCCTAGGGTTAGGGTTAGGCTTAGGGTTAGGTTTAGGGTATGGCTTAGGGTACGGGTTCGGGGAGGGGTGCGGGTACGGCGTAGGGTATGGGTTAGGGTTAGGGTTAGGGTTAATGTTAGGGTTAGGGCTCGGTTTAGGGTACAGGTTAGGATTAGGGTACGTGTTAGGGTTAGGGTAGGGGTTAGGGTTAGGGTACGCGTTAGGGTTAGGGTAGTTATTAAACCTATCCCACTCTCTAGATACCCCTTAGCACGTAAGGGAATATTATTTGGGGGTGCAGCCATGGAGAAGAGTTTAGACACTAGGATAAGATAAGGAACACACCCATTATAAAGAAATCACATTAGGATTCTCTTTTTAAGCTGTTCCTTAAAACAGTAGTGCTTAGGAAATCTATTGGAGGCAGAAGCAGTCAAGGGTAGCCTAGGGTTAGGGTTAGGCTTAGGGTTAGGCTTAGGGTACGGCTTAGGTTACGGGTTCGGGGAGGGGTGCGGGTACGGCGTACGGTATGGGTTAGGGTTAGGGTTAGGGTTAGTGTTAGGGTTAGGGCTCGGTTTAGGGTACGGGTTAGGATTAGGGTACGTGTTAGGGTTAGGGTAGGGGTTAGGGTTAGGGTACGCGTTAGGGTTAGGGTAGTTATTAAACCTATCCCACTCTCTAGATACCCCTTAGCACGTAAAGGAATATTATTTGAGGGTCCAGCCATGGAGAAGAGTTTAGACACTAGGATAAGATAAGGAACACACCCATTATAAAGAAATCACATTAGGATTCTCTTTTTAAGCTGTTCCTTAAAACACTAGTGCTTAGGAAATCTATTGGAGGCAGAAGGAGTCAAGGGTAGCGTAGGGTTAGGGTTAGGCTGAGGTTTAGGCTTAGGGTACGGCTTAGGGTACGGGTTCGGGGAGGGTTTCGGGTACGGCGTAGGTTATGGGTTAGGGTTAGGGTTAGGGTTAGTGTTAGGGTTAGGGCTCGGTTTAGGGTACGGTTAGGATTAGGGTACGTGTTAGGTTTAGGGTAGGGGTTAGGGTTAGGGTACGCGTTAGGGTTAGGGTAGTTAGTAAACCTATCCCACTCTCTAGATACCCCTTAGCACGTAAAGGAATATTATTTGAGGGTCCAGCCATGGAGAAGAGTTTAGACACTAGGATAAGATAAGGAACACACCCATTATAAAGAAATCACATTAGGATTCTCTTTTTAAGCTGTTCCTTAAAACACTAGTGCTTAGGAAATCTATTGGAGGCAGAAGCAGTCAAGGGTAGCCTAGGGTTAGGGTTAGGCTTAGGGTTAGGTTTAGGGTATGGCTTAGGGTACGGGTTCGGGGAGGGGTGCGGGTACGGCGTAGGGTATGGGTTAGGGTTAGGGTTAGGGTTAGTGTTAGGGTTAGGGCTCGGTTTAGGGTACAGGTTAGGATTAGTGTACGTGTTAGGGTTAGGGTAGGGGTTAGGGTTAGGGTACGCGTTAGGGTTAGGGTAGTTATTAAACCTATCCCACTCTCTAGATACCCCTGAGCACGTAAAGGAATATTATTTGAGGGTCCAGCCATGGAGAAGAGTTTAGACACTAGGATAAGATAAGGAACACACCCATTATAAAGAAATCACATTAGGATTCTCTTTTTAAGCTGTTCCTTAAAACACTAGTGCTTAGGAAATCTATTGGAGGCAGAAGCAGTCAAGGGTAGCCTAGGGTTAGGGTTAGGCTTAGGGTTAGGTTTAGGGTATGGCTTAGGGTACGGGTTCGGGGAGGGGTGCGGGTACGGCGTAGGGTATGGGTTAGGGTTAGGGTTAGGGTTAGTGTTAGGGTTAGGGCTCGGTTTAGGGTACAGGTTAGGATTAGGGTACATGTTAGGGTTAGGGTAGGGGTTACGGTTAGGGTACGCGTTAGGGTTAGGGTAGTTATTAAACCTATCCCACTCTCTAGATACCCCTTAGCACGTAAGGGAATATTATTTGGGGGTGCAGCCATATAGAAGAGTTTAGACACTAGGATAAGATAAGGAACACACCCATTATAAAGAAATCACATTAGGATTCTCTTTTTAAGCTGTTCCTTAAAACAGTAGTGCTTAGGAAATCTATTGGAGGCAGAAGCAGTCAAGGGTAGCCTAGGGTTAGGGTTAGGCTTAGGGTTAGGCTTAGGGTACGGCTTAGGGTACGGGTTCGGGGAGGGGTGCGGGTACGGCGTAGGGTATGGGTTAGGGTTAGGGTTAGGGTTAGTGTTAGGGTTAGGGCTCGGTTTAGGGTACGGGTTAGGATTAGGGTACGTGTTAGGGTTAGGGTAGGGGTTAGGGTTAGGGTACGCGTTAGGGTTAGGGTAGTTATTAAACCTATCCCACTCTCTAGATACCCCTTAGCACGTAAAGGAATATTATTTGAGGGTCCAGCCATGGAGAAGAGTTTAGACACTAGGATAAGATAAGGAACACACCCATTATAAAGAAATCACATTAGGATTCTCTTTTTAAGCTGTTGCTTAAAACACTAGTGCTTAGGAAATCTATTGGAGGCAGAAGCAGTCAAGGGTAGCCTAGGGTTAGTGTTAGGCTTAGGGTTAGGCTTAGGGTACGGCTTAGGGTACGGGTTTGGGGAGAGGTTCAGGTACGGCGTAGAGTATGGGTTAGGGTTAGGGTTAGTGTTAGGGTTAGGGCTCGGTTTAGGGTACGGGTTAGGATTAGGGTACGTGTTAGTGTTAGAGTAGGGGTTAGGGTTAGAGTACGCATTAGGGTTAGGGTAGTTATTAAACCTAGCCCACTCTCTAGATACCCCTTAGCACGTAAGGCAATATTATTTGGGGGTGCAGCCATGGAGAAGAGTTTAGACACTAGGATAAGATAAGGAACACACCCATTATAAAGAAATCACATTAGGATTCTCTTTTTAAGCTGTTCCTTAAAACACTAGTGCTTAGGAAATCTATTGGAGGCAGAAGCAGTCAAGGGTAGCCTAGGGTTAGGGTTAGGCTTAGGGTTAGGTTTAGGGTACGGCTTGGGGTATGGGTTCAGGGAGGTGTTCGTGTACGTCGTAGGGTATGGGTTAGGGTTAGGGTTTGGGTTAGTGTTAGGGTTAGGGCTCGGTTTAGGGTACGGTTAGGATTAGGGTACGTGTTAGGTTTAGGGTAGGGGTTAGGGTTAGGGTACGCGTTAGGGTTAGGGTAGTTAGTAAACCTATCCCACTCTCTAGATACCCCTTAGCACGTAAAGGAATATTATTTGGGGTTCCAGCAATGGAGAAGAATTTAGACACTAGGATAAGATAAGGAACACACCCATTATAAAGAAATCACATTAGGATTCTCTTTTTAAGCTGTTGCTTAAAACACTAGTGCTTAGGAAATCTATTGGAGGCAGAAGCAGTCAAGGGTAGCCTAGGGTTAGTGTTATGTTTAGGGTTAGGCTTAGGGTACGGCTTAGGGTACGGGTTTGGGGAGGGGTTCAGGTACGGCGTAGGGTATGGGTTAGGGTTAGGGTTAGTGTTAGTGTTAGGGTTAGGGCTCGGTTTAGGGTACGGGTTAGGATTAGGGTACGTGTTAGTGTTAGAGTAGGGGTTAGGGTTAGAGTACGCATTAGGGTTAGGGTAGTTATTAAACCTATCCCACTCTCTAGATACCCCTTAGCACGTAAGGCAATATTATTTGGGGGTGCAGCCATGGAGAAGAGTTTAGACACTAGGATAAGATAAGGAACACACCCATTATAAAGAAATCACATTAGGATTCTCTTTTTCAGCTGTTCCTTAAAACACTAGTGCTTAGGAAATCTATTGGAGGCAGAAGCAGTCAAGGGTAGCCTAGGGTTAGGGTTAGGCTTAGGGTTAGGCTTAGGGTACGGCTTAGGGTACGGATTCGGGGAGGGTTTCGGGTATGGCGTAGGGTATGGGTTAGGGTTTGGGTTAGGGTTAGTGTTAGGGTTACGGATCGGTTTAGGGTACGGGTTAGGATTAGGGTACGGGTTAGGGTTAGGGTAGGGGTTAGGGTTAGGGTACGCGTTAGGGTTAGGGTAGTTAGTAAACCTATTCCACTCTCTAGATACCCCTTAGCACGTAAAGGAATATTATTTGGGGGTCCAGCCATGGAGAAGAGTTTAGACACTAGGATAAGATAAGGAACACACCCATTATAAAGAAATCACATTAGGATTCTCTTTTTAAGCTGTTGCTTAAAACACTAGTGCTTAGGAAATCTCTTGGAGGCAGAAGCAGTCAAGGGTAGCCTAGGGTTAGTGTTAGGCTTAGGGTTAGGCTTAGGGTATGGCTTAGGGTACGGGTTCGGGGAGGGTTTCGGGTACGGCGTAGGGTATGGGTTAGGGTTAGGGTTAGGGTTAGTGTTAGGGTTAGGGCTCGGTTTAGGGTACGGGTTAGGATTAGGGTACGTGTTAGAGTTAGGGTAGGGGTTAGGGTTAGGGTACGCGTTAGGGTTAGGGTAGTTATTAAACCTATCCCACTCTCTAGATACCCCTGAGCACGTAAAGGAATATTATTTGAGGGTCCAGCCATGGAGAAGAGTTTAGACACTAGGATAAGATAAGGAACACACCCATTATAAAGAAATCACATTAGGATTCTCTTTTTAAGCTGTTCCTTAAAACACTAGTGCTTAGGAAATCTATTGGAGGCAGAAGCAGTCAAGGGTAGCCTAGGGTTAGGGTTAGGCTTAGGGTTAGGTTTAGGGTATGGCTTAGGGTACGGGTTCGGGGAGGGGTGCGGGTACGGCGTAGGGTATGGGTTAGGGTTAGGGTTAGGGTTAGTGTTAGGGTTAGGGCTCGGTTTAGGGTACAGGTTAGGATTAGGGTACATGTTAGGGTTAGGGTAGGGGTTACGGTTAGGGTACGCGTTAGGGTTAGGGTAGTTATTAAACCTATCCCACTCTCTAGATACCCCTTAGCACGTAAGCTAATATTATTTGGGGGTGCAGCCATATAGAAGAGTTTAGACACTAGGATAAGATAAGGAACACACCCATTATAAAGAAATCACATTAGGATTCTCTTTTTAAGCTGTTCCTTAAAACAGTAGTGCTTAGGAAATCTATTGGAGGCAGAAGCAGTCAAGGGTAGCCTAGGGTTAGGGTTAGGCTTAGGGTTAGGCTTAGGGTACGGCTTAGGGTACGGGTTCGGGGAGGGGTGCGGGTACGGTGTAGGGTATGGGTTAGGGTTAGGGTTAGGGTTAGTGTTAGGGTTAGGGCTCGGTTTAGGGTACGGGTTAGGATTAGGGTACGTGTTAGGGTTAGGGTAGGGGTTAGGGTTAGGGTACGCGTTAGGGTTAGGGTAGTTATTAAACCTATCCCACTCTCTAGATACCCCTTAGCACGTAAAGGAATATTATTTGAGGGTCCAGCCATGGAGAAGAGTTTAGACACTAGGATAAGATAAGGAACACACCCATTATAAAGAAATCACATTAGGATTCTCTTTTTAAGCTGTTGCTTAAAACACTAGTGCTTAGGAAATCTATTGGAGGCAGAAGCAGTCAAGGGTAGCCTAGGGTTAGTGTTAGGCTTAGGGTTAGGCTTAGGGTACGGCTTAGGGTACGGGTTTGGGGAGAGGTTCAGGTACGGCGTAGAGTATGGGTTAGGGTTAGGGTTAGTGTTAGGGTTAGGGCTCGGTTTAGGGTACGGGTTAGGATTAGGGTACGTGTTAGTGTTAGAGTAGGGGTTAGGGTTAGAGTACGCATTAGGGTTAGGGTAGTTATTAAACCTAGCCCACTCTCTAGATACCCCTTAGCACGTAAGGCAATATTATTTGGGGGTGCAGCCATGGAGAAGAGTTTAGACACTAGGATAAGATAAGGAACACACCCATTATAAAGAAATCACATTAGGATTCTCTTTTTAAGCTGTTCCTTAAAACACTAGTGCTTAGGAAATCTATTGGAGGCAGAAGCAGTCAAGGGTAGCCTAGGGTTAGGGTTAGGCTTAGGGTTAGGTTTAGGGTACGGCTTGGGGTATGGGTTCAGGGAGGTGTTCGTGTATGTCGTAGGGTATGGGTTAGGGTTAGGGTTTGGGTTAGTGTTAGGGTTAGGGCTCGGTTTAGGGTACGGTTAGGATTAGGGTACGTGTTAGGTTTAGGGTAGGGGTTAGGGTTAGGGTACGCGTTAGGGTTAGGGTAGTTAGTAAACCTATCCCACTCTCTAGATACCCCTTAGCACGTAAAGGAATATTATTTGGGGTTCCAGCAATGGAGAAGAATTTAGACACTAGGATAAGATAAGGAACACACCCATTATAAAGAAATCACATTAGGATTCTCTTTTTAAG
The DNA here is from genome assembly GCF_965194805.1 of Balaenoptera borealis. Lineage (NCBI taxonomy): Eukaryota > Metazoa > Chordata > Mammalia > Artiodactyla > Balaenopteridae > Balaenoptera > Balaenoptera borealis. The sequence continues at coordinate 785,054 of NW_028123907.1, read as the reverse complement.
CTGTTGCTTAAAACACTAGTGCTTAGGAAATCTATTGGAGGCAGAAGCAGTCAAGGGTAGCCTAGGGTTAGTGTTATGCTTAGGGTTAGGCTTAGGGTACGGCTTAGGGTACGGGTTTGGGGAGGGGTTCAGGTACGGCGTAGGGTATGGGTTAGGGTTAGGGTTAGTGTTAGTGTTAGGGTTAGGGCTCGGTTTAGGGTACGGGTTAGGATTAGGGTACGTGTTAGTGTTAGAGTAGGGGTTAGGGTTAGAGTACGCATTAGGGTTAGGGTAGTTATTAAACCTATCCCACTCTCTAGATACCCCTTAGCACGTAAGGCAATATTATTTGGGGGTGCAGCCATGGAGAAGAGTTTAGACACTAGGATAAGATAAGGAACACACCCATTATAAAGAAATCACATTAGGATTCTCTTTTTCAGCTGTTCCTTAAAACACTAGTGCTTAGGAAATCTATTGGAGGCAGAAGCAGTCAAGGGTAGCCTAGGGTTAGGGTTAGGCTTAGGGTTAGGCTTAGGGTACGGCTTAGGGTACGGATTCGGGGAGGGTTTCGGGTATGGCGTACGGTATGGGTTAGGGTTTGGGTTAGGGTTAGTGTTAGGGTTACGGATCGGTTTAGGGTACGGGTTAGGATTAGGGTACGGGTTAGGGTTAGGGTAGGGGTTAGGGTTAGGGTACGCGTTAGGGTTAGGGTAGTTAGTAAACCTATTCCACTCTCTAGATACCCCTTAGCACGTAAAGGAATATTATTTGGGGGTCCAGCCATGGAGAAGAGTTTAGACACTAGGATAAGATAAGGAACACACCCATTATAAAGAAATCACATTAGGATTCTCTTTTTAAGCTGTTGCTTAAAACACTAGTGCTTAGGAAATCTCTTGGAGGCAGAAGCAGTCAAGGGTAGCCTAGGGTTAGTGTTAGGCTTAGGGTTAGGCTTAGGGTATGGCTTAGGGTACGGGTTCGGGGAGGGTTTCGGGTACGGCGTAGGGTATGGGTTAGGGTTAGGGTTAGGGTTAGTGTTAGGGTTAGGGCTCGGTTTAGGGTACGGGTTAGGATTAGGGTACGTGTTAGAGTTAGGGTAGGGGTTAGGGTTAGGGTACGCGTTAGGGTTAGGGTAGTTATTAAACCTATCCCACTCTCTAGATACCCCTTAGCACGTAAAGGAATATTATTTGGGGGTCCAGCCATGGAGAAGAGTTTAGACACTAGGATAAGATAAGGAACACACCCATTATAAAGAAATCACTTTAGGATTCTCTTTTTAAGCTGTTCTTAAAACACTAGTGCTTAGGAAATCTATTGGAGGCAGAAGCAGTCAAGGGTAGCCTAGGGTTAGGGTTAGGCTTAGGGTTAGGGTTAGGGTACGGCTTGGGGTATGGGTTCGGGGAGGTGTTCGTGTACGGCGTAGGGTATGGGTTAGGGTTAGGGTTTGGGTTAGTGTTAGGGTTAGGGCTCGGTTTAGGGTACGGGTTAGGATTAGGGTACGTGTTAGGGTTAGGGTAGGGGTTAGGGTTAGGTTACGCGTTAGGGCTAGGGTAGTTAGTAAACCTATCCCACTCTCTACCTCCCCGTTAGCATGTAAAGGAATATTATTTGGGGGTCCAGCCATGGAGAAGAGTTTAGACACTAGGATAAGATAAGGAACACACCCATTATAAAGAAATCACATTAGGATTCTCTTTTTAAGCTGTTCCTTAAAAAACTACTGCTTAGGAAATCAATTGGAGGCAGAAGCAGTCAAGGGTAGCCTAGGGTTAGGGTTAGGCTTAGGGTTAGGTTTAGGGTATGGCTTAGGGTACGGGTTCGGGGAGGGGTGCGGGTACGGCATAGGGTATGGGTTAGGGTTAGGGTTAGTGTTAGGGTTAGGGCTCGGTTTAGGGTACAGGTTAGGATTAGGGTACATGTTAGGGTTAGGGTAGGGGTTAGGGTTAGGGTACGCGTTAGGGTTAGGGTAGTTATTAAACCTATCCCACTCTCTAGATACCCCTTAGCACGTAAGGGAATATTATTTGGGGGTGCAGCCATATAGAAGAGTTTAGACACTAGGATAAGATAAGGAACACACCCATTATAAAGAAATCACTTTAGGATTCTCTTTTTAAGCTGTTCCTTAAAACACTACTGCTTAGGAAATCAATTGGAGGCAGAAGCAGTCAAGGGTAGCCTAGGGTTAGGGTTAGGCTTAGGGTTAGGTTTAGGGTATGGCTTAGGGTACGGGTTCGGGGAGGGGTGCGGGTACGGCATAGGGTATGGGTTAGGGTTAGGGTTAGGGTTAGTGTTAGGGTTAGGGCTCGGTTTAGGGTACAGGTTAGGATTAGTGTACGTGTTAGGGTTAGGGTAGGGGTTAGGGTTAGGGTACGCGTTAGGGTTAGGGTAGTTATTAAACCTATCCCACTCTCTAGATACCCCTTAGCACGTAAGGGAATATTATTTGGGGGTGCAGCCATGGAGAAGAGTTTAGACACTAGGATAAGATAAGGAACACACACATTATAAAGAAATCACATTAGGATTCTCTTTTTAAGCTGTTCCTTAAAACAGTAGTGCTTAGGAAATCTATTGGAGGCAGAAGCAGTCAAGTGTAGCCTAGGGTTAGGGTTAGGCTTAGGGTTAGGCTTAGGGTACGGCTTAGGGTACGGGTTCGGGGAGGGGTGCGGGTACGGCGTAGGGTATGGGTTAGGGTTAGGGTTAGGGTTAGTGTTAGGGTTAGGGCTCGGTTTAGGGTACGGGTTAGGATTAGGGTACGTGTTAGGGTTAGGGTAGGGGTTAGGGTTAGGGTACGCGTTAGGGTTAGGGTAGTTATTAAACCTATCCCACTCTCTAGATACCCCTTAGCACGTAAAGGAATATTATTTGAGGGTCCAGCCATGGAGAAGAGTTTAGACACTAGGATAAGATAAGGAACACACCCATTATAAAGAAATCACATTAGGATTCTCTTTTTAAGCTGTTGCTTAAAACACTAGTGCTTAGGAAATCTATTGGAGGCAGAAGCAGTCAAGGGTAGCCTAGGGTTAGGGTTAGGCTTAGGGTTAGGTTTAGGGTATGGCTTAGGGTACGGGTTCGGGGAGGGGTGCGGGTACGGCGTAGGGTATGGGTTAGGGTTAGGGTTAGGGTTAATGTTAGGGTTAGGGCTCGGTTTAGGGTACAGGTTAGGATTAGGGTACGTGTTAGGGTTAGGGTAGGGGTTAGGGTTAGGGTACGCGTTAGGGTTAGGGTAGTTATTAAACCTATCCCACTCTCTAGATACCCCTTAGCACGTAAGGGAATATTATTTGGGGGTGCAGCCATGGAGAAGAGTTTAGACACTAGGATAAGATAAGGAACACACCCATTATAAAGAAATCACATTAGGATTCTCTTTTTAAGCTGTTCCTTAAAACAGTAGTGCTTAGGAAATCTATTGGAGGCAGAAGCAGTCAAGGGTAGCCTAGGGTTAGGGTTAGGCTTAGGGTTAGGCTTAGGGTACGGCTTAGGGTACGTGTTCGGGGAGGGTTTCGGGTACGGCGTAGGGTATGGGTTAGGGTTAGGGTTAGGGTTAGTGTTAGGGTTAGGGCTCGGTTTAGGGTACGGTTAGGATTAGGGTACGTGTTAGGTTTAGGGTAGGGGTTAGGGTTAGGGTACGCGTTAGGGTTAGGGTAGTTAGTAAACCTATCCCACTGTCTAGATACCCCTTAGCACGTAAAGGAATATTATTTGGGGTTCCAGCAATGGAGAAGAATTTAGACACTAGGATAAGATAAGGAACACACCCATTATAAAGAAATCACATTAGGATTCTCTTTTTAAGCTGTTGCTTAAAACACTAGTGCTTAGGAAATCTCTTGGAGGCAGAAGCAGTCAAGGGTAGCCTAGGGTTAGTGTTAGGCTTAGGGTTAGGCTTATGGTATGGCTTAGGGTACGGGTTCGGGGAGGGTTTCGGGTACGGCGTAGGGTATGGGTTAGGGTTAGGGTTAGGGTTAGTGTTAGGGTTAGGGCTCGGTTTAGGGTACGGGTTAGGATTAGGGTACGTGTTAGAGTTAGGGTAGGGGATAGGGTTAGGGTACGCGTTAGGGTTAGGGTAGTTATTAAACCTATCCCACTCTCTAGATACCCCTTAGCACGTAAAGGAATATTATTTGGGGGTCCAGCCATGGAGAAGAGTTTAGACACTAGGATAAGATAAGGAACACACCCATTATAAAGAAATCACTTTAGGATTCTCTTTTTAAGCTGTTCTTAAAACACTAGTGCTTAGGAAATCTATTGGAGGCAGAAGCAGTCAAGGGTAGCCTAGGGTTAGGGTTAGGCTTAGGGTTAGGGTTAGGGTACGGCTTGGGGTATGGGTTCGGGGAGGTGTTCGTGTACGGCGTAGGGTATGGGTTAGGGTTAGGGTTTGGGTTAGTGTTAGGGTTAGGGCTCGGTTTAGGGTACGGGTTAGGATTAGGGTACGTGTTAGGGTTAGGGTAGGTGTTAGGGTTAGGTTACGCGTTAGGGCTAGGGTAGTTAGTAAACCTATCCCACTCTCTACCTCCCCGTTAGCATGTAAAGGAATATTATTTGGGGGTCCAGCCATGGAGAAGAGTTTAGACACTAGGATAAGATAAGGAACACACCCATTATAAAGAAATCACATTAGGATTCTCTTTTTAAGCTGTTCCTTAAAAAACTACTGCTTAGGAAATCAATTGGAGGCAGAAGCAGTCAAGGGTAGCCTAGGGTTAGGGTTAGGCTTAGGGTTAGGTTTAGGGTATGGCTTAGGGTACGGGTTCGGGGAGGGGTGCGGGTACGGCATAGGGTATGGGTTAGGGTTAGGGTTAGTGTTAGGGTTAGGGCTCGGTTTAGGGTACAGGTTAGGATTAGGGTACATGTTAGGGTTAGGGTAGGGGTTAGGGTTAGGGTACGCGTTAGGGTTAGGGTAGTTATTAAACCTATCCCACTCTCTAGATACCCCTTAGCACGTAAGGGAATATTATTTGGGGGTGCAGCCATATAGAAGAGTTTAGACACTAGGATAAGATAAGGAACACACCCATTATAAAGAAATCACTTTAGGATTCTCTTTTTAAGCTGTTCCTTAAAACACTACTGCTTAGGAAATCAATTGGAGGCAGAAGCAGTCAAGGGTAGCCTAGGGTTAGGGTTAGGCTTAGGGTTAGGTTTAGGGTATGGCTTAGGGTACGGGTTCGGGGAGGGGTGCGGGTACGGCATAGGGTATGGGTTAGGGTTAGGGTTAGGGTTAGTGTTAGGGTTAGGGCTCGGTTTAGGGTACAGGTTAGGATTAGTGTACGTGTTAGGGTTAGGGTAGGGGTTAGGGTTAGGGTACGCGTTAGGGTTAGGGTAGTTATTAAACCTATCCCACTCTCTAGATACCCCTTAGCACGTAAGGGAATATTATTTGGGGGTGCAGCCATGGAGAAGAGTTTAGACACTAGGATAAGATAAGGAACACACACATTATAAAGAAATCACATTAGGATTCTCTTTTTAAGCTGTTCCTTAAAACAGTAGTGCTTAGGAAATCTATTGGAGGCAGAAGCAGTCAAGTGTAGCCTAGGGTTAGGGTTAGGCTTAGGGTTAGGCTTAGGGTACGGCTTAGGGTACGGGTTCGGGGAGGGGTGCGGGTACGGCGTAGGGTATGGGTTAGGGTTAGGGTTAGGGTTAGTGTTAGGGTTAGGGCTCGGTTTAGGGTACGGGTTAGGATTAGGGTACGTGTTAGGGTTAGGGTAGGGGTTAGGGTTAGGGTACGCGTTAGGGTTAGGGTAGTTATTAAACCTATCCCACTCTCTAGATACCCCTTAGCACGTAAAGGAATATTATTTGAGGGTCCAGCCATGGAGAAGAGTTTAGACACTAGGATAAGATAAGGAACACACCCATTATAAAGAAATCACTTTAGGATTCTCTTTTTAAGCTGTTGCTTAAAACACTAGTGCTTAGGAAATCTATTGGAGGCAGAAGCAGTCAAGGGTAGCCTAGGGTTAGGGTTAGGCTTAGGGTTAGGTTTAGGGTATGGCTTAGGGTACGGGTTCGGGGAGGGGTGCGGGTACGGCGTAGGGTATGGGTTAGGGTTAGGGTTAGGGTTAATGTTAGGGTTAGGGCTCGGTTTAGGGTACAGGTTAGGATTAGGGTACGTGTTAGGGTTAGGGTAGGGGTTAGGGTTAGGGTACGCGTTAGGGTTAGGGTAGTTATTAAACCTATCCCACTCTCTAGATACCCCTTAGCACGTAAGGGAATATTATTTGGGGGTGCAGCCATGGAGAAGAGTTTAGACACTAGGATAAGATAAGGAACACACCCATTATAAAGAAATCACATTAGGATTCTCTTTTTAAGCTGTTCCTTAAAACAGTAGTGCTTAGGAAATCTATTGGAGGCAGAAGCAGTCAAGGGTAGCCTAGGGTTAGGGTTAGGCTTAGTGTTAGGCTTAGGGTACGGCTTAGGTTACGGGTTCGGGGAGGGGTGCGGGTACGGCGTAGGGTATGGGTTAGGGTTAGGGTTAGGGTTAGTGTTAGGGTTAGGGCTCGGTTTAGGGTACGGGTTAGGATTAGGGTACGTGTTAGGGTTAGGGTAGGGGTTAGGGTTAGGGTACGCGTTAGGGTTAGGGTAGTTATTAAACCTATCCCACTCTCTAGATACCCCTTAGCACGTAAAGGAATATTATTTGAGGGTCCAGCCATGGAGAAGAGTTTAGACACTAGGATAAGATAAGGAACACACCCATTATAAAGAAATCACATTAGGATTCTCTTTTTAAGCTGTTCCTTAAAACACTAGTGCTTAGGAAATCTATTGGAGGCAGAAGCAGTCAAGGGTAGCGTAGGGTTAGGGTTAGGCTGAGGTTTAGGCTTAGGGTACGGCTTAGGGTACGGGTTCGGGGAGGGTTTCGGGTACGGCGTAGGTTATGGGTTAGGGTTAGGGTTAGGGTTAGTGTTAGGGTTAGGGCTCGGTTTAGGGTACGGTTAGGATTAGGGTACGTGTTAGGTTTAGGGTAGGGGTTAGGGTTAGGGTACGCGTTAGGGTTAGGGTAGTTAGTAAACCTATCCCACTCTCTAGATACCCCTTAGCATGTAAAGGAATATTATTTGGGGTTCCAGCAATGGAGAAGAATTTAGACACTAGGATAAGATAAGGAACACACCCATTATAAAGAAATCACATTAGGATTCTCTTTTTAAGCTGTTGCTTAAAACACTAGTGCTTAGGAAATCTATTGGAGGCAGAAGCAGTCAAGGGTAGCCTAGGGTTAGTGTTAGGCTTAGGGTTAGGCTTAGGGTACGGCTTAGGGTACGGGTTTGGGGAGGGGTTCAGGTACGGCGTAGGGTATGGGTTAGGGTTAGGGTTAGTGTTAGTGTTAGGGGTAGGGCTCGGTTTAGGGTACGGGTTAGGATTAGGGTACGTGTTAGTGTTAGAGTAGGGGTTAGGGTTAGAGTACGCATTAGGGTTAGGGTAGTTATTAAACCTATCCCACTCTCTAGATACCCCTTAGCACGTAAGGCAATATTATTTGGGGGTGCAGCCATGGAGAAGAGTTTAGACACTAGGATAAGATAAGGAACACACCCATTATAAAGAAATCACATTAGGATTCTCTTTTTAAGCTGTTCCTTAAAACACTAGTGCTTAGGAAATCTATTGGAGGCAGAAGCAGTCAAGGGTAGCCTAGGGTTAGGGTTAGGCTTAGGGTTAGGTTTAGGGTATGGCTTGGGGTATGGGTTCGGGGAGGTGTTCGTGTACGGCGTAGGGTATGGGTTAGGGTTAGGGTTTGGGTTAGTGTTAGGGTTAGGGCTCGGTTTAGGGTACGGGTTAGGATTAGGGTACGTGTTAGGGTTAGGGTAGGGGTTAGGGTTAGGTTACGCATTAGGGCTAGGGTAGTTAGTAAACCTATCCCACTCTCTAGCTCCCCCTTAGCACGTAAAGGAATATTATTTGGGGGTCCAGCCATGGAGAAGAGTTTAGACACTAGGATAAGATAAGGAACACACCCATTATAAAGAAATCACTTTAGGATTCTCTTTTTAAGCTGTTCCTTAAAACACTACTGCTTAGGAAATCAATTGGAGGCAGAAGCAGTCAAGGGTAGCCTAGGGTTAGGGTTAGGCTTAGGGTTAGGTTTAGGGTATGGCTTAGGGTACGGGTTCGGGGAGGGGTGCGGGTACGGCATAGGGTATGGGTTAGGGTTAGGGTTAGTGTTAGGGTTAGGGCTCGGTTTAGGGTACAGGTTAGGATTAGGGTACATGTTAGGGTTAGGGTAGGGGTTAGGGTTAGGGTACGCGTTAGGGTTAGGGTAGTTATTAAACCTATCCCACTCTCTAGATACCCCTTAGCACGTAAGGGAATATTATTTGGGGGTGCAGCCATATAGAAGAGTTTAGACACTAGGATAAGATAAGGAACACACCCATTATAAAGAAATCACTTTAGGATTCTCTTTTTAAGCTGTTCCTTAAAACACTACTGCTTAGGAAATCAATTGGAGGCAGAAGCAGTCAAGGGTAGCCTAGGGTTAGGGTTAGGCTTAGGGTTAGGTTTAGGGTATGGCTTAGGGTACGGGTTCGGGGAGGGGTGCGGGTACGGCATAGGGTATGGGTTAGGGTTAGGGTTAGGGTTAGTGTTAGGGTTAGGGCTCGGTTTAGGGTACAGGTTAGGATTAGTGTACGTGTTAGGGTTAGGGTAGGGGTTAGGGTTAGGGTACGCGTTAGGGTTAGGGTAGTTATTAAACCTATCCCACTCTCTAGATACCCCTTAGCACGTAAGGGAATATTATTTGGGGGTGCAGCCATGGAGAAGAGTTTAGACACTAGGATAAGATAAGGAACACACACATTATAAAGAAATCACATTAGGATTCTCTTTTTAAGCTGTTCCTTAAAACAGTAGTGCTTAGGAAATCTATTGGAGGCAGAAGCAGTCAAGTGTAGCCTAGGGTTAGGGTTAGGCTTAGGGTTAGGCTTAGGGTACGGCTTAGGGTACGGGTTCGGGGAGGGGTGCGGGTACGGCGTAGGGTATGGGTTAGGGTTAGGGTTAGGGTTAGTGTTAGGGTTAGGGCTCGGTTTAGGGTACGGGTTAGGATTAGGGTACGTGTTAGGGTTAGGGTAGGGGTTAGGGTTAGGGTACGCGTTAGGGTTAGGGTAGTTATTAAACCTATCCCACTCTCTAGATACCCCTTAGCACGTAAAGGAATATTATTTGAGGGTCCAGCCATGGAGAAGAGTTTAGACACTAGGATAAGATAAGGAACACACCCATTATAAAGAAATCACATTAGGATTCTCTTTTTAAGCTGTTGCTTAAAACACTAGTGCTTAGGAAATCTATTGGAGGCAGAAGCAGTCAAGGGTAGCCTAGGGTTAGGGTTAGGCTTAGGGTTAGGTTTAGGGTATGGCTTAGGGTACGGGTTCGGGGAGGGGTGCGGGTACGGCGTAGGGTATGGGTTAGGGTTAGGGTTAGGGTTAATGTTAGGGTTAGGGCTCGGTTTAGGGTACAGGTTAGGATTAGGGTACGTGTTAGGGTTAGGGTAGGGGTTAGGGTTAGGGTACGCGTTAGGGTTAGGGTAGTTATTAAACCTATCCCACTCTCTAGATACCCCTTAGCACGTAAGGGAATATTATTTGGGGGTGCAGCCATGGAGAAGAGTTTAGACACTAGGATAAGATAAGGAACACACCCATTATAAAGAAATCACATTAGGATTCTCTTTTTAAGCTGTTCCTTAAAACAGTAGTGCTTAGGAAATCTATTGGAGGCAGAAGCAGTCAAGGGTAGCCTAGGGTTAGGGTTAGGCTTAGGGTTAGGCTTAGGGTACGGCTTAGGGTACGTGTTCGGGGAGGGTTTCGGGTACGGCGTAGGGTATGGGTTAGGGTTAGGGTTAGGGTTAGTGTTAGGGTTAGGGCTCGGTTTAGGGTACGGTTAGGATTAGGGTACGTGTTAGGTTTAGGGTAGGGGTTAGGGTTAGGGTACGCGTTAGGGTTAGGGTAGTTAGTAAACCTATCCCACTGTCTAGATACCCCTTAGCACGTAAAGGAATATTATTTGGGGTTCCAGCAATGGAGAAGAATTTAGACACTAGGATAAGATAAGGAACACACCCATTATAAAGAAATCACATTAGGATTCTCTTTTTAAGCTGTTGCTTAAAACACTAGTGCTTAGGAAATCTCTTGGAGGCAGAAGCAGTCAAGGGTAGCCTAGGGTTAGTGTTAGGCTTAGGGTTAGGCTTAGGGTATGGCTTAGGGTACGGGTTCGGGGAGGGTTTCGGGTACGGCGTAGGGTATGGGTTAGGGTTAGGGTTAGGGTTAGTGTTAGGGTTAGGGCTCGGTTTAGGGTACGGGTTAGGATTAGGGTACGTGTTAGAGTTAGGGTAGGGGTTAGGGTTAGGGTACGCGTTAGGGTTAGGGTAGTTATTAAACCTATCCCACTCTCTAGATACCCCTTAGCACGTAAAGGAATATTATTTGGGGGTCCAGCCATGGAGAAGAGTTTAGACACTAGGATAAGATAAGGAACACACCCATTATAAAGAAATCACTTTAGGATTCTCTTTTTAAGCTGTTCTTAAAACACTAGTGCTTAGGAAATCTATTGGAGGCAGAAGCAGTCAAGGGTAGCCTAGGGTTAGGGTTAGGCTTAGGGTTAGGGTTAGGGTACGGCTTGGGGTATGGGTTCGGGGAGGTGTTCGTGTACGGCGTAGGGTATGGGTTAGGGTTAGGGTTTGGGTTAGTGTTAGGGTTAGGGCTCGGTTTAGGGTACGGGTTAGGATTAGGGTACGTGTTAGGGTTAGGGTAGGTGTTAGGGTTAGGTTACGCGTTAGGGCTAGGGTAGTTAGTAAACCTATCCCACTCTCTACCTCCCCGTTAGCATGTAAAGGAATATTATTTGGGGGTCCAGCCATGGAGAAGAGTTTAGACACTAGGATAAGATAAGGAACACACCCATTATAAAGAAATCACATTAGGATTCTCTTTTTAAGCTGTTCCTTAAAAAACTACTGCTTAGGAAATCAATTGGAGGCAGAAGCAGTCAAGGGTAGCCTAGGGTTAGGGTTAGGCTTAGGGTTAGGTTTAGGGTATGGCTTAGGGTACGGGTTCGGGGAGGGGTGCGGGTACGGCATAGGGTATGGGTTAGGGTTAGGGTTAGTGTTAGGGTTAGGGCTCGGTTTAGGGTACAGGTTAGGATTAGGGTACATGTTAGGGTTAGGGTAGGGGTTAGGGTTAGGGTACGCGTTAGGGTTAGGGTAGTTATTAAACCTATCCCACTCTCTAGATACCCCTTAGCACGTAAGGGAATATTATTTGGGGGTGCAGCCATATAGAAGAGTTTAGACACTAGGATAAGATAAGGAACACACCCATTATAAAGAAATCACTTTAGGATTCTCTTTTTAAGCTGTTCCTTAAAACACTACTGCTTAGGAAATCAGTTGGAGGCAGAAGCAGTCAAGGGTAGCCTAGGGTTAGGGTTAGGCTTAGGGTTAGGTTTAGGGTATGGCTTAGGGTACGGGTTCGGGGAGGGGTGCGGGTACGGCATAGGGTATGGGTTAGGGTTAGGGTTAGGGTTAGTGTTAGGGTTAGGGCTCGGTTTAGGGTACAGGTTAGGATTAGTGTACGTGTTAGGGTTAGGGTAGGGGTTAGGGTTAGGGTACGCGTTAGGGTTAGGGTAGTTATTAAACCTATCCCACTCTCTAGATACCCCTTAGCACGTAAGGGAATATTATTTGGGGGTGCAGCCATGGAGAAGAGTTTAGACACTAGGATAAGATAAGGAACACACACATTATAAAGAAATCACATTAGGATTCTCTTTTTAAGCTGTTCCTTAAAACAGTAGTGCTTAGGAAATCTATTGGAGGCAGAAGCAGTCAAGTGTAGCCTAGGGTTAGGGTTAGGCTTAGGGTTAGGCTTAGGGTACGGCTTAGGGTACGGGTTCGGGGAGGGGTGCGGGTACGGCGTAGGGTATGGGTTAGGGTTAGGGTTAGGGTTAGTGTTAGGGTTAGGGCTCGGTTTAGGGTACGGGTTAGGATTAGGGTACGTGTTAGGGTTAGGGTAGGGGTTAGGGTTAGGGTACGCGTTAGGGTTAGGGTAGTTATTAAACCTATCCCACTCTCTAGATACCCCTTAGCACGTAAAGGAATATTATTTGAGGGTCCAGCCATGGAGAAGAGTTTAGACACTAGGATAAGATAAGGAACACACCCATTATAAAGAAATCACTTTAGGATTCTCTTTTTAAGCTGTTGCTTAAAACACTAGTGCTTAGGAAATCTATTGGAGGCAGAAGCAGTCAAGGGTAGCCTAGGGTTAGGGTTAGGCTTAGGGTTAGGTTTAGGGTATGGCTTAGGGTACGGGTTCGGGGAGGGGTGCGGGTACGGCGTAGGGTATGGGTTAGGGTTAGGGTTAGGGTTAATGTTAGGGTTAGGGCTCGGTTTAGGGTACAGGTTAGGATTAGGGTACGTGTTAGGGTTAGGGTAGGGGTTAGGGTTAGGGTACGCGTTAGGGTTAGGGTAGTTATTAAACCTATCCCACTCTCTAGATACCCCTTAGCACGTAAGGGAATATTATTTGGGGGTGCAGCCATGGAGAAGAGTTTAGACACTAGGATAAGATAAGGAACACACCCATTATAAAGAAATCACATTAGGATTCTCTTTTTAAGCTGTTCCTTAAAACAGTAGTGCTTAGGAAATCTATTGGAGGCAGAAGCAGTCAAGGGTAGCCTAGGGTTAGGGTTAGGCTTAGTGTTAGGCTTAGGGTACGGCTTAGGTTACGGGTTCGGGGAGGGGTGCGGGTACGGCGTAGGGTATGGGTTAGGGTTAGGGTTAGGGTTAGTGTTAGGGTTAGGGCTCGGTTTAGGGTACGGGTTAGGATTAGGGTACGTGTTAGGGTTAGGGTAGGGGTTAGGGTTAGGGTACGCGTTAGGGTTAGGGTAGTTATTAAACCTATCCCACTCTCTAGATACCCCTTAGCACGTAAAGGAATATTATTTGAGGGTCCAGCCATGGAGAAGAGTTTAGACACTAGGATAAGATAAGGAACACACCCATTATAAAGAAATCACATTAGGATTCTCTTTTTAAGCTGTTCCTTAAAACACTAGTGCTTAGGAAATCTATTGGAGGCAGAAGCAGTCAAGGGTAGCGTAGGGTTAGGGTTAGGCTGAGGTTTAGGCTTAGGGTACGGCTTAGGGTACGGGTTCGGGGAGGGTTTCGGGTACGGCGTAGGTTATGGGTTAGGGTTAGGGTTAGGGTTAGTGTTAGGGTTAGGGCTCGGTTTAGGGTACGGTTAGGATTAGGGTACGTGTTAGGTTTAGGGTAGGGGTTAGGGTTAGGGTACGCGTTAGGGTTAGGGTAGTTAGTAAATCTATCCCACTCTCTAGATACCCCTTAGCACGTAAAGGAATATTATTTGGGGTTCCAGCAATGGAGAAGAATTTAGACACTAGGATAAGATAAGGAACACACCCATTATAAAGAAATCACATTAGGATTCTCTTTTTAAGCTGTTGCTTAAAACACTAGTGCTTAGGAAATCTATTGGAGGCAGAAGCAGTCAAGGGTAGCCTAGGGTTAGTGTTAGGCTTAGGGTTAGGCTTAGGGTACGGCTTAGGGTACGGGTTTGGGGAGGGGTTCAGGTACGGCGTAGGGTATGGGTTAGGGTTAGGGTTAGTGTTAGTGTTAGGGGTAGGGCTCGGTTTAGGGTACGGGTTAGGATTAGGGTACGTGTTAGTGTTAGAGTAGGGGTTAGGGTTAGAGTACGCATTAGGGTTAGGGTAGTTATTAAACCTATCCCACTCTCTAGATACCCCTTAGCACGTAAGGCAATATTATTTGGGGGTGCAGCCATGGAGAAGAGTTTAGACACTAGGATAAGATAAGGAACACACCCATTATAAAGAAATCACATTAGGATTCTCTTTTTAAGCTGTTCCTTAAAACACTAGTGCTTAGGAAATCTATTGGAGGCAGAAGCAGTCAAGGGTAGCCTAGGGTTAGGGTTAGGCTTAGGGTTAGGTTTAGGGTATGGCTTGGGGTATGGGTTCGGGGAGGTGTTCGTGTACGGCGTAGGGTATGGGTTAGGGTTAGGGTTTGGGTTAGTGTTAGGGTTAGGGCTCGGTTTAGGGTACGGGTTAGGATTAGGGTACGTGTTAGGGTTAGGGTAGGGGTTAGGGTTAGGTTACGCATTAGGGCTAGGGTAGTTAGTAAACCTATCCCACTCTCTAGCTCCCCCTTAGCACGTAAAGGAATATTATTTGGGGGTCCAGCCATGGAGAAGAGTTTAGACACTAGGATAAGATAAGGAACACACCCATTATAAAGAAATCACTTTAGGATTCTCTTTTTAAGCTGTTCCTTAAAACACTACTGCTTAGGAAATCAATTGGAGGCAGAAGCAGTCAAGGGTAGCCTAGGGTTAGGGTTAGGCTTAGGGTTAGGTTTAGGGTATGGCTTAGGGTACGGGTTCGGGGAGGGGTGCGGGTACGGCATAGGGTATGGGTTAGGGTTAGGGTTAGGGTTAGTGTTAGGGTTAGGGCTCGGTTTAGGGTACAGGTTAGGATTAGTGTACGTGTTAGGGTTAGGGTAGGGGTTAGGGTTAGGGTACGCGTTAGGGTTAGGGTAGTTATTAAACCTATCCCACTCTCTAGATACCCCTTAGCACGTAAGGGAATATTATTTGGGGGTGCAGCCATGGAGAAGAGTTTAGACACTAGGATAAGATAAGGAACACACACATTATAAAGAAATCACATTAGGATTCTCTTTTTAAGCTGTTCCTTAAAACAGTAGTGCTTAGGAAATCTATTGGAGGCAGAAGCAGTCAAGTGTAGCCTAGGGTTAGGGTTAGGCTTAGTGTTAGGCTTAGGGTACGGCTTAGGGTACGGGTTCGGGGAGGGGTGCGGGTACGGCGTAGGGTATGGGTTAGGGTTAGGGTTAGGGTTAGTGTTAGGGTTAGGGCTCGGTTTAGGGTACGGGTTAGGATTAGGGTACGTGTTAGGGTTAGGGTAGGGGTTAGGGTTAGGGTACGCGTTAGGGTTAGGGTAGTTATTAAACCTATCCCACTCTCTAGATACCCCTTAGCATGTAAAGGAATATTATTTGAGGGTCCAGCCATGGAGAAGAGTTTAGACACTAGGATAAGATAAGGAACACACCCATTATAAAGAAATCACATTAGGATTCTCTTTTTAAGCTGTTGCTTAAAACACTAGTGCTTAGGAAATCTATTGGAGGCAGAAGGAGTCAAGGGTAGCCTAGGGTTAGGGTTAGGCTTAGGGTTAGGTTTAGGGTATGGCTTAGGGTACGGGTTCGGGGAGGGGTGCGGGTACGGCGTAGGGTATGGGTTAGGGTTAGGGTTAGGGTTAATGTTAGGGTTAGGGCTCGGTTTAGGGTACAGTTTAGGATTAGGGTACGTGTTAGGGTTAGGGTAGGGGTTAGGGTTAGGGTACGCGTTAGGGTTAGGGTAGTTATTAAACCTATCCCACTCTCTAGATACCCCTTAGCACGTAAGGGAATATTATTTGGGGGTGCAGCCATGGAGAAGAGTTTAGACACTAGGATAAGATAAGGAACACACCCATTATAAAGAAATCACATTAGGATTCTCTTTTTAAGCTGTTCCTTAAAACAGTAGTGCTTAGGAAATCTATTGGAGGCAGAAGCAGTCAAGGGTAGCCTAGGGTTAGGGTTAGGCTTAGTGTTAGGCTTAGGGTACGGCTTAGGTTACGGGTTCGGGGAGGGGTGCGGGTACGGCGTAGGGTATGGGTTAGGGTTAGGGTTAGGGTTAGTGTTAGGGTTAGGGCTCGGTTTAGGGTACGGGTTAGGATTAGGGTACGTGTTAGGGTTAGGGTAGGGGTTAGGGTTAGGGTACGCGTTAGGGTTAGGGTAGTTATTAAACCTATCCCACTCTCTAGATACCCCTTAGCACGTAAAGGAATATTATTTGAGGGTCCAGCCATGGAGAAGAGTTTAGACACTAGGATAAGATAAGGAACACACCCATTATAAAGAAATCACATTAGGATTCTCTTTTTAAGCTGTTCCTTAAAACACTAGTGCTTAGGAAATCTATTGGAGGCAGAAGCAGTCAAGGGTAGCGTAGGGTTAGGGTTAGGCTGAGGTTTAGGCTTAGGGTACGGCTTAGGGTACGGGTTCGGGGAGGGTTTCGGGTACGGCGTAGGTTATGGGTTAGGGTTAGGGTTAGGGTTAGTGTTAGGGTTAGGGCTCGGTTTAGGGTACGGTTAGGATTAGGGTACGTGTTAGGTTTAGGGTAGGGGTTAGGGTTAGGGTACGCGTTAGGGTTAGGGTAGTTAGTAAATCTATCCCACTCTCTAGATACCCCTTAGCACGTAAAGGAATATTATTTGGGGTTCCAGCAATGGAGAAGAATTTAGACACTAGGATAAGATAAGGAACACACCCATTATAAAGAAATCACATTAGGATTCTCTTTTTAAACTGTTGCTTAAAACACTAGTGCTTAGGAAATCTATTGGAGGCAGAAGCAGTCAAGGGTAGCCTAGGGTTAGTGTTAGGCTTAGGGTTAGGCTTAGGGTACGGCTTAGGGTACGGGTTTGGGGAGGGGTTCAGGTACGGCGTAGGGTATGGGTTAGGGTTAGGGTTAGTGTTAGTGTTAGGGGTAGGGCTCGGTTTAGGGTACGGGTTAGGATTAGGGTACGTGTTAGTGTTAGAGTAGGGGTTAGGGTTAGAGTACGCATTAGGGTTAGGGTAGTTATTAAACCTATCCCACTCTCTAGATACCCCTTAGCACGTAAGGCAATATTATTTGGGGGTGCAGCCATGGAGAAGAGTTTAGACACTAGGATAAGATAAGGAACACACCCATTATAAAGAAATCACATTAGGATTCTCTTTTTAAGCTGTTCCTTAAAACACTAGTGCTTAGGAAATCTATTGGAGGCAGAAGCAGTCAAGGGTAGCCTAGGGTTAGGGTTAGGCTTAGGGTTAGGTTTAGGGTATGGCTTGGGGTATGGGTTCGGGGAGGTGTTCGTGTACGGCGTAGGGTATGGGTTAGGGTTAGGGTTTGGGTTAGTGTTAGGGTTAGGGCTCGGTTTAGGGTACGGGTTAGGATTAGGGTACGTGTTAGGGTTAGGGTAGGGGTTAGGGTTAGGTTACGCATTAGGGCTAGGGTAGTTAGTAAACCTATCCCACTCTCTAGCTCCCCCTTAGCACGTAAAGGAATATTATTTGGGGGTCCAGCCATGGAGAAGAGTTTAGACACTAGGATAAGATAAGGAACACACCCATTATAAAGAAATCACTTTAGGATTCTCTTTTTAAGCTGTTCCTTAAAACACTACTGCTTAGGAAATCAATTGGAGGCAGAAGCAGTCAAGGGTAGCCTAGGGTTAGGGTTAGGCTTAGGGTTAGGTTTAGGGTATGGCTTAGGGTACGGGTTCGGGGAGGGGTGCGGGTACGGCATAGGGTATGGGTTAGGGTTAGGGTTAGGGTTAGTGTTAGGGTTAGGGCTCGGTTTAGGGTACAGGTTAGGATTAGTGTACGTGTTAGGGTTAGGGTAGGGGTTAGGGTTAGGGTACGCGTTAGGGTTAGGGTAGTTATTAAACCTATCCCACTCTCTAGATACCCCTTAGCACGTAAGGGAATATTATTTGGGGGTGCAGCCATGGAGAAGAGTTTAGACACTAGGATAAGATAAGGAACACACCCATTATAAAGAAATCACATTAGGATTCTCTTTTTAAGCTGTTCCTTAAAACAGTAGTGCTTAGGAAATCTATTGGAGGCAGAAGCAGTCAAGGGTAGCCTAGGGTTAGGGTTAGGCTTAGGGTTAGGCTTAGGGTACGGCTTAGGGTACGGGTTCGGGGAGGGGTGCGGGTACGGCGTAGGGTATGGGTTAGGGTTAGGGTTAGGGTTAGTGTTAGGGTTAGGGCTCGGTTTAGGGTACGGGTTAGGATTAGGGTACGTGTTAGGGTTAGGGTAGGGGTTAGGGTTAGGGTACGCATTAGGGTTAGGGTAGTTATTAAACCTATCCCACTCTCTAGATACCCCTTAGCACGTAAAGGAATATTATTTGAGGGTCCAGCCATGGAGAAGAGTTTAGACACTAGGATAAGATAAGGAACACACCCATTATAAAGAAATCACATTAGGATTCTCTTTTTAAGCTGTTCCTTAAAACACTAGTGCTTAGGAAATCTATTGGAGGCAGAAGCAGTCAAGGGTAGCGTAGGGTTAGGGTTAGGCTTAGGGTTAGGCTTAGGGTATGGCTTAGGGTACGGGTTCGGGGAGGGTTTCGGGTACGGCGTAGGGTATGGGTTAGGGTTAGGGTTAGGGTTAGTGTTAGGGTTAGGGCTCGGTTTAGGGTACGGGTTAGGATTAGGGTACGTGTTAGAGTTAGGGTAGGGGTTAGGGTTAGGGTACGCGTTAGGGTTAGGGTAGTTATTAAACCTATCCCACTCTCTAGATACCCCTTAGCACGTAAAGGAATATTATTTGGGGGTCCAGCCATGGAGAAGAGTTTAGACACTAGGATAAGATAAGGAACACACCCATTATAAAGAAATCACTTTAGGATTCTCTTTTTAAGCTGTTCTTAAAACACTAGTGCTTAGGAAATCTATTGGAGGCAGAAGCAGTCAAGGGTAGCCTAGGGTTAGGGTTAGGCTTAGGGTTAGGGTTAGGGTACGGCTTGGGGTATGGGTTCGGGGAGGTGTTCGTGTACGGCGTAGGGTATGGGTTAGGGTTAGGGTTTGGGTTAGTGTTAGGGTTAGGGCTCGGTTTAGGGTACGGGTTAGGATTAGGGTACGTGTTAGGGTTAGGGTAGGTGTTAGGGTTAGGTTACGCGTTAGGGCTAGGGTAGTTAGTAAACCTATCCCACTCTCTACCTCCCCGTTAGCATGTAAAGGAATATTATTTGGGGGTCCAGCCATGGAGAAGAGTTTAGACACTAGGATAAGATAAGGAACACACCCATTATAAAGAAATCACATTAGGATTCTCTTTTTAAGCTGTTCCTTAAAAAACTACTGCTTAGGAAATCAATTGGAGGCAGAAGCAGTCAAGGGTAGCCTAGGGTTAGGGTTAGGCTTAGGGTTAGGTTTAGGGTATGGCTTAGGGTACGGGTTCGGGGAGGGGTGCGGGTACGGCATAGGGTATGGGTTAGGGTTAGGGTTAGTGTTAGGGTTAGGGCTCGGTTTAGGGTACAGGTTAGGATTAGGGTACATGTTAGGGTTAGGGTAGGGGTTAGGGTTAGGGTACGCGTTAGGGTTAGGGTAGTTATTAAACCTATCCCACTCTCTAGATACCCCTTAGCACGTAAGGGAATATTATTTGGGGGTGCAGCCATATAGAAGAGTTTAGACACTAGGATAAGATAAGGAACACACCCATTATAAAGAAATCACTTTAGGATTCTCTTTTTAAGCTGTTCCTTAAAACACTACTGCTTAGGAAATCAATTGGAGGCAGAAGCAGTCAAGGGTAGCCTAGGGTTAGGGTTAGGCTTAGGGTTAGGTTTAGGGTATGGCTTAGGGTACGGGTTCGGGGAGGGGTGCGGGTACGGCATAGGGTATGGGTTAGGGTTAGGGTTAGGGTTAGTGTTAGGGTTAGGGCTCGGTTTAGGGTACAGGTTAGGATTAGTGTACGTGTTAGGGTTAGGGTAGGGGTTAGGGTTAGGGTACGCGTTAGGGTTAGGGTAGTTATTAAACCTATCCCACTCTCTAGATACCCCTTAGCACGTAAGGGAATATTATTTGGGGGTGCAGCCATGGAGAAGAGTTTAGACACTAGGATAAGATAAGGAACACACACATTATAAAGAAATCACATTAGGATTCTCTTTTTAAGCTGTTCCTTAAAACAGTAGTGCTTAGGAAATCTATTGGAGGCAGAAGCAGTCAAGTGTAGCCTAGGGTTAGGGTTAGGCTTAGGGTTAGGCTTAGGGTACGGCTTAGGGTACGGGTTCGGGGAGGGGTGCGGGTACGGCGTAGGGTATGGGTTAGGGTTAGGGTTAGGGTTAGTGTTAGGGTTAGGGCTCGGTTTAGGGTACGGGTTAGGATTAGGGTACGTGTTAGGGTTAGGGTAGGGGTTAGGGTTAGGGTACGCGTTAGGGTTAGGGTAGTTATTAAACCTATCCCACTCTCTAGATACCCCTTAGCACGTAAAGGAATATTATTTGAGGGTCCAGCCATGGAGAAGAGTTTAGACACTAGGATAAGATAAGGAACACACCCATTATAAAGAAATCACATTAGGATTCTCTTTTTAAGCTGTTCCTTAAAACACTAGTGCTTAGGAAATCTATTGGAGGCAGAAGCAGTCAAGGGTAGCGTAGGGTTAGGGTTAGGCTGAGGTTTAGGCTTAGGGTACGGCTTAGGGTACGGGTTCGGGGAGGGTTTCGGGTACGGCGTAGGTTATGGGTTAGGGTTAGGGTTAGGGTTAGTGTTAGGGTTAGGGCTCGGTTTAGGGTACGGTTAGGATTAGGGTACGTGTTAGGTTTAGGGTAGGGGTTAGGGTTAGGGTACGCGTTAGGGTTAGGGTAGTTAGTAAACCTATCCCACTCTCTAGATACCCCTTAGCACGTAAAGGAATATTATTTGGGGTTCCAGCAATGGAGAAGAATTTAGACACTAGGATAAGATAAGGAACACACCCATTATAAAGAAATCACATTAGGATTCTCTTTTTAAGCTGTTGCTTAAAACACTAGTGCTTAGGAAATCTATTGGAGGCAGAAGCAGTCAAGGGTAGCCTAGGGTTAGTGTTAGGCTTAGGGTTAGGCTTAGGGTACGGCTTAGGGTACGGGTTTGGGGAGGGGTTCAGGTACGGCGTAGGGTATGGGTTAGGGTTAGGGTTAGTGTTAGTGTTAGGGGTAGGGCTCGGTTTAGGGTACGGGTTAGGATTAGGGTACGTGTTAGTGTTAGAGTAGGGGTTAGGGTTAGAGTACGCATTAGGGTTAGGGTAGTTATTAAACCTATCCCACTCTCTAGATACCCCTTAGCACGTAAGGCAATATTATTTGGGGGTGCAGCCATGGAGAAGAGTTTAGACACTAGGATAAGATAAGGAACACACCCATTATAAAGAAATCACATTAGGATTCTCTTTTTAAGCTGTTCCTTAAAACACTAGTGCTTAGGAAATCTATTGGAGGCAGAAGCAGTCAAGGGTAGCCTAGGGTTAGGGTTAGGCTTAGGGTTAGGTTTAGGGTATGGCTTGGGGTATGGGTTCGGGGAGGTGTTCGTGTACGGCGTAGGGTATGGGTTAGGGTTAGGGTTTGGGTTAGTGTTAGGGTTAGGGCTCGGTTTAGGGTACGGGTTAGGATTAGGGTACGTGTTAGGGTTAGGGTAGGGGTTAGGGTTAGGTTACGCATTAGGGCTAGGGTAGTTAGTAAACCTATCCCACTCTCTAGCTCCCCCTTAGCACGTAAAGGAATATTATTTGGGGGTCCAGCCATGGAGAAGAGTTTAGACACTAGGATAAGATAAGGAACACACCCATTATAAAGAAATCACTTTAGGATTCTCTTTTTAAGCTGTTCCTTAAAACACTACTGCTTAGGAAATCAATTGGAGGCAGAAGCAGTCAAGGGTAGCCTAGGGTTAGGGTTAGGCTTAGGGTTAGGTTTAGGGTATGGCTTAGGGTACGGGTTCGGGGAGGGGTGCGGGTACGGCATAGGGTATGGGTTAGGGTTAGGGTTAGGGTTAGTGTTAGGGTTAGGGCTCGGTTTAGGGTACAGGTTAGGATTAGTGTACGTGTTAGGGTTAGGGTAGGGGTTAGGGTTAGGGTACGCGTTAGGGTTAGGGTAGTTATTAAACCTATCCCACTCTCTAGATACCCCTTAGCACGTAAGGGAATATTATTTGGGGGTGCAGCCATGGAGAAGAGTTTAGACACTAGGATAAGATAAGGAACACACACATTATAAAGAAATCACATTAGGATTCTCTTTTTAAGCTGTTCCTTAAAACACTAGTGCTTAGGAAATCTATTGGAGGCAGAAGCAGTCAAGGGTAGCCTAGGGTTAGGGTTAGGCTTAGTGTTAGGCTTAGGGTACGGCTTAGGTTACGGGTTCGGGGAGGGGTGCGGGTACGGCGTAGGGTATGGGTTAGGGTTAGGGTTAGGGTTAGTGTTAGGGTTAGGGCTCGGTTTAGGGTACGGGTTAGGATTAGGGTACGTGTTAGGGTTAGGGTAGGGGTTAGGGTTAGGGTACGCGTTAGGGTTAGGGTAGTTATTAAACCTATCCCACTCTCTAGATACCCCTTAGCACGTAAAGGAATATTATTTGAGGGTCCAGCCATGGAGAAGAGTTTAGACACTAGGATAAGATAAGGAACACACCCATTATAAAGAAATCACATTAGGATTCTCTTTTTAAGCTGTTCCTTAAAACACTAGTGCTTAGGAAATCTATTGGAGGCAGAAGCAGTCAAGGGTAGCGTAGGGTTAGGGTTAGGCTGAGGTTTAGGCTTAGGGTACGGCTTAGGGTACGGGTTCGGGGAGGGTTTCGGGTACGGCGTAGGTTATGGGTTAGGGTTAGGGTTAGGGTTAGTGTTAGGGTTAGGGCTCGGTTTAGGGTACGGTTAGGATTAGGGTACGTGTTAGGTTTAGGGTAGGGGTTAGGGTTAGGGTACGCGTTAGGGTTAGGGTAGTTAGTAAATCTATCCCACTCTCTAGATACCCCTTAGCACGTAAAGGAATATTATTTGGGGTTCCAGCAATGGAGAAGAATTTAGACACTAGGATAAGATAAGGAACACACCCATTATAAAGAAATCACATTAGGATTCTCTTTTTAAACTGTTGCTTAAAACACTAGTGCTTAGGAAATCTATTGGAGGCAGAAGCAGTCAAGGGTAGCCTAGGGTTAGTGTTAGGCTTAGGGTTAGGCTTAGGGTACGGCTTAGGGTACGGGTTTGGGGAGGGGTTCAGGTACGGCGTAGGGTATGGGTTAGGGTTAGGGTTAGTGTTAGTGTTAGGGGTAGGGCTCGGTTTAGGGTACGGGTTAGGATTAGGGTACGTGTTAGTGTTAGAGTAGGGGTTAGGGTTAGAGTACGCATTAGGGTTAGGGTAGTTATTAAACCTATCCCACTCTCTAGATACCCCTTAGCACGTAAGGCAATATTATTTGGGGGTGCAGCCATGGAGAAGAGTTTAGACACTAGGATAAGATAAGGAACACACCCATTATAAAGAAATCACATTAGGATTCTCTTTTTAAGCTGTTCCTTAAAACACTAGTGCTTAGGAAATCTATTGGAGGCAGAAGCAGTCAAGGGTAGCCTAGGGTTAGGGTTAGGCTTAGGGTTAGGTTTAGGGTATGGCTTGGGGTATGGGTTCGGGGAGGTGTTCGTGTACGGCGTAGGGTATGGGTTAGGGTTAGGGTTTGGGTTAGTGTTAGGGTTAGGGCTCGGTTTAGGGTACGGGTTAGGATTAGGGTACGTGTTAGGGTTAGGGTAGGGGTTAGGGTTAGGTTACGCATTAGGGCTAGGGTAGTTAGTAAACCTATCCCACTCTCTAGCTCCCCCTTAGCACGTAAAGGAATATTATTTGGGGGTCCAGCCATGGAGAAGAGTTTAGACACTAGGATAAGATAAGGAACACACCCATTATAAAGAAATCACTTTAGGATTCTCTTTTTAAGCTGTTCCTTAAAACACTACTGCTTAGGAAATCAATTGGAGGCAGAAGCAGTCAAGGGTAGCCTAGGGTTAGGGTTAGGCTTAGGGTTAGGTTTAGGGTATGGCTTAGGGTACGGGTTCGGGGAGGGGTGCGGGTACGGCATAGGGTATGGGTTAGGGTTAGGGTTAGGGTTAGTGTTAGGGTTAGGGCTCGGTTTAGGGTACAGGTTAGGATTAGTGTACGTGTTAGGGTTAGGGTAGGGGTTAGGGTTAGGGTACGCGTTAGGGTTAGGGTAGTTATTAAACCTATCCCACTCTCTAGATACCCCTTAGCACGTAAGGGAATATTATTTGGGGGTGCAGCCATGGAGAAGAGTTTAGACACTAGGATAAGATAAGGAACACACCCATTATAAAGAAATCACATTAGGATTCTCTTTTTAAGCTGTTCCTTAAAACAGTAGTGCTTAGGAAATCTATTGGAGGCAGAAGCAGTCAAGGGTAGCCTAGGGTTAGGGTTAGGCTTAGGGTTAGGCTTAGGGTACGGCTTAGGGTACGGGTTCGGGGAGGGGTGCGGGTACGGCGTAGGGTATGGGTTAGGGTTAGGGTTAGGGTTAGTGTTAGGGTTAGGGCTCGGTTTAGGGTACGGGTTAGGATTAGGGTACGTGTTAGGGTTAGGGTAGGGGTTAGGGTTAGGGTACGCATTAGGGTTAGGGTAGTTATTAAACCTATCCCACTCTCTAGATACCCCTTAGCACGTAAAGGAATATTATTTGAGGGTCCAGCCATGGAGAAGAGTTTAGACACTAGGATAAGATAAGGAACACACCCATTATAAAGAAATCACATTAGGATTCTCTTTTTAAGCTGTTCCTTAAAACACTAGTGCTTAGGAAATCTATTGGAGGCAGAAGCAGTCAAGGGTAGCGTAGGGTTAGGGTTAGGCTTAGGGTTAGGCTTAGGGTACGGCTTAGGGTACGTGTTCGGGGAGGGTTTTGGGTACGGCGTAGGGTATGGGTTAGGGTTAGGGTTAGGGTTAGTGTTAGGGTTAGGGCTCGGTTTAGGGTACGGTTAGGATTAGGGTACGTGTTAGGTTTAGGGTAGGGGTTAGGGTTAGGGTACGCGTTAGGGTTAGGGTAGTTAGTAAACCTATCCCACTGTCTAGATACCCCTTAGCACGTAAAGGAATATTATTTGGGGTTCCAGCAATGGAGAAGAATTTAGACACTAGGATAAGATAAGGAACACACCCATTATAAAGAAATCACATTAGGATTCTCTTTTTAAGCTGTTGCTTAAAACACTAGTGCTTAGGAAATCTATTGGAGGCAGAAGCAGTCAAGGGTAGCCTAGGGTTAGTGTTAGGCTTAGGGTTAGGCTTAGGGTACGGCTTAGGGTACGGGTTTGGGGAGGGGTTCAGGTACGGCGTAGGGTATGGGTTAGGGTTAGGGTTTGGGTTAGTGTTAGGGTTAGGGCTCGGTTTAGGGTACGGGTTAGGATTAGGGTACGTGTTAGGGTTAGGGTAGGGGTTAGGGTTAGGTTACGCATTAGGGCTAGGGTAGTTAGTAAACCTATCCCACTCTCTAGCTCCCCCTTAGCACGTAAAGGAATATTATTTGGGGTTCCAGCAATGGAGAAGAATTTAGACACTAGGATAAGATAAGGAACACACCCATTATAAAGAAATCACATTAGGATTCTCTTTTTAAGCTGTTGCTTAAAACACTAGTGCTTAGGAAATCTATTGGAGGCAGAAGCAGTCAAGGGTAGCCTAGGGTTAGTGTTAGGCTTAGGGTTAGGCTTAGGGTACGTCTTAGGGTACGGGTTTGGGGAGGGGTTCAGGTACGGCGTAGGGTATGGGTTAGGGTTAGGGTTAGTGTTAGTGTTAGGGTTAGGGCTCGGTTTAGGGTACGGGTTAGGATTAGGGTACGTGTTAGTGTTAGAGTAGGGGTTAGGGTTAGAGTACGCATTAGGGTTAGGGTAGTTATTAAACCTATCCCACTCTCTAGATACCCCTTAGCACGTAAGGCAATATTATTTGGGGGTGCAGCCATGGAGAAGAGTTTAGACACTAGGATAAGATAAGGAACACACCCATTATAAAGAAATCACATTAGGATTCTATTTTTAAGCTGTTCCTTAAAACACTAGTGCTTAGGAAATCTATTGGAGGCAGAAGCAGTCAAGGGTAGCCTAGGGTTAGGGTTAGGCTTAGGGTTAGGTTTAGGGTACGGCTTGGGGTATGGGTTCAGGGAGGTGTTCGTGTACGGCGTAGGGTATGGGTTAGGGTTAGGGTTTGGGTTAGTGTTAGGGTTAGGGCTCGGTTTAGGGTACGGGTTAGGATTAGGGTACGTGTTAGGGTTAGGGTAGGGGTTAGGGTTAGGTTACGCGTTAGGGCTAGGGTAGTTAGTAAACCTATCCCACTCTCTAGCTCCCCCTTAGCACGTAAAGGAATATTATTTGGGGGTCCAGCCATGGAGAAGAGTTTAGACACTAGGATAAGATAAGGAACACACCCATTATAAAGAAATCACTTTAGGATTCTCTTTTTAAGCTGTTCCTTAAAACACTACTACTTAGGAAATCAATTGGAGGCAGAAGCAGTCAAGGGTAGCCTAGGGTTAGGGTTAGGCTTAGGGTTAGGTTTAGGGTATGGCTTAGGGTACGGGTTCGGGGAGGGGTGCGGGTACGGCGTAGGGTATGGGTTAGGGTTAGGGTTAGGGTTAGTGTTAGGGTTAGGGCTCGGTTTAGGGTACAGGTTAGGATTAGGGTACGTGTTAGGGTTAGGGTAGGGGTTAGGGTTAGGGTACGCGTTAGGGTTAGGGTAGTTATTAAACCTATCCCACTCTCTAGATACCCCTTAGCACGTAAGGGAATATTATTTGGGGGTGCAGCCATGGAGAAGAGTTTAGACACTAGGATAAGATAAGGAACACACCCATTATAAAGAAATCACATTAGGATTCTCTTTTTAAGCTGTTCCTTAAAACAGTAGTGCTTAGGAAATCTATTGGAGGCAGAAGCAGTCAAGGGTAGCCTAGGGTTAGGGTTAGGCTTAGGGTTAGGCTTAGGGTACGGCTTAGGTTACGGGTTCGGGGAGGGGTGCGGGTACGGCGTAGGGTATGGGTTAGGGTTAGGGTTAGTGTTAGGGTTAGGGCTCGGTTTAGGGTACGGGTTAGGATTAGGGTACGTGTTAGGGTTAGGGTAGGGGTTAGGGTTAGGGTACGCGTTAGGGTTAGGGTAGTTATTAAACCTATCCCACTCTCTAGATACCCCTTAGCACGTAAAGGAATATTATTTGAGGGTCCAGCCATGGAGAAGAGTTTAGACACTAGGATAAGATAAGGAACACACCCATTATAAAGAAATCACATTAGGATTCTCTTTTTAAGCTGTTCCTTAAAACACTAGTGCTTAGGAAATCTATTGGAGGCAGAAGCAGTCAAGGGTAGCGTAGGGTTAGGGTTAGGCTTAGGGTTAGGCTTAGGGTACGGCTTAGGGTACGGGTTCGGGGAGGGTTTCGGGTACGGCGTAGGGTATGGGTTAGGGTTAGGGTTAGGGTTAGTGTTAGGGTTAGGGCTCGGTTTAGGGTACGGTTAGGATTAGGGTACGTGTTAGGTTTAGGGTAGGGGTTAGGGTTAGGGTACGCGTTAGGGTTAGGGTAGTTAGTAAACCTATCCCACTCTCTAGATACCCCTTAGCACGTAAAGGAATATTACTTGGGGTTCCAGCAATGGAGAAGAATTTAGACACTAGGATAAGATAAGGAACACACCCATTATAAAGAAATCACATTAGGATTCTCTTTTTAAGCTGTTGCTTAAAACACTAGTGCTTAGGAAATCTATTGGAGGCAGAAGCAGTCAAGGGTAGCCTAGGGTTAGTGTTAGGCTTAGGGTTAGGCTTAGGGTACGGCTTAGGGTACGGGTTTGGGGAGGGGTTCAGGTACGGCGTAGGGTATGGGTTCGGGTTAGGGTTAGTGTTAGTGTTAGGGGTAGCGCTCGGTTTAGGGTACGGGTTAGGATTAGGGTACGTGTTAGTGTTAGGGTAGGGGTTAGGGTTAGAGTACGCATTAGGGTTAGGGTAGTTATTAAACCTATCCCACTCTCTAGATACCCCTTAGCACGTAAGGCAATATTATTTGGGGGTCCAGCCATGGAGAAGAGTTTAGACACTAGGATAAGATAAGGAACACACCCATTATAAAGAAATCACTTTAGGATTCTCTTTTTAAGCTGTTCCTTAAAACACTACTGCTTAGGAAATCAATTGGAGGCAGAAGCAGTCAAGGGTAGCCTAGGGTTAGGGTTAGGCTTAGGGTTAGGTTTAGGGTATGGCTTAGGGTACGGGTTCGGGGAGGGGTGCGGGTACGGCGTAGGGTATGGGTTAGGGTTAGGGTTAGGGTTAGTGTTAGGGTTAGGGCTCGGTTTAGGGTACAGGTTAGGATTAGGGTACGTGTTAGGGTTAGGGTAGGGGTTAGGGTTAGGGTACGCGTTAGGGTTAGGGTAGTTAGTAAACCTATCCCACTCTCTAGATACCCCTTAGCACGTAAGGGAATATTATTTGGGGGTGCAGCCATGGAGAAGAGTTTAGACACTAGGATAAGATAAGGAACACACACATTATAAAGAAATCACATTAGGATTCTCTTTTTAAGCTGTTCCTTAAAACAGTAGTGCTTAGGAAATCTATTGGAGGCAGAAGCAGTCAAGTGTAGCCTAGGGTTAGGGTTA
Source organism: Balaenoptera borealis (assembly GCF_965194805.1). NCBI lineage: Eukaryota > Metazoa > Chordata > Mammalia > Artiodactyla > Balaenopteridae > Balaenoptera > Balaenoptera borealis. The sequence continues at coordinate 756,753 of NW_028123907.1, read as the reverse complement.
GGCTTAGTGTTAGGCTTAGGGTACGGCTTAGGGTACGGGTTCGGGGAGGGGTGCGGGTACGGCGTAGGGTATGGGTTAGGGTTAGGGTTAGGGTTAGTGTTAGGGTTAGGGCTCGGTTTAGGGTACGGGTTAGGATTAGGGTACGTGTTAGGGTTAGGGTAGGGGTTAGGGTTAGGGTACGCGTTAGGGTTAGGGTAGTTATTAAACCTATCCCACTCTCTAGATACCCCTTAGCATGTAAAGGAATATTATTTGAGGGTCCAGCCATGGAGAAGAGTTTAGACACTAGGATAAGATAAGGAACACACCCATTATAAAGAAATCACATTAGGATTCTCTTTTTAAGCTGTTGCTTAAAACACTAGTGCTTAGGAAATCTATTGGAGGCAGAAGGAGTCAAGGGTAGCCTAGGGTTAGGGTTAGGCTTAGGGTTAGGTTTAGGGTATGGCTTAGGGTACGGGTTCGGGGAGGGGTGCGGGTACGGCGTAGGGTATGGGTTAGGGTTAGGGTTAGGGTTAATGTTAGGGTTAGGGCTCGGTTTAGGGTACAGTTTAGGATTAGGGTACGTGTTAGGGTTAGGGTAGGGGTTAGGGTTAGGGTACGCGTTAGGGTTAGGGTAGTTATTAAACCTATCCCACTCTCTAGATACCCCTTAGCACGTAAGGGAATATTATTTGGGGGTGCAGCCATGGAGAAGAGTTTAGACACTAGGATAAGATAAGGAACACACCCATTATAAAGAAATCACATTAGGATTCTCTTTTTAAGCTGTTCCTTAAAACAGTAGTGCTTAGGAAATCTATTGGAGGCAGAAGCAGTCAAGGGTAGCCTAGGGTTAGGGTTAGGCTTAGTGTTAGGCTTAGGGTACGGCTTAGGTTACGGGTTCGGGGAGGGGTGCGGGTACGGCGTAGGGTATGGGTTAGGGTTAGGGTTAGGGTTAGTGTTAGGGTTAGGGCTCGGTTTAGGGTACGGGTTAGGATTAGGGTACGTGTTAGGGTTAGGGTAGGGGTTAGGGTTAGGGTACGCGTTAGGGTTAGGGTAGTTATTAAACCTATCCCACTCTCTAGATACCCCTTAGCACGTAAAGGAATATTATTTGAGGGTCCAGCCATGGAGAAGAGTTTAGACACTAGGATAAGATAAGGAACACACCCATTATAAAGAAATCACATTAGGATTCTCTTTTTAAGCTGTTCCTTAAAACACTAGTGCTTAGGAAATCTATTGGAGGCAGAAGCAGTCAAGGGTAGCGTAGGGTTAGGGTTAGGCTGAGGTTTAGGCTTAGGGTACGGCTTAGGGTACGGGTTCGGGGAGGGTTTCGGGTACGGCGTAGGTTATGGGTTAGGGTTAGGGTTAGGGTTAGTGTTAGGGTTAGGGCTCGGTTTAGGGTACGGTTAGGATTAGGGTACGTGTTAGGTTTAGGGTAGGGGTTAGGGTTAGGGTACGCGTTAGGGTTAGGGTAGTTAGTAAATCTATCCCACTCTCTAGATACCCCTTAGCACGTAAAGGAATATTATTTGGGGTTCCAGCAATGGAGAAGAATTTAGACACTAGGATAAGATAAGGAACACACCCATTATAAAGAAATCACATTAGGATTCTCTTTTTAAACTGTTGCTTAAAACACTAGTGCTTAGGAAATCTATTGGAGGCAGAAGCAGTCAAGGGTAGCCTAGGGTTAGTGTTAGGCTTAGGGTTAGGCTTAGGGTACGGCTTAGGGTACGGGTTTGGGGAGGGGTTCAGGTACGGCGTAGGGTATGGGTTAGGGTTAGGGTTAGTGTTAGTGTTAGGGGTAGGGCTCGGTTTAGGGTACGGGTTAGGATTAGGGTACGTGTTAGTGTTAGAGTAGGGGTTAGGGTTAGAGTACGCATTAGGGTTAGGGTAGTTATTAAACCTATCCCACTCTCTAGATACCCCTTAGCACGTAAGGCAATATTATTTGGGGGTGCAGCCATGGAGAAGAGTTTAGACACTAGGATAAGATAAGGAACACACCCATTATAAAGAAATCACATTAGGATTCTCTTTTTAAGCTGTTCCTTAAAACACTAGTGCTTAGGAAATCTATTGGAGGCAGAAGCAGTCAAGGGTAGCCTAGGGTTAGGGTTAGGCTTAGGGTTAGGTTTAGGGTATGGCTTGGGGTATGGGTTCGGGGAGGTGTTCGTGTACGGCGTAGGGTATGGGTTAGGGTTAGGGTTTGGGTTAGTGTTAGGGTTAGGGCTCGGTTTAGGGTACGGGTTAGGATTAGGGTACGTGTTAGGGTTAGGGTAGGGGTTAGGGTTAGGTTACGCATTAGGGCTAGGGTAGTTAGTAAACCTATCCCACTCTCTAGCTCCCCCTTAGCACGTAAAGGAATATTATTTGGGGGTCCAGCCATGGAGAAGAGTTTAGACACTAGGATAAGATAAGGAACACACCCATTATAAAGAAATCACTTTAGGATTCTCTTTTTAAGCTGTTCCTTAAAACACTACTGCTTAGGAAATCAATTGGAGGCAGAAGCAGTCAAGGGTAGCCTAGGGTTAGGGTTAGGCTTAGGGTTAGGTTTAGGGTATGGCTTAGGGTACGGGTTCGGGGAGGGGTGCGGGTACGGCATAGGGTATGGGTTAGGGTTAGGGTTAGGGTTAGTGTTAGGGTTAGGGCTCGGTTTAGGGTACAGGTTAGGATTAGTGTACGTGTTAGGGTTAGGGTAGGGGTTAGGGTTAGGGTACGCGTTAGGGTTAGGGTAGTTATTAAACCTATCCCACTCTCTAGATACCCCTTAGCACGTAAGGGAATATTATTTGGGGGTGCAGCCATGGAGAAGAGTTTAGACACTAGGATAAGATAAGGAACACACCCATTATAAAGAAATCACATTAGGATTCTCTTTTTAAGCTGTTCCTTAAAACAGTAGTGCTTAGGAAATCTATTGGAGGCAGAAGCAGTCAAGGGTAGCCTAGGGTTAGGGTTAGGCTTAGGGTTAGGCTTAGGGTACGGCTTAGGGTACGGGTTCGGGGAGGGGTGCGGGTACGGCGTAGGGTATGGGTTAGGGTTAGGGTTAGGGTTAGTGTTAGGGTTAGGGCTCGGTTTAGGGTACGGGTTAGGATTAGGGTACGTGTTAGGGTTAGGGTAGGGGTTAGGGTTAGGGTACGCATTAGGGTTAGGGTAGTTATTAAACCTATCCCACTCTCTAGATACCCCTTAGCACGTAAAGGAATATTATTTGAGGGTCCAGCCATGGAGAAGAGTTTAGACACTAGGATAAGATAAGGAACACACCCATTATAAAGAAATCACATTAGGATTCTCTTTTTAAGCTGTTCCTTAAAACACTAGTGCTTAGGAAATCTATTGGAGGCAGAAGCAGTCAAGGGTAGCGTAGGGTTAGGGTTAGGCTTAGGGTTAGGCTTAGGGTACGGCTTAGGGTACGTGTTCGGGGAGGGTTTTGGGTACGGCGTAGGGTATGGGTTAGGGTTAGGGTTAGGGTTAGTGTTAGGGTTAGGGCTCGGTTTAGGGTACGGTTAGGATTAGGGTACGTGTTAGGTTTAGGGTAGGGGTTAGGGTTAGGGTACGCGTTAGGGTTAGGGTAGTTAGTAAACCTATCCCACTGTCTAGATACCCCTTAGCACGTAAAGGAATATTATTTGGGGTTCCAGCAATGGAGAAGAATTTAGACACTAGGATAAGATAAGGAACACACCCATTATAAAGAAATCACATTAGGATTCTCTTTTTAAGCTGTTGCTTAAAACACTAGTGCTTAGGAAATCTATTGGAGGCAGAAGCAGTCAAGGGTAGCCTAGGGTTAGTGTTAGGCTTAGGGTTAGGCTTAGGGTACGGCTTAGGGTACGGGTTTGGGGAGGGGTTCAGGTACGGCGTAGGGTATGGGTTAGGGTTAGGGTTTGGGTTAGTGTTAGGGTTAGGGCTCGGTTTAGGGTACGGGTTAGGATTAGGGTACGTGTTAGGGTTAGGGTAGGGGTTAGGGTTAGGTTACGCATTAGGGCTAGGGTAGTTAGTAAACCTATCCCACTCTCTAGCTCCCCCTTAGCACGTAAAGGAATATTATTTGGGGTTCCAGCAATGGAGAAGAATTTAGACACTAGGATAAGATAAGGAACACACCCATTATAAAGAAATCACATTAGGATTCTCTTTTTAAGCTGTTGCTTAAAACACTAGTGCTTAGGAAATCTATTGGAGGCAGAAGCAGTCAAGGGTAGCCTAGGGTTAGTGTTAGGCTTAGGGTTAGGCTTAGGGTACGTCTTAGGGTACGGGTTTGGGGAGGGGTTCAGGTACGGCGTAGGGTATGGGTTAGGGTTAGGGTTAGTGTTAGTGTTAGGGTTAGGGCTCGGTTTAGGGTACGGGTTAGGATTAGGGTACGTGTTAGTGTTAGAGTAGGGGTTAGGGTTAGAGTACGCATTAGGGTTAGGGTAGTTATTAAACCTATCCCACTCTCTAGATACCCCTTAGCACGTAAGGCAATATTATTTGGGGGTGCAGCCATGGAGAAGAGTTTAGACACTAGGATAAGATAAGGAACACACCCATTATAAAGAAATCACATTAGGATTCTATTTTTAAGCTGTTCCTTAAAACACTAGTGCTTAGGAAATCTATTGGAGGCAGAAGCAGTCAAGGGTAGCCTAGGGTTAGGGTTAGGCTTAGGGTTAGGTTTAGGGTACGGCTTGGGGTATGGGTTCAGGGAGGTGTTCGTGTACGGCGTAGGGTATGGGTTAGGGTTAGGGTTTGGGTTAGTGTTAGGGTTAGGGCTCGGTTTAGGGTACGGGTTAGGATTAGGGTACGTGTTAGGGTTAGGGTAGGGGTTAGGGTTAGGTTACGCGTTAGGGCTAGGGTAGTTAGTAAACCTATCCCACTCTCTAGCTCCCCCTTAGCACGTAAAGGAATATTATTTGGGGGTCCAGCCATGGAGAAGAGTTTAGACACTAGGATAAGATAAGGAACACACCCATTATAAAGAAATCACTTTAGGATTCTCTTTTTAAGCTGTTCCTTAAAACACTACTACTTAGGAAATCAATTGGAGGCAGAAGCAGTCAAGGGTAGCCTAGGGTTAGGGTTAGGCTTAGGGTTAGGTTTAGGGTATGGCTTAGGGTACGGGTTCGGGGAGGGGTGCGGGTACGGCGTAGGGTATGGGTTAGGGTTAGGGTTAGGGTTAGTGTTAGGGTTAGGGCTCGGTTTAGGGTACAGGTTAGGATTAGGGTACGTGTTAGGGTTAGGGTAGGGGTTAGGGTTAGGGTACGCGTTAGGGTTAGGGTAGTTATTAAACCTATCCCACTCTCTAGATACCCCTTAGCACGTAAGGGAATATTATTTGGGGGTGCAGCCATGGAGAAGAGTTTAGACACTAGGATAAGATAAGGAACACACCCATTATAAAGAAATCACATTAGGATTCTCTTTTTAAGCTGTTCCTTAAAACAGTAGTGCTTAGGAAATCTATTGGAGGCAGAAGCAGTCAAGGGTAGCCTAGGGTTAGGGTTAGGCTTAGGGTTAGGCTTAGGGTACGGCTTAGGTTACGGGTTCGGGGAGGGGTGCGGGTACGGCGTAGGGTATGGGTTAGGGTTAGGGTTAGTGTTAGGGTTAGGGCTCGGTTTAGGGTACGGGTTAGGATTAGGGTACGTGTTAGGGTTAGGGTAGGGGTTAGGGTTAGGGTACGCGTTAGGGTTAGGGTAGTTATTAAACCTATCCCACTCTCTAGATACCCCTTAGCACGTAAAGGAATATTATTTGAGGGTCCAGCCATGGAGAAGAGTTTAGACACTAGGATAAGATAAGGAACACACCCATTATAAAGAAATCACATTAGGATTCTCTTTTTAAGCTGTTCCTTAAAACACTAGTGCTTAGGAAATCTATTGGAGGCAGAAGCAGTCAAGGGTAGCGTAGGGTTAGGGTTAGGCTTAGGGTTAGGCTTAGGGTACGGCTTAGGGTACGGGTTCGGGGAGGGTTTCGGGTACGGCGTAGGGTATGGGTTAGGGTTAGGGTTAGGGTTAGTGTTAGGGTTAGGGCTCGGTTTAGGGTACGGTTAGGATTAGGGTACGTGTTAGGTTTAGGGTAGGGGTTAGGGTTAGGGTACGCGTTAGGGTTAGGGTAGTTAGTAAACCTATCCCACTCTCTAGATACCCCTTAGCACGTAAAGGAATATTACTTGGGGTTCCAGCAATGGAGAAGAATTTAGACACTAGGATAAGATAAGGAACACACCCATTATAAAGAAATCACATTAGGATTCTCTTTTTAAGCTGTTGCTTAAAACACTAGTGCTTAGGAAATCTATTGGAGGCAGAAGCAGTCAAGGGTAGCCTAGGGTTAGTGTTAGGCTTAGGGTTAGGCTTAGGGTACGGCTTAGGGTACGGGTTTGGGGAGGGGTTCAGGTACGGCGTAGGGTATGGGTTCGGGTTAGGGTTAGTGTTAGTGTTAGGGGTAGCGCTCGGTTTAGGGTACGGGTTAGGATTAGGGTACGTGTTAGTGTTAGGGTAGGGGTTAGGGTTAGAGTACGCATTAGGGTTAGGGTAGTTATTAAACCTATCCCACTCTCTAGATACCCCTTAGCACGTAAGGCAATATTATTTGGGGGTCCAGCCATGGAGAAGAGTTTAGACACTAGGATAAGATAAGGAACACACCCATTATAAAGAAATCACTTTAGGATTCTCTTTTTAAGCTGTTCCTTAAAACACTACTGCTTAGGAAATCAATTGGAGGCAGAAGCAGTCAAGGGTAGCCTAGGGTTAGGGTTAGGCTTAGGGTTAGGTTTAGGGTATGGCTTAGGGTACGGGTTCGGGGAGGGGTGCGGGTACGGCGTAGGGTATGGGTTAGGGTTAGGGTTAGGGTTAGTGTTAGGGTTAGGGCTCGGTTTAGGGTACAGGTTAGGATTAGGGTACGTGTTAGGGTTAGGGTAGGGGTTAGGGTTAGGGTACGCGTTAGGGTTAGGGTAGTTAGTAAACCTATCCCACTCTCTAGATACCCCTTAGCACGTAAGGGAATATTATTTGGGGGTGCAGCCATGGAGAAGAGTTTAGACACTAGGATAAGATAAGGAACACACCCATTATAAAGAAATCACATTAGGATTCTCTTTTTAAGCTGTTCCTTAAAACAGTAGTGCTTAGGAAATCTATTGGAGGCAGAAGCAGTCAAGGGTAGCCTAGGGTTAGGGTTAGGCTTAGGGTTAGGCTTAGGGTACGGCTTAGGTTACGGGTTCGGGGAGGGGTGCGGGTACGGAGTAGGGTATGGGTTAGGGTTAGGGTTTGGGTTAGTGTTAGGGTTAGGGCTCGGTTTAGGGTACGGGTTAGGATTAGGGTACGTGTTAGGGTTAGGGTAGGTGTTAGGGTTAGGTTACGCATTAGGGCTAGGGTAGTTAGTAAACCTATCCCACTCTCTAGCTCCCCCTTAGCACGTAAAGGAATATTATTTGGGGGTCCAGCCATGGAGAAGAGTTTAGACACTAGGATAAGATAAGGAACACACCCATTATAAAGAAATCACTTTAGGATTCTCTTTTTAAGCTGTTCCTTAAAACACTACTGCTTAGGAAATCAATTGGAGGCAGAAGCAGTCAAGGGTAGCCTAGGGTTAGGGTTAGGCTTAGGGTTAGGTTTAGGGTATGGCTTAGGGTACGGGTTCGGGGAGGGGTGCGGGTACGGCATAGTGTATGGGTTAGGGTTAGGGTTAGGGTTAGTGTTAGGGTTAGGGCTCGGTTTAGGGTACAGGTTAGGATTAGTGTACGTGTTAGGGTTAGGGTAGGGGTTAGGGTTAGGGTACGCGTTAGGGTTAGGGTAGTTATTAAACCTATCCCACTCTCTAGATACCCCTTAGCACGTAAAGGAATATTATTTGAGGGTCCAGCCATGGAGAAGAGTTTAGACACTAGGATAAGATAAGGAACACACCCATTATAAAGAAATCACATTAGGATTCTCTTTTTAAGCTGTTCCTTAAAACACTAGTGCTTAGGAAATCTATTGGAGGCAGAAGCAGTCAAGGGTAGCGTAGGGTTAGGGTTAGGCTTAGGGTTAGGCTTAGGGTACGGCTTAGGGTACGTGTTCGGGGAGGGTTTTGGGTACGGCGTAGGGTATGGGATAGGGTTAGGGTTAGGGTTAGTGTTAGGGTTAGGGCTCGGTTTAGGGTACGGTTAGGATTAGGGTACGTGTTAGGTTTAGGGTAGGGGTTAGGGTTAGGGTACGCGTTAGGGTTAGGGTAGTTAGTAAACCTATCCCACTGTCTAGATACCCCTTAGCACGTAAAGGAATATTATTTGGGGTTCCAGCAATGGAGAAGAATTTAGACACTAGGATAAGATAAGGAACACACCCATTATAAAGAAATCACATTAGGATTCTCTTTTTAAGCTGTTGCTTAAAACACTAGTGCTTAGGAAATCTATTGGAGGCAGAAGCAGTCAAGGGTAGCCTAGGGTTAGTGTTAGGCTTAGGGTTAGGCTTAGGGTACGGCTTAGGGTACGGGTTTGGGGAGGGGTTCAGGTACGGCGTAGGGTATGGGTTAGGGTTAGGGTTTGGGTTAGTGTTAGGGTTAGGGCTCGGTTTAGGGTACGGGTTAGGATTAGGGTACGTGTTAGGGTTAGGGTAGGGGTTAGGGTTAGGTTACGCATTAGGGCTAGGGTAGTTAGTAAACCTATCCCACTCTCTAGCTCCCCCTTAGCACGTAAAGGAATATTATTTGGGGTTCCAGCAATGGAGAAGAATTTAGACACTAGGATAAGATAAGGAACACACCCATTATAAAGAAATCACATTAGGATTCTCTTTTTAAGCTGTTGCTTAAAACACTAGTGCTTAGGAAATCTATTGGAGGCAGAAGCAGTCAAGGGTAGCCTAGGGTTAGTGTTAGGCTTAGGGTTAGGCTTAGGGTACGTCTTAGGGTACGGGTTTGGGGAGGGGTTCAGGTACGGCGTAGGGTATGGGTTAGGGTTAGGGTTAGTGTTAGTGTTAGGGTTAGGGCTCGGTTTAGGGTACGGGTTAGGATTAGGGTACGTGTTAGTGTTAGAGTAGGGGTTAGGGTTAGAGTACGCATTAGGGTTAGGGTAGTTATTGAACCTATCCCACTCTCTAGATACCCCTTAGCACGTAAGGCAATATTATTTGGGGGTGCAGCCATGGAGAAGAGTTTAGACACTAGGATAAGATAAGGAACACACCCATTATAAAGAAATCACATTAGGATTCTATTTTTAAGCTGTTCCTTAAAACACTAGTGCTTAGGAAATCTATTGGAGGCAGAAGCAGTCAAGGGTAGCCTAGGGTTAGGGTTAGGCTTAGGGTTAGGTTTAGGGTACGGCTTGGGGTATGGGTTCAGGGAGGTGTTCGTGTACGGCGTAGGGTATGGGTTAGGGTTAGGGTTTGGGTTAGTGTTAGGGTTAGGGCTCGGTTTAGGGTACGGGTTAGGATTAGGGTACGTGTTAGGGTTAGGGTAGGGGTTAGGGTTAGGTTACGCGTTAGGGCTAGGGTAGTTAGTAAACCTATCCCACTCTCTAGCTCCCCCTTAGCACGTAAAGGAATATTATTTGGGGGTCCAGCCATGGAGAAGAGTTTAGACACTAGGATAAGATAAGGAACACACCCATTATAAAGAAATCACTTTAGGATTCTCTTTTTAAGCTGTTCCTTAAAACACTACTACTTAGGAAATCAATTGGAGGCAGAAGCAGTCAAGGGTAGCCTAGGGTTAGGGTTAGGCTTAGGGTTAGGTTTAGGGTATGGCTTAGGGTACGGGTTCGGGGAGGGGTGCGGGTACGGCGTAGGGTATGGGTTAGGGTTAGGGTTAGGGTTAGTGTTAGGGTTAGGGCTCGGTTTAGGGTACAGGTTAGGATTAGGGTACGTGTTAGGGTTAGGGTAGGGGTTAGGGTTAGGGTACGCGTTAGGGTTAGGGTAGTTATTAAACCTATCCCACTCTCTAGATACCCCTTAGCACGTAAGGGAATATTATTTGGGGGTGCAGCCATGGAGAAGAGTTTAGACACTAGGATAAGATAAGGAACACACCCATTATAAAGAAATCACATTAGGATTCTCTTTTTAAGCTGTTCCTTAAAACAGTAGTGCTTAGGAAATCTATTGGAGGCAGAAGCAGTCAAGGGTAGCCTAGGGTTAGGGTTAGGCTTAGGGTTAGGCTTAGGGTACGGCTTAGGTTACGGGTTCGGGGAGGGGTGCGGGTACGGCGTAGGGTATGGGTTAGGGTTAGGGTTAGTGTTAGGGTTAGGGCTCGGTTTAGGGTACGGGTTAGGATTAGGGTACGTGTTAGGGTTAGGGTAGGGGTTAGGGTTAGGGTACGCGTTAGGGTTAGGGTAGTTATTAAACCTATCCCACTCTCTAGATACCCCTTAGCACGTAAAGGAATATTATTTGAGGGTCCAGCCATGGAGAAGAGTTTAGACACTAGGATAAGATAAGGAACACACCCATTATAAAGAAATCACATTAGGATTCTCTTTTTAAGCTGTTCCTTAAAACACTAGTGCTTAGGAAATCTATTGGAGGCAGAAGCAGTCAAGGGTAGCGTAGGGTTAGGGTTAGGCTTAGGGTTAGGCTTAGGGTACGGCTTAGGGTACGGGTTTGGGGAGGGGTTCAGGTACGGCGTAGGGTATGGGTTCGGGTTAGGGTTAGTGTTAGTGTTAGGGGTAGCGCTCGGTTTAGGGTACGGGTTAGGATTAGGGTACGTGTTAGTGTTAGGGTAGGGGTTAGGGTTAGAGTACGCATTAGGGTTAGGGTAGTTATTAAACCTATCCCACTCTCTAGATACCCCTTAGCACGTAAGGCAATATTATTTGGGGGTCCAGCCATGGAGAAGAGTTTAGACACTAGGATAAGATAAGGAACACACCCATTATAAAGAAATCACTTTAGGATTCTCTTTTTAAGCTGTTCCTTAAAACACTACTGCTTAGGAAATCAATTGGAGGCAGAAGCAGTCAAGGGTAGCCTAGGGTTAGGGTTAGGCTTAGGGTTAGGTTTAGGGTATGGCTTAGGGTACGGGTTCGGGGAGGGGTGCGGGTACGGCGTAGGGTATGGGTTAGGGTTAGGGTTAGGGTTAGTGTTAGGGTTAGGGCTCGGTTTAGGGTACAGGTTAGGATTAGGGTACGTGTTAGGGTTAGGGTAGGGGTTAGGGTTAGGGTACGCGTTAGGGTTAGGGTAGTTAGTAAACCTATCCCACTCTCTAGATACCCCTTAGCACATAAGGGAATATTATTTGGGGGTGCAGCCATGGAGAAGAGTTTAGACACTAGGATAAGATAAGGAACACACCCATTATAAAGAAATCACATTAGGATTCTCTTTTTAAGCTGTTCCTTAAAACAGTAGTGCTTAGGAAATCTATTGGAGGCAGAAGCAGTCAAGGGTAGCCTAGGGTTAGGGTTAGGCTTAGGGTTAGGCTTAGGGTACGGCTTAGGTTACGGGTTCGGGGAGGGGTGCGGGTACGGCGTAGGGTATGGGTTAGGGTTAGGGTTTGGGTTAGTGTTAGGGTTAGGGCTCGGTTTAGGGTACGGGTTAGGATTAGGGTACGTGTTAGGGTTAGGGTAGGTGTTAGGGTTAGGTTACGCATTAGGGCTAGGGTAGTTAGTAAACCTATCCCACTCTCTAGCTCCCCCTTAGCACGTAAAGGAATATTATTTGGGGGTCCAGCCATGGAGAAGAGTTTAGACACTAGGATAAGATAAGGAACACACCCATTATAAAGAAATCACTTTAGGATTCTCTTTTTAAGCTGTTCCTTAAAACACTACTGCTTAGGAAATCAATTGGAGGCAGAAGCAGTCAAGGGTAGCCTAGGGTTAGGGTTAGGCTTAGGGTTAGGTTTAGGGTATGGCTTAGGGTACGGGTTCGGGGAGGGGTGCGGGTACGGCATAGTGTATGGGTTAGGGTTAGGGTTAGGGTTAGTGTTAGGGTTACGGCTCGGTTTAGGGTACAGGTTAGGATTAGTGTACGTGTTAGGGTTAGGGTAGGGGTTAGGGTTATGTTACGCATTAGGGCTAGGGTAGTTAGTAAACCTATCCCACTCTCTAGCTCCCCCTTAGCACGTAAAGGAATATTATTTGGGGGTCCAGCCATGGAGAAGAGTTTAGACACTAGGATAAGATAAGGAACACACCCATTATAAAGAAATCACTTTAGGATTCTCTTTTTAAGCTGTTCCTTAAAACACTACTGCTTAGGAAATCAATTGGAGGCAGAAGCAGTCAAGGGTAGCCTAGGGTTAGGGTTAGGCTTAGGGTTAGGTTTAGGGTATGGCTTAGGGTACGGGTTCGGGGAGGGGTGCGGGTACGGCATAGGGTATGGGTTAGGGTTAGGGTTAGGGTTAGTGTTAGGGTTAGGGCTCGGTTTAGGGTACAGGTTAGGATTAGTGTACGTGTTAGGGTTAGGGTAGGGGTTAGGGTTAGGGTACGCGTTAGGGTTAGGGTAGTTATTAAACCTATCCCACTCTCTAGATACCCCTTAGCACGTAAGGGAATATTATTTGGGGGTGCAGCCATGGAGAAGAGTTTAGACACTAGGATAAGATAAGGAACACACCCATTATAAAGAAATCACATTAGGATTCTCTTTTTAAGCTGTTCCTTAAAACAGTAGTGCTTAGGAAATCTATTGGAGGCAGAAGCAGTCAAGGGTAGCCTAGGGTTAGGGTTAGGCTTAGGGTTAGGCTTAGGGTACGGCTTAGGGTACGTGTTCGGGGAGGGTTTTGGGTACGGCGTAGGGTATGGGTTAGGGTTAGGGTTAGGGTTAGTGTTAGGGTTAGGGCTCGGTTTAGGGTACGGTTAGGATTAGGGTACGTGTTAGGTTTAGGGTAGGGGTTAGGGTTAGGGTACGCGTTAGGGTTAGGGTAGTTAGTAAACCTATCCCACTGTCTAGATACCCCTTAGCACGTAAAGGAATATTATTTGGGGTTCCAGCAATGGAGAAGAATTTAGACACTAGGATAAGATAAGGAACACACCCATTATAAAGAAATCACATTAGGATTCTCTTTTTAAGCTGTTGCTTAAAACACTAGTGCTTAGGAAATCTATTGGAGGCAGAAGCAGTCAAGGGTAGCCTAGGGTTAGTGTTAGGCTTAGGGTTAGGCTTAGGGTACGGCTTAGGGTACGGGTTTGGGGAGGGGTTCAGGTACGGCGTAGGGTATGGGTTAGGGTTAGGGTTTGGGTTAGTGTTAGGGTTAGGGCTCGGTTTAGGGTACGGGTTAGGATTAGGGTACGTGTTAGGGTTAGGGTAGGGGTTAGGGTTAGGTTACGCATTAGGGCTAGGGTAGTTAGTAAACCTATCCCACTCTCTAGCTCCCCCTTAGCACGTAAAGGAATATTATTTGGGGTTCCAGCAATGGAGAAGAATTTAGACACTAGGATAAGATAAGGAACACACCCATTATAAAGAAATCACATTAGGATTCTCTTTTTAAGCTGTTGCTTAAAACACTAGTGCTTAGGAAATCTATTGGAGGCAGAAGCAGTCAAGGGTAGCCTAGGGTTAGTGTTAGGCTTAGGGTTAGGCTTAGGGTACGTCTTAGGGTACGGGTTTGGGGAGGGGTTCAGGTACGGCGTAGGGTATGGGTTAGGGTTAGGGTTAGTGTTAGTGTTAGGGTTAGGGCTCGGTTTAGGGTACGGGTTAGGATTAGGGTACGTGTTAGTGTTAGAGTAGGGGTTAGGGTTAGAGTACGCATTAGGGTTAGGGTAGTTATTAAACCTATCCCACTCTCTAGATACCCCTTAGCACGTAAGGCAATATTATTTGGGGGTGCAGCCATGGAGAAGAGTTTAGACACTAGGATAAGATAAGGAACACACCCATTATAAAGAAATCACATTAGGATTCTATTTTTAAGCTGTTCCTTAAAACACTAGTGCTTAGGAAATCTATTGGAGGCAGAAGCAGTCAAGGGTAGCCTAGGGTTAGGGTTAGGCTTAGGGTTAGGTTTAGGGTACGGCTTGGGGTATGGGTTCAGGGAGGTGTTCGTGTACGGCGTAGGGTATGGGTTAGGGTTAGGGTTTGGGTTAGTGTTAGGGTTAGGGCTCGGTTTAGGGTACGGGTTAGGATTAGGGTACGTGTTAGGGTTAGGGTAGGGGTTAGGGTTAGGTTACGCGTTAGGGCTAGGGTAGTTAGTAAACCTATCCCACTCTCTAGCTCCCCCTTAGCACGTAAAGGAATATTATTTGGGGGTCCAGCCATGGAGAAGAGTTTAGACACTAGGATAAGATAAGGAACACACCCATTATAAAGAAATCACTTTAGGATTCTCTTTTTAAGCTGTTCCTTAAAACACTACTACTTAGGAAATCAATTGGAGGCAGAAGCAGTCAAGGGTAGCCTAGGGTTAGGGTTAGGCTTAGGGTTAGGTTTAGGGTATGGCTTAGGGTACGGGTTCGGGGAGGGGTGCGGGTACGGCGTAGGGTATGGGTTAGGGTTAGGGTTAGGGTTAGTGTTAGGGTTAGGGCTCGGTTTAGGGTACAGGTTAGGATTAGGGTACGTGTTAGGGTTAGGGTAGGGGTTAGGGTTAGGGTACGCGTTAGGGTTAGGGTAGTTATTAAACCTATCCCACTCTCTAGATACCCCTTAGCACGTAAAGGAATATTACTTGGGGTTCCAGCAATGGAGAAGAATTTAGACACTAGGATAAGATAAGGAACACACCCATTATAAAGAAATCACATTAGGATTCTCTTTTTAAGCTGTTGCTTAAAACACTAGTGCTTAGGAAATCTATTGGAGGCAGAAGCAGTCAAGGGTAGCCTAGGGTTAGTGTTAGGCTTAGGGTTAGGCTTAGGGTACGGCTTAGGGTACGGGTTTGGGGAGGGGTTCAGGTACGGCGTAGGGTATGGGTTAGGGTTAGGGTTAGTGTTAGTGTTAGGGGTAGCGCTCGGTTTAGGGTACGGGTTAGGATTAGGGTACGTGTTAGTGTTAGGGTAGGGGTTAGGGTTAGAGTACGCATTAGGGTTAGGGTAGTTATTAAACCTATCCCACTCTCTAGATACCCCTTAGCACGTAAGGCAATATTATTTGGGGGTGCAGCCATGGAGAAGAGTTTAGACACTAGGATAAGATAAGGAACACACCCATTATAAAGAAATCACATTAGGATTCTCTTTTTAAGCTGTTCCTTAAAACACTAGTGCTTAGGAAATCTATTGGAGGCAGAAGCAGTCAAGGGTAGCCTAGGGTTAGGGTTAGGCTTAGGGTTAGGTTTAGGGTACGGCTTGGGGTATGGGTTCGGGGAGGTGTTCGTGTACGGCGTAGGGTATGGGTTAGGGTTAGGGTTTGGGTTAGTGTTAGGGTTAGGGCTCGGTTTAGGGTACGGGTTAGGATTAGGGTACGTGTTAGGGTTAGGGTAGGGGTTAGGGTTAGGTTACGCGTTAGGGCTAGGGTAGTTAGTAAACCTATCCCACTCTCTAGCTCCCCCTTAGCACGTAAAGGAATATTATTTGGGGGTCCAGCCATGGAGAAGAGTTTAGACACTAGGATAAGATAAGGAACACACCCATTATAAAGAAATCACTTTAGGATTCTCTTTTTAAGCTGTTCCTTAAAACACTACTGCTTAGGAAATCAATTGGAGGCAGAAGCAGTCAAGGGTAGCCTAGGGTTAGGGTTAGGCTTAGGGTTAGGTTTAGGGTATGGCTTAGGGTACGGGTTCGGGGAGGGGTGCGGGTACGGCGTAGGGTATGGGTTAGGGTTAGGGTTAGGGTTAGTGTTAGGGTTAGGGCTCGGTTTAGGGTACAGGTTAGGATTAGGGTACGTGTTAGGGTTAGGGTAGGGGTTAGGGTTAGGGTACGCGTTAGGGTTAGGGTAGTTAGTAAACCTATCCCACTCTCTAGATACCCCTTAGCACGTAAGGGAATATTATTTGGGGGTGCAGCCATGGAGAAGAGTTTAGACACTAGGATAAGATAAGGAACACACCCATTATAAAGAAATCACATTAGGATTCTCTTTTTAAGCTGTTCCTTAAAACAGTAGTGCTTAGGAAATCTATTGGAGGCAGAAGCAGTCAAGGGTAGCCTAGGGTTAGGGTTAGGCTTAGGGTTAGGCTTAGGGTACGGCTTAGGTTACGGGTTCGGGGAGGGGTGCGGGTACGGCGTAGGGTATGGGTTAGGGTTAGGGTTTGGGTTAGTGTTAGGGTTAGGGCTCGGTTTAGGGTACGGGTTAGGATTAGGGTACGTGTTAGGGTTAGGGTAGGTGTTAGGGTTAGGTTACGCATTAGGGCTAGGGTAGTTAGTAAACCTATCCCACTCTCTAGCTCCCCCTTAGCACGTAAAGGAATATTATTTGGGGGTCCAGCCATGGAGAAGAGTTTAGACACTAGGATAAGATAAGGAACACACCCATTATAAAGAAATCACTTTAGGATTCTCTTTTTAAGCTGTTCCTTAAAACACTACTGCTTAGGAAATCAATTGGAGGCAGAAGCAGTCAAGGGTAGCCTAGGGTTAGGGTTAGGCTTAGGGTTAGGTTTAGGGTATGGCTTAGGGTACGGGTTCGGGGAGGGGTGCGGGTACGGCATAGTGTATGGGTTAGGGTTAGGGTTAGGGTTAGTGTTAGGGTTACGGCTCGGTTTAGGGTACAGGTTAGGATTAGTGTACGTGTTAGGGTTAGGGTAGGGGTTAGGGTTAGGTTACGCATTAGGGCTAGGGTAGTTAGTAAACCTATCCCACTCTCTAGCTCCCCCTTAGCACGTAAAGGAATATTATTTGGGGGTCCAGCCATGGAGAAGAGTTTAGACACTAGGATAAGATAAGGAACACACCCATTATAAAGAAATCACTTTAGGATTCTCTTTTTAAGCTGTTCCTTAAAACACTACTGCTTAGGAAATCAATTGGAGGCAGAAGCAGTCAAGGGTAGCCTAGGGTTAGGGTTAGGCTTAGGGTTAGGTTTAGGGTATGGCTTAGGGTACGGGTTCGGGGAGGGGTGCGGGTACGGCATAGGGTATGGGTTAGGGTTAGGGTTAGGGTTAGTGTTAGGGTTAGGGCTCGGTTTAGGGTACAGGTTAGGATTAGTGTACGTGTTAGGGTTAGGGTAGGGGTTAGGGTTAGGGTACGCGTTAGGGTTAGGGTAGTTATTAAACCTATCCCACTCTCTAGATACCCCTTAGCACGTAAGGGAATATTATTTGGGGGTGCAGCCATGGAGAAGAGTTTAGACACTAGGATAAGATAAGGAACACACCCATTATAAAGAAATCACATTAGGATTCTCTTTTTAAGCTGTTCCTTAAAACAGTAGTGCTTAGGAAATCTATTGGAGGCAGAAGCAGTCAAGGGTAGCCTAGGGTTAGGGTTAGGCTTAGGGTTAGGCTTAGGGTACGGCTTAGGGTACGTGTTCGGGGAGGGTTTTGGGTACGGCGTAGGGTATGGGTTAGGGTTAGGGTTAGGGTTAGTGTTAGGGTTAGGGCTCAGTTTAGGGTACGGTTAGGATTAGGGTACGTGTTAGGTTTAGGGTAGGGGTTAGGGTTAGGGTACGCGTTAGGGTTAGGGTAGTTAGTAAACCTATCCCACTGTCTAGATACCCCTTAGCACGTAAAGGAATATTATTTGGGGTTCCAGCAATGGAGAAGAATTTAGACACTAGGATAAGATAAGGAACACACCCATTATAAAGAAATCACATTAGGATTCTCTTTTTAAGCTGTTGCTTAAAACACTAGTGCTTAGGAAATCTATTGGAGGCAGAAGCAGTCAAGGGTAGCCTAGGGTTAGTGTTAGGCTTAGGGTTAGGCTTAGGGTACGGCTTAGGGTACGGGTTTGGGGAGGGGTTCAGGTACGGCGTAGGGTATGGGTTAGGGTTAGGGTTTGGGTTAGTGTTAGGGTTAGGGCTCGGTTTAGGGTACGGGTTAGGATTAGGGTACGTGTTAGGGTTAGGGTAGGGGTTAGGGTTAGGTTACGCATTAGGGCTAGGGTAGTTAGTAAACCTATCCCACTCTCTAGCTCCCCCTTAGCACGTAAAGGAATATTATTTGGGGTTCCAGCAATGGAGAAGAATTTAGACACTAGGATAAGATAAGGAACACACCCATTATAAAGAAATCACATTAGGATTCTCTTTTTAAGCTGTTGCTTAAAACACTAGTGCTTAGGAAATCTATTGGAGGCAGAAGCAGTCAAGGGTAGCCTAGGGTTAGTGTTAGGCTTAGGGTTAGGCTTAGGGTACGTCTTAGGGTACGGGTTTGGGGAGGGGTTCAGGTACGGCGTAGGGTATGGGTTAGGGTTAGGGTTAGTGTTAGTGTTAGGGTTAGGGCTCGGTTTAGGGTACGGGTTAGGATTAGGGTACGTGTTAGTGTTAGAGTAGGGGTTAGGGTTAGAGTACGCATTAGGGTTAGGGTAGTTATTGAACCTATCCCACTCTCTAGATACCCCTTAGCACGTAAGGCAATATTATTTGGGGGTGCAGCCATGGAGAAGAGTTTAGACACTAGGATAAGATAAGGAACACACCCATTATAAAGAAATCACATTAGGATTCTATTTTTAAGCTGTTCCTTAAAACACTAGTGCTTAGGAAATCTATTGGAGGCAGAAGCAGTCAAGGGTAGCCTAGGGTTAGGGTTAGGCTTAGGGTTAGGTTTAGGGTACGGCTTGGGGTATGGGTTCAGGGAGGTGTTCGTGTACGGCGTAGGGTATGGGTTAGGGTTAGGGTTTGGGTTAGTGTTAGGGTTAGGGCTCGGTTTAGGGTACGGGTTAGGATTAGGGTACGTGTTAGGGTTAGGGTAGGGGTTAGGGTTAGGTTACGCGTTAGGGCTAGGGTAGTTAGTAAACCTATCCCACTCTCTAGCTCCCCCTTAGCACGTAAAGGAATATTATTTGGGGGTCCAGCCATGGAGAAGAGTTTAGACACTAGGATAAGATAAGGAACACACCCATTATAAAGAAATCACTTTAGGATTCTCTTTTTAAGCTGTTCCTTAAAACACTACTACTTAGGAAATCAATTGGAGGCAGAAGCAGTCAAGGGTAGCCTAGGGTTAGGGTTAGGCTTAGGGTTAGGTTTAGGGTATGGCTTAGGGTACGGGTTCGGGGAGGGGTGCGGGTACGGCGTAGGGTATGGGTTAGGGTTAGGGTTAGGGTTAGTGTTAGGGTTAGGGCTCGGTTTAGGGTACAGGTTAGGATTAGGGTACGTGTTAGGGTTAGGGTAGGGGTTAGGGTTAGGGTACGCGTTAGGGTTAGGGTAGTTATTAAACCTATCCCACTCTCTAGATACCCCTTAGCACGTAAGGGAATATTATTTGGGGGTGCAGCCATGGAGAAGAGTTTAGACACTAGGATAAGATAAGGAACACACCCATTATAAAGAAATCACATTAGGATTCTCTTTTTAAGCTGTTCCTTAAAACACTAGTGCTTAGGAAATCTATTGGAGGCAGAAGCAGTCAAGGGTAGCCTAGGGTTAGGGTTAGGCTTAGGGTTAGGCTTAGGGTACGGCTTAGGTTACGGGTTCGGGGAGGGGTGCGGGTACGGCGTAGGGTATGGGTTAGGGTTAGGGTTAGTGTTAGGGTTAGGGCTCGGTTTAGGGTACGGGTTAGGATTAGGGTACGTGTTAGGGTTAGGGTAGGGGTTAGGGTTAGGGTACGCGTTAGGGTTAGGGTAGTTATTAAACCTATCCCACTCTCTAGATACCCCTTAGCACGTAAAGGAATATTATTTGAGGGTCCAGCCATGGAGAAGAGTTTAGACACTAGGATAAGATAAGGAACACACCCATTATAAAGAAATCACATTAGGATTCTCTTTTTAAGCTGTTCCTTAAAACACTAGTGCTTAGGAAATCTATTGGAGGCAGAAGCAGTCAAGGGTAGCGTAGGGTTAGGGTTAGGCTTAGGGTTAGGCTTAGGGTACGGCTTAGGGTACGGGTTTGGGGAGGGGTTCAGGTACGGCGTAGGGTATGGGTTCGGGTTAGGGTTAGTGTTAGTGTTAGGGGTAGCGCTCGGTTTAGGGTACGGGTTAGGATTAGGGTACGTGTTAGTGTTAGGGTAGGGGTTAGGGTTAGAGTACGCATTAGGGTTAGGGTAGTTATTAAACCTATCCCACTCTCTAGATACCCCTTAGCACGTAAGGCAATATTATTTGGGGGTCCAGCCATGGAGAAGAGTTTAGACACTAGGATAAGATAAGGAACACACCCATTATAAAGAAATCACTTTAGGATTCTCTTTTTAAGCTGTTCCTTAAAACACTACTGCTTAGGAAATCAATTGGAGGCAGAAGCAGTCAAGGGTAGCCTAGGGTTAGGGTTAGGCTTAGGGTTAGGTTTAGGGTATGGCTTAGGGTACGGGTTCGGGGAGGGGTGCGGGTACGGCGTAGGGTATGGGTTAGGGTTAGGGTTAGGGTTAGTGTTAGGGTTAGGGCTCGGTTTAGGGTACAGGTTAGGATTAGGGTACGTGTTAGGGTTAGGGTAGGGGTTAGGGTTAGGGTACGCGTTAGGGTTAGGGTAGTTAGTAAACCTATCCCACTCTCTAGATACCCCTTAGCACGTAAGGGAATATTATTTGGGGGTGCAGCCATGGAGAAGAGTTTAGACACTAGGATAAGATAAGGAACACACCCATTATAAAGAAATCACATTAGGATTCTCTTTTTAAGCTGTTCCTTAAAACAGTAGTGCTT
The DNA here is from genome assembly GCF_965194805.1 of Balaenoptera borealis. Taxonomy (NCBI): domain Eukaryota; kingdom Metazoa; phylum Chordata; class Mammalia; order Artiodactyla; family Balaenopteridae; genus Balaenoptera; species Balaenoptera borealis. The sequence continues at coordinate 736,151 of NW_028123907.1, read as the reverse complement.
AGGAAATCTATTGGAGGCAGAAGCAGTCAAGGGTAGCCTAGGGTTAGGGTTAGGCTTAGGGTTAGGCTTAGGGTACGGCTTAGGTTACGGGTTCGGGGAGGGGTGCGGGTACGGCGTAGGGTATGGGTTAGGGTTAGGGTTTGGGTTAGTGTTAGGGTTAGGGCTCGGTTTAGGGTACGGGTTAGGATTAGGGTACGTGTTAGGGTTAGGGTAGGTGTTAGGGTTAGGTTACGCATTAGGGCTAGGGTAGTTAGTAAACCTATCCCACTCTCTAGCTCCCCCTTAGCACGTAAAGGAATATTATTTGGGGGTCCAGCCATGGAGAAGAGTTTAGACACTAGGATAAGATAAGGAACACACCCATTATAAAGAAATCACTTTAGGATTCTCTTTTTAAGCTGTTCCTTAAAACACTACTGCTTAGGAAATCAATTGGAGGCAGAAGCAGTCAAGGGTAGCCTAGGGTTAGGGTTAGGCTTAGGGTTAGGTTTAGGGTATGGCTTAGGGTACGGGTTCGGGGAGGGGTGCGGGTACGGCATAGTGTATGGGTTAGGGTTAGGGTTAGGGTTAGTGTTAGGGTTACGGCTCGGTTTAGGGTACAGGTTAGGATTAGTGTACGTGTTAGGGTTAGGGTAGGGGTTAGGGTTAGGTTACGCATTAGGGCTAGGGTAGTTAGTAAACCTATCCCACTCTCTAGCTCCCCCTTAGCACGTAAAGGAATATTATTTGGGGGTCCAGCCATGGAGAAGAGTTTAGACACTAGGATAAGATAAGGAACACACCCATTATAAAGAAATCACTTTAGGATTCTCTTTTTAAGCTGTTCCTTAAAACACTACTGCTTAGGAAATCAATTGGAGGCAGAAGCAGTCAAGGGTAGCCTAGGGTTAGGGTTAGGCTTAGGGTTAGGTTTAGGGTATGGCTTAGGGTACGGGTTCGGGGAGGGGTGCGGGTACGGCATAGGGTATGGGTTAGGGTTAGGGTTAGGGTTAGTGTTAGGGTTAGGGCTCGGTTTAGGGTACAGGTTAGGATTAGTGTACGTGTTAGGGTTAGGGTAGGGGTTAGGGTTAGGGTACGCGTTAGGGTTAGGGTAGTTATTAAACCTATCCCACTCTCTAGATACCCCTTAGCACGTAAGGGAATATTATTTGGGGGTGCAGCCATGGAGAAGAGTTTAGACACTAGGATAAGATAAGGAACACACCCATTATAAAGAAATCACATTAGGATTCTCTTTTTAAGCTGTTCCTTAAAACAGTAGTGCTTAGGAAATCTATTGGAGGCAGAAGCAGTCAAGGGTAGCCTAGGGTTAGGGTTAGGCTTAGGGTTAGGCTTAGGGTACGGCTTAGGGTACGTGTTCGGGGAGGGTTTTGGGTACGGCGTAGGGTATGGGTTAGGGTTAGGGTTAGGGTTAGTGTTAGGGTTAGGGCTCGGTTTAGGGTACGGTTAGGATTAGGGTACGTGTTAGGTTTAGGGTAGGGGTTAGGGTTAGGGTACGCGTTAGGGTTAGGGTAGTTAGTAAACCTATCCCACTGTCTAGATACCCCTTAGCACGTAAAGGAATATTATTTGGGGTTCCAGCAATGGAGAAGAATTTAGACACTAGGATAAGATAAGGAACACACCCATTATAAAGAAATCACATTAGGATTCTCTTTTTAAGCTGTTGCTTAAAACACTAGTGCTTAGGAAATCTATTGGAGGCAGAAGCAGTCAAGGGTAGCCTAGGGTTAGTGTTAGGCTTAGGGTTAGGCTTAGGGTACGGCTTAGGGTACGGGTTTGGGGAGGGGTTCAGGTACGGCGTAGGGTATGGGTTAGGGTTAGGGTTTGGGTTAGTGTTAGGGTTAGGGCTCGGTTTAGGGTACGGGTTAGGATTAGGGTACGTGTTAGGGTTAGGGTAGGGGTTAGGGTTAGGTTACGCATTAGGGCTAGGGTAGTTAGTAAACCTATCCCACTCTCTAGCTCCCCCTTAGCACGTAAAGGAATATTATTTGGGGTTCCAGCAATGGAGAAGAATTTAGACACTAGGATAAGATAAGGAACACACCCATTATAAAGAAATCACATTAGGATTCTCTTTTTAAGCTGTTGCTTAAAACACTAGTGCTTAGGAAATCTATTGGAGGCAGAAGCAGTCAAGGGTAGCCTAGGGTTAGTGTTAGGCTTAGGGTTAGGCTTAGGGTACGTCTTAGGGTACGGGTTTGGGGAGGGGTTCAGGTACGGCGTAGGGTATGGGTTAGGGTTAGGGTTAGTGTTAGTGTTAGGGTTAGGGCTCGGTTTAGGGTACGGGTTAGGATTAGGGTACGTGTTAGTGTTAGAGTAGGGGTTAGGGTTAGAGTACGCATTAGGGTTAGGGTAGTTATTAAACCTATCCCACTCTCTAGATACCCCTTAGCACGTAAGGCAATATTATTTGGGGGTGCAGCCATGGAGAAGAGTTTAGACACTAGGATAAGATAAGGAACACACCCATTATAAAGAAATCACATTAGGATTCTATTTTTAAGCTGTTCCTTAAAACACTAGTGCTTAGGAAATCTATTGGAGGCAGAAGCAGTCAAGGGTAGCCTAGGGTTAGGGTTAGGCTTAGGGTTAGGTTTAGGGTACGGCTTGGGGTATGGGTTCAGGGAGGTGTTCGTGTACGGCGTAGGGTATGGGTTAGGGTTAGGGTTTGGGTTAGTGTTAGGGTTAGGGCTCGGTTTAGGGTACGGGTTAGGATTAGGGTACGTGTTAGGGTTAGGGTAGGGGTTAGGGTTAGGTTACGCGTTAGGGCTAGGGTAGTTAGTAAACCTATCCCACTCTCTAGCTCCCCCTTAGCACGTAAAGGAATATTATTTGGGGGTCCAGCCATGGAGAAGAGTTTAGACACTAGGATAAGATAAGGAACACACCCATTATAAAGAAATCACTTTAGGATTCTCTTTTTAAGCTGTTCCTTAAAACACTACTACTTAGGAAATCAATTGGAGGCAGAAGCAGTCAAGGGTAGCCTAGGGTTAGGGTTAGGCTTAGGGTTAGGTTTAGGGTATGGCTTAGGGTACGGGTTCGGGGAGGGGTGCGGGTACGGCGTAGGGTATGGGTTAGGGTTAGGGTTAGGGTTAGTGTTAGGGTTAGGGCTCGGTTTAGGGTACAGGTTAGGATTAGGGTACGTGTTAGGGTTAGGGTAGGGGTTAGGGTTAGGGTACGCGTTAGGGTTAGGGTAGTTATTAAACCTATCCCACTCTCTAGATACCCCTTAGCACGTAAAGGAATATTACTTGGGGTTCCAGCAATGGAGAAGAATTTAGACACTAGGATAAGATAAGGAACACACCCATTATAAAGAAATCACATTAGGATTCTCTTTTTAAGCTGTTGCTTAAAACACTAGTGCTTAGGAAATCTATTGGAGGCAGAAGCAGTCAAGGGTAGCCTAGGGTTAGTGTTAGGCTTAGGGTTAGGCTTAGGGTACGGCTTAGGGTACGGGTTTGGGGAGGGGTTCAGGTACGGCGTAGGGTATGGGTTAGGGTTAGGGTTAGTGTTAGTGTTAGGGGTAGCGCTCGGTTTAGGGTACGGGTTAGGATTAGGGTACGTGTTAGTGTTAGGGTAGGGGTTAGGGTTAGAGTACGCATTAGGGTTAGGGTAGTTATTAAACCTATCCCACTCTCTAGATACCCCTTAGCACGTAAGGCAATATTATTTGGGGGTGCAGCCATGGAGAAGAGTTTAGACACTAGGATAAGATAAGGAACACACCCATTATAAAGAAATCACATTAGGATTCTCTTTTTAAGCTGTTCCTTAAAACACTAGTGCTTAGGAAATCTATTGGAGGCAGAAGCAGTCAAGGGTAGCCTAGGGTTAGGGTTAGGCTTAGGGTTAGGTTTAGGGTACGGCTTGGGGTATGGGTTCGGGGAGGTGTTCGTGTACGGCGTAGGGTATGGGTTAGGGTTAGGGTTTGGGTTAGTGTTAGGGTTAGGGCTCGGTTTAGGGTACGGGTTAGGATTAGGGTACGTGTTAGGGTTAGGGTAGGGGTTAGGGTTAGGTTACGCGTTAGGGCTAGGGTAGTTAGTAAACCTATCCCACTCTCTAGCTCCCCCTTAGCACGTAAAGGAATATTATTTGGGGGTCCAGCCATGGAGAAGAGTTTAGACACTAGGATAAGATAAGGAACACACCCATTATAAAGAAATCACTTTAGGATTCTCTTTTTAAGCTGTTCCTTAAAACACTACTGCTTAGGAAATCAATTGGAGGCAGAAGCAGTCAAGGGTAGCCTAGGGTTAGGGTTAGGCTTAGGGTTAGGTTTAGGGTATGGCTTAGGGTACGGGTTCGGGGAGGGGTGCGGGTACGGCGTAGGGTATGGGTTAGGGTTAGGGTTAGGGTTAGTGTTAGGGTTAGGGCTCGGTTTAGGGTACAGGTTAGGATTAGGGTACGTGTTAGGGTTAGGGTAGGGGTTAGGGTTAGGGTACGCGTTAGGGTTAGGGTAGTTAGTAAACCTATCCCACTCTCTAGATACCCCTTAGCACGTAAGGGAATATTATTTGGGGGTGCAGCCATGGAGAAGAGTTTAGACACTAGGATAAGATAAGGAACACACCCATTATAAAGAAATCACATTAGGATTCTCTTTTTAAGCTGTTCCTTAAAACAGTAGTGCTTAGGAAATCTATTGGAGGCAGAAGCAGTCAAGGGTAGCCTAGGGTTAGGGTTAGGCTTAGGGTTAGGCTTAGGGTACGGCTTAGGTTACGGGTTCGGGGAGGGGTGCGGGTACGGCGTAGGGTATGGGTTAGGGTTAGGGTTTGGGTTAGTGTTAGGGTTAGGGCTCGGTTTAGGGTACGGGTTAGGATTAGGGTACGTGTTAGGGTTAGGGTAGGTGTTAGGGTTAGGTTACGCATTAGGGCTAGGGTAGTTAGTAAACCTATCCCACTCTCTAGCTCCCCCTTAGCACGTAAAGGAATATTATTTGGGGGTCCAGCCATGGAGAAGAGTTTAGACACTAGGATAAGATAAGGAACACACCCATTATAAAGAAATCACTTTAGGATTCTCTTTTTAAGCTGTTCCTTAAAACACTACTGCTTAGGAAATCAATTGGAGGCAGAAGCAGTCAAGGGTAGCCTAGGGTTAGGGTTAGGCTTAGGGTTAGGTTTAGGGTATGGCTTAGGGTACGGGTTCGGGGAGGGGTGCGGGTACGGCATAGTGTATGGGTTAGGGTTAGGGTTAGGGTTAGTGTTAGGGTTACGGCTCGGTTTAGGGTACAGGTTAGGATTAGTGTACGTGTTAGGGTTAGGGTAGGGGTTAGGGTTAGGTTACGCATTAGGGCTAGGGTAGTTAGTAAACCTATCCCACTCTCTAGCTCCCCCTTAGCACGTAAAGGAATATTATTTGGGGGTCCAGCCATGGAGAAGAGTTTAGACACTAGGATAAGATAAGGAACACACCCATTATAAAGAAATCACTTTAGGATTCTCTTTTTAAGCTGTTCCTTAAAACACTACTGCTTAGGAAATCAATTGGAGGCAGAAGCAGTCAAGGGTAGCCTAGGGTTAGGGTTAGGCTTAGGGTTAGGTTTAGGGTATGGCTTAGGGTACGGGTTCGGGGAGGGGTGCGGGTACGGCATAGGGTATGGGTTAGGGTTAGGGTTAGGGTTAGTGTTAGGGTTAGGGCTCGGTTTAGGGTACAGGTTAGGATTAGTGTACGTGTTAGGGTTAGGGTAGGGGTTAGGGTTAGGGTACGCGTTAGGGTTAGGGTAGTTATTAAACCTATCCCACTCTCTAGATACCCCTTAGCACGTAAGGGAATATTATTTGGGGGTGCAGCCATGGAGAAGAGTTTAGACACTAGGATAAGATAAGGAACACACCCATTATAAAGAAATCACATTAGGATTCTCTTTTTAAGCTGTTCCTTAAAACAGTAGTGCTTAGGAAATCTATTGGAGGCAGAAGCAGTCAAGGGTAGCCTAGGGTTAGGGTTAGGCTTAGGGTTAGGCTTAGGGTACGGCTTAGGGTACGTGTTCGGGGAGGGTTTTGGGTACGGCGTAGGGTATGGGTTAGGGTTAGGGTTAGGGTTAGTGTTAGGGTTAGGGCTCGGTTTAGGGTACGGTTAGGATTAGGGTACGTGTTAGGTTTAGGGTAGGGGTTAGGGTTAGGGTACGCGTTAGGGTTAGGGTAGTTAGTAAACCTATCCCACTGTCTAGATACCCCTTAGCACGTAAAGGAATATTATTTGGGGTTCCAGCAATGGAGAAGAATTTAGACACTAGGATAAGATAAGGAACACACCCATTATAAAGAAATCACATTAGGATTCTCTTTTTAAGCTGTTGCTTAAAACACTAGTGCTTAGGAAATCTATTGGAGGCAGAAGCAGTCAAGGGTAGCCTAGGGTTAGTGTTAGGCTTAGGGTTAGGCTTAGGGTACGGCTTAGGGTACGGGTTTGGGGAGGGGTTCAGGTACGGCGTAGGGTATGGGTTAGGGTTAGGGTTTGGGTTAGTGTTAGGGTTAGGGCTCGGTTTAGGGTACGGGTTAGGATTAGGGTACGTGTTAGGGTTAGGGTAGGGGTTAGGGTTAGGTTACGCATTAGGGCTAGGGTAGTTAGTAAACCTATCCCACTCTCTAGCTCCCCCTTAGCACGTAAAGGAATATTATTTGGGGTTCCAGCAATGGAGAAGAATTTAGACACTAGGATAAGATAAGGAACACACCCATTATAAAGAAATCACATTAGGATTCTCTTTTTAAGCTGTTGCTTAAAACACTAGTGCTTAGGAAATCTATTGGAGGCAGAAGCAGTCAAGGGTAGCCTAGGGTTAGTGTTAGGCTTAGGGTTAGGCTTAGGGTACGTCTTAGGGTACGGGTTTGGGGAGGGGTTCAGGTACGGCGTAGGGTATGGGTTAGGGTTAGGGTTAGTGTTAGTGTTAGGGTTAGGGCTCGGTTTAGGGTACGGGTTAGGATTAGGGTACGTGTTAGTGTTAGAGTAGGGGTTAGGGTTAGAGTACGCATTAGGGTTAGGGTAGTTATTAAACCTATCCCACTCTCTAGATACCCCTTAGCACGTAAGGCAATATTATTTGGGGGTGCAGCCATGGAGAAGAGTTTAGACACTAGGATAAGATAAGGAACACACCCATTATAAAGAAATCACATTAGGATTCTATTTTTAAGCTGTTCCTTAAAACACTAGTGCTTAGGAAATCTATTGGAGGCAGAAGCAGTCAAGGGTAGCCTAGGGTTAGGGTTAGGCTTAGGGTTAGGTTTAGGGTACGGCTTGGGGTATGGGTTCAGGGAGGTGTTCGTGTACGGCGTAGGGTATGGGTTAGGGTTAGGGTTTGGGTTAGTGTTAGGGTTAGGGCTCGGTTTAGGGTACGGGTTAGGATTAGGGTACGTGTTAGGGTTAGGGTAGGGGTTAGGGTTAGGTTACGCGTTAGGGCTAGGGTAGTTAGTAAACCTATCCCACTCTCTAGCTCCCCCTTAGCACGTAAAGGAATATTATTTGGGGGTCCAGCCATGGAGAAGAGTTTAGACACTAGGATAAGATAAGGAACACACCCATTATAAAGAAATCACTTTAGGATTCTCTTTTTAAGCTGTTCCTTAAAACACTACTACTTAGGAAATCAATTGGAGGCAGAAGCAGTCAAGGGTAGCCTAGGGTTAGGGTTAGGCTTAGGGTTAGGTTTAGGGTATGGCTTAGGGTACGGGTTCGGGGAGGGGTGCGGGTACGGCGTAGGGTATGGGTTAGGGTTAGGGTTAGGGTTAGTGTTAGGGTTAGGGCTCGGTTTAGGGTACAGGTTAGGATTAGGGTACGTGTTAGGGTTAGGGTAGGGGTTAGGGTTAGGGTACGCGTTAGGGTTAGGGTAGTTATTAAACCTATCCCACTCTCTAGATACCCCTTAGCACGTAAAGGAATATTACTTGGGGTTCCAGCAATGGAGAAGAATTTAGACACTAGGATAAGATAAGGAACACACCCATTATAAAGAAATCACATTAGGATTCTCTTTTTAAGCTGTTGCTTAAAACACTAGTGCTTAGGAAATCTATTGGAGGCAGAAGCAGTCAAGGGTAGCCTAGGGTTAGTGTTAGGCTTAGGGTTAGGCTTAGGGTACGGCTTAGGGTACGGGTTTGGGGAGGGGTTCAGGTACGGCGTAGGGTATGGGTTAGGGTTAGGGTTAGTGTTAGTGTTAGGGGTAGCGCTCGGTTTAGGGTACGGGTTAGGATTAGGGTACGTGTTAGTGTTAGGGTAGGGGTTAGGGTTAGAGTACGCATTAGGGTTAGGGTAGTTATTAAACCTATCCCACTCTCTAGATACCCCTTAGCACGTAAGGCAATATTATTTGGGGGTGCAGCCATGGAGAAGAGTTTAGACACTAGGATAAGATAAGGAACACACCCATTATAAAGAAATCACATTAGGATTCTCTTTTTAAGCTGTTCCTTAAAACACTAGTGCTTAGGAAATCTATTGGAGGCAGAAGCAGTCAAGGGTAGCCTAGGGTTAGGGTTAGGCTTAGGGTGAGGTTTAGGGTACGGCTTGGGGTATGGGTTCGGGGAGGTGTTCGTGTACGGCGTAGGGTATGGGTTAGGGTTAGGGTTTGGGTTAGTGTTAGGGTTAGGGCTCGGTTTAGGGTACGGGTTAGGATTAGGGTACGTGTTAGGGTTAGGGTAGGGGTTAGGGTTAGGTTACGCGTTAGGGCTAGGGTAGTTAGTAAACCTATCCCACTCTCTAGCTCCCCCTTAGCACGTAAAGGAATATTATTTGGGGGTCCAGCCATGGAGAAGAGTTTAGACACTAGGATAAGATAAGGAACACACCCATTATAAAGAAATCACTTTAGGATTCTCTTTTTAAGCTGTTCCTTAAAACACTACTGCTTAGGAAATCAATTGGAGGCAGAAGCAGTCAAGGGTAGCCTAGGGTTAGGGTTAGGCTTAGGGTTAGGTTTAGGGTATGGCTTAGGGTACGGGTTCGGGGAGGGGTGCGGGTACGGCGTAGGGTATGGGTTAGGGTTAGGGTTAGGGTTAGTGTTAGGGTTAGGGCTCGGTTTAGGGTACAGGTTAGGATTAGGGTACGTGTTAGGGTTAGGGTAGGGGTTAGGGTTAGGGTACGCGTTAGGGTTAGGGTAGTTAGTAAACCTATCCCACTCTCTAGATACCCCTTAGCACGTAAGGGAATATTATTTGGGGGTGCAGCCATGGAGAAGAGTTTAGACACTAGGATAAGATAAGGAACACACCCATTATAAAGAAATCACATTAGGATTCTCTTTTTAAGCTGTTCCTTAAAACAGTAGTGCTTAGGAAATCTATTGGAGGCAGAAGCAGTCAAGGGTAGCCTAGGGTTAGGGTTAGGCTTAGGGTTAGGCTTAGGGTACGGCTTAGGTTACGGGTTCGGGGAGGGGTGCGGGTACGGCGTAGGGTATGGGTTAGGGTTAGGGTTTGGGTTAGTGTTAGGGTTAGGGCTCGGTTTAGGGTACGGGTTAGGATTAGGGTACGTGTTAGGGTTAGGATAGGGGTTAGGGTTAGGGTACGCATTAGGGCTAGGGTAGTTAGTAAATCTATCCCACTCTCTAGCTCCCCCTTAGCACGTAAAGGAATATTATTTGGGGGTCCAGCCATGGAGAAGAGTTTAGACACTAGGATAAGATAAGGAACACACCCATTATAAAGAAATCACTTTAGGATTCTCTTTTTAAGCTGTTCCTTAAAACACTACTGCTTAGGAAATCAATTGGAGGCAGAAGCAGTCAAGGGTAGCCTAGGGTTAGGGTTAGGCTTAGGGTTAGGTTTAGGGTATGGCTTAGGGTACGGGTTCGGGGAGGGGTGCGGGTACGGCGTAGGGTATGGGTTAGGGTTAGGGTTAGGGTTAGTGTTAGGGTTAGGGCTCGGTTTAGGGTACAGGTTAGGATTAGTGTACGTGTTAGGGTTAGGGTAGGGGTTAGGGTTAGGGTACGCGTTAGGGTTAGGGTAGTTATTAAACCTATCCCACTCTCTAGATACCCCTTAGCACGTAAGGGAATATTATTTGGGGGTGCAGCCATGGAGAAGAGTTTAGACACTAGGATAAGATAAGGAACACACCCATTATAAAGAAATCACATTAGGATTCTCTTTTTAAGCTGTTCCTTAAAACAGTAGTGCTTAGGAAATCTATTGGAGGCAGAAGCAGTCAAGGGTAGCCTAGGGTTAGGGTTAGGCTTAGGGTTAGGCTTAGGGTACGGCTTAGGGTACGGGTTCGGGGAGGGGTGCGGGTACGGCGTAGGGTATGGGTTAGGGTTAGGGTTAGGGTTAGTTTTAGGGTTAGGGCTCGGTTTAGGGTACGGGTTAGGATTAGGGTACGTGTTAGGGTTAGGGTAGGGGTTAGGGTTAGGTTACGCGTTAGGGTTAGGGTAGTTATTAAACCTATCCCACTCTCTAGATACCCCTTAGCACGTAAAGGAATATTATTTGAGGTTCCAGCCATGGAGAAGAGTTTAGACACTAGGATAAGATAAGGAACACACCCATTATAAAGAAATCACATTAGGATTCTCTTTTTAAGCTGTTCCTTAAAACACTAGTGCTTAGGAAATCTATTGGAGGCAGAAGCAGTCAAGGGTAGCCTAGGGTTAGGGTTAGGCTTAGGGTTAGGTTTAGGGTATGGCTTAGGGTACGGGTTCGGGGAGGGGTGCGGGTACGGCGTAGGGTATGGGTTAGGGTTAGGGTTAGGGTTAGTGTTAGGGTTAGGGCTCGGTTTAGGGTACAGGTTAGGATTAGGGTACGTGTTAGGGTTAGGGTAGGGGTTAGGGTTAGGGTACGCGTTAGGATTAGGGTAGTTATTAAACCTATCCCACTCTCTAGATACCCCTTAGCACGTAAGGGAATATTATTTGGGGGTGCAGCCATGGAGAAGAGTTTAGACACTAGGATAAGATAAGGAACACACCCATTATAAAGAAATCACATTAGGATTCTCTTTTTAAGCTGTTCCTTAAAACAGTAGTGCTTAGGAAATCTATTGGAGGCAGAAGCAGTCAAGGGTAGCCTAGGGTTAGGGTTAGGCTTAGGGTTAGGCTTAGGGTACGGCTTAGGTTACGGGTTCGGGGAGGGGTGCGGGTACGGCGTAGGGTATGGGTTAGGGTTAGGGTTAGGGTTAGTGTTAGGGTTAGGGCTCGGTTTAGGGTACGGGTTAGGATTAGGGTACGTGTTAGGGTTAGGGTAGGGGTTAGGGTTAGGGTACGCGTTAGGGTTAGGGTAGTTATTAAACCTATCCCACTCTCTAGATACCCCTTAGCACGTAAAGGAATATTATTTGAGGGTCCAGCCATGGAGAAGAGTTTAGACACTAGGATAAGATAAGGAACACACCCATTATAAAGAAATCACATTAGGATTCTCTTTTTAAGCTGTTCCTTAAAACACTAGTGCTTAGGAAATCTATTGGAGGCAGAAGCAGTCAAGGGTAGCGTAGGGTTCGGGTTAGGCTTAGGGTTAGGCTTAGGGTACGGCTTAGGGTACGGGTTCGGGGAGGGTTTCGGGTACGGCGTAGGGTATGGGTTAGGGTTAGGGTTAGGGTTAGTGTTAGGGTTAGGGCTCGGTTTAGGGTACGGTTAGGATTAGGGTACGTGTTAGGTTTAGGGTAGGGGTTAGGGTTAGGGTACGCGTTAGGGTTAGGGTAGTTAGTAAACCTATCCCACTCTCTAGATACCCCTTAGCACGTAAAGGAATATTATTTGGGGTTCCAGCAATGGAGAAGAATTTAGACACTAGGATAAGATAAGGAACACACCCATTATAAAGAAATCACATTAGGATTCTCTTTTTAAGCTGTTGCTTAAAACACTAGTGCTTAGGAAATCTATTGGAGGCAGAAGCAGTCAAGGGTAGCCTAGGGTTAGTGTTAGGCTTAGGGTTAGGCTTAGGGTACGGCTTAGGGTACGGGTTTGGGGAGGGGTTCAGGTACGGCGTAGGGTATGGGTTAGGGTTAGGGTTAGTGTTAGTGTTAGGGTTAGGGCTCGGTTTAGGGTACGGGTTAGGATTAGGGTACGTGTTAGTGTTAGAGTAGGGGTTAGGGTTAGAGTACGCATTAGGGTTAGGGTAGTTATTAAACCTATCCCACTCTCTAGATACCCCTTAGCACGTAAGGCAATATTATTTGGGGGTGCAGCCATGGAGAAGAGTTTAGACACTAGGATAAGATAAGGAACACACCCATTATAAAGAAATCACATTAGGATTCTCTTTTTAAGCTGTTCCTTAAAACACTAGTGCTTAGGAAATCTATTGGAGGCAGAAGCAGTCAAGGGTAGCCTAGGGTTAGGGTTAGGCTTAGGGTTAGGTTTAGGGTACGGCTTGGGGTATGGGTTCGGGGAGGTGTTCGTGTACGGCGTAGGGTATGGGTTAGGGTTAGGGTTTGGGTTAGTGTTAGGGTTAGGGCTCGGTTTAGGGTACGGGTTAGGATTAGGGTACGTGTTAGGGTTAGGGTAGGTGTTAGGGTTAGGTTACGCATTAGGGCTAGGGTAGTTAGTAAACCTATCCCACTCTCTAGCTCCCCCTTAGCACGTAAAGGAATATTATTTGGGGGTCCAGCCATGGAGAAGAGTTTAGACACTAGGATAAGATAAGGAACACACCCATTATAAAGAAATCACTTTAGGATTCTCTTTTTAAGCTGTTCCTTAAAACACTACTGCTTAGGAAATCAATTGGAGGCAGAAGCAGTCAAGGGTAGCCTAGGGTTAGGGTTAGGCTTAGGGTTAGGTTTAGGGTATGGCTTAGGGTACGGGTTCGGGGAGGGGTGCGGGTACGGCATAGTGTATGGGTTAGGGTTAGGGTTAGGGTTAGTGTTAGGGTTAGGGCTCGGTTTAGGGTACAGGTTAGGATTAGTGTACGTGTTAGGGTTAGGGTAGGGGTTAGGGTTAGGGTACGCGTTAGGGTTAGGGTAGTTATTAAACCTATCCCACTCTCTAGATACCCCTGAGCACGTAAAGGAATATTATTTGAGGGTCCAGCCATGGAGAAGAGTTTAGACACTAGGATAAGATAAGGAACACACCCATTATAAAGAAATCACATTAGGATTCTCTTTTTAAGCTGTTCCTTAAAACACTAGTGCTTAGGAAATCTATTGGAGGCAGAAGCAGTCAAGGGTAGCGTAGGGTTAGGGTTAGGCTTAGGGTTAGGCTTAGGGTACGGCTTAGGGTACGTGTTCGGGGAGGGTTTCGGGTACGGCGTAGGGTATGGGTTAGGGTTAGGGTTTGGGTTAGTGTTAGGGTTAGGGCTCGGTTTAGGGTACGGTTAGGATTAGGGTACGTGTTAGGTTTAGGGTAGGGGTTAGGGTTAGGGTACGCGTTAGGGTTAGGGTAGTTAGTAAACCTATCCCACTCTCTAGATACCCCTTAGCACGTAAAGGAATATTATTTGGGGGTCCAACCATGGAGAAGAATTTAGACACTAGGATAAGATAAGGAACACACCCATTATAAAGAAATCACATTAGGATTCTCTTTTTAAGCTGTTGCTTAAAACACTAGTGCTTAGGAAATCTATTGGAGGCAGAAGCAGTCAAGGGTAGCCTAGGGTTAGTGTTAGGCTTAGGGTTAGGCTTAGGGTACGGCTTAGGGTACGGGTTTGGGGAGGGGTTCAGGTACGGCGTAGGTTATGGGTTAGGGTTAGGGTTAGTGTTAGTGTTAGGGGTAGGGCTCGGTTTAGGGTACGGGTTAGGATTAGGGTACGTGTTAGTGTTAGGGTAGGGGTTAGGGTTAGAGTACGCATTAGGGTTAGGGTAGTTATTAAACCTATCCCACTCTCTAGATACCCCTTAGCACGTAAGGCAATATTATTTGGGGGTGCAGCCATGGAGAAGAGTTTAGACACTAGGATAAGATAAGGAACACACCCATTATAAAGTAATCACATTAGGATTCTCTTTTTAAGCTGTTCCTTAAAACACTAGTGCTTAGGAAATCTATTGGAGGCAGAAGCAGTCAAGGGTAGCCTAGGGTTAGGGTTAGGCTTAGGGTTAGGTTTAGGGTACGGCTTGGGGTATGGGTTCGGGGAGGTGTTCGTGTACGGCGTAGGGTATGGGTTAGGGTTAGGGTTTGGGTTAGTGTTAGGGTTAGGGCTCGGTTTAGGGTACGGGTTAGGATTAGGGTACGTGTTAGGGTTAGGGTAGGGGTTAGGGTTAGGGTACGCGTTAGTGTTAGGGTAGTTATTAAACCTATCCCACTCTCTAGATACCCCTTAGCACGTAAGGGAATATTATTTGGGGGTGCAGCCATGGAGAAGAGTTTAGACACTAGGATAAGATAAGGAACACACCCATTATAAAGAAATCACATTAGGATTCTCTTTTTAAGCTGTTCCTTAAAACAGTAGTGCTTAGGAAATCTATTGGAGGCAGAAGCAGTCAAGGGTAGCCTAGGGTTAGGGTTAGGCTTAGGGTTAGGCTTAGGGTACGGCTTAGGTTACGGGTTCGGGGAGGGGTGCGGGTACGGCGTAGGGTATGGGTTAGGGTTAGGGTTTGGGTTAGTGTTAGGGTTAGGGCTCGGTTTAGGGTACGGGTTAGGATTAGGGTACGTGTTAGGGTTAGGGTAGGGGTTAGGGTTAGGTTACGCATTAGGGCTAGGGTAGTTAGTAAACCTATCCCACTCTGTAGCTCCCCCTTAGCACGTAAAGGAATATTATTTGGGGGTCCAGCCATGGAGAAGAGTTTAGACACTAGGATAAGATAAGGAACACACCCATTATAAAGAAATCACTTTAGGATTCTCTTTTTAAGCTGTTCCTTAAAACACTACTGCTTAGGAAATCAATTGGAGGCAGAAGCAGTCAAGGGTAGCCTAGGGTTAGGGTTAGGCTTAGGGTTAGGTTTAGGGTATGGCTTAGGGTATGGGTTCGGGGAGGGGTGCGGGTACGGCATAGGGTATGGGTTAAGGTTAGGATTAGGGTTAGTGTTAGGGTTAGGGCTCGGTTTAGGGTACAGGTTAGGATTAGTGTACGTGTTAGGGTTAGAGTAGGGGTTAGGGTTAGGGTACGCGTTAGGGTTAGGGTAGTTATTAAACCTATCCCACTCTCTAGATACCCCTTAGCACGTAAGGGAATATTATTTGGGGGTGCAGCCATGGAGAAGAGTTTAGACACTAGGATAAGATAAGGAACACACCCATTATAAAGAAATCACATTAGGATTCTCTTTTTAAGCTGTTCCTTAAAACAGTAGTGCTTAGGAAATCTATTGGAGGCAGAAGCAGTCAAGGGTAGCCTAGGGTTAGGGTTAGGCTTAGGGTTAGGCTTAGGGTACCGCTTAGGGTACGGGTTCGGGGAGGGGTGCGGGTACGGCGTAGGGTATGGGTTAGGGTTAGGGTTAGGGTTAGTGTTAGGGTTAGGGCTCGGTTTAGGGTACGGGTTAGGATTAGGGTACGTGTTAGGGTTAGGGTAGGGGTTAGGGTTAGGGTACGCGTTAGGGTTAGGGTAGTTATTAAACCTATCCCACTCTCTAGATACCCCTTAGCACGTAAAGGAATATTATTTGAGGGTCCAGCCATGGAGAAGAGTTTAGACACTAGGATAAGATAAGGAACACACCCATTATAAAGAAATCACATTAGGATTCTCTTTTTAAGCTGTTCCTTAAAACACTAGTGCTTAGGAAATCTATTGGAGGCAGAAGCAGTCAAGGGTAGCGTAGGGTTAGGGTTAGGCTTAGGGTTAGGCTTAGGGTACGGCTTAGGCTACGTGTTCGGGGAGGGTTTCGGGTACGGCGTAGGGTATGGGTTAGGGTTAGGGTTTGGGTTAGTGTTAGGGTTAGGGCTCGGTTTAGGGTACGGTTAGGATTAGGGTACGTGTTAGGTTTAGGGTAGGGGTTAGGGTTAGGGTACGCGTTAGGGTTAGGGTAGTTAGTAAACCTATCCCACTCTCTAGATACCCCTTAGCACGTAAAGGAATATTATTTGGGGTTCCAGCCATGGAGAAGAATTTAGACACTAGGATAAGATAAGGAACACACCCATTATAAAGAAATCACATTAGGATTCTCTTTTTAAGCTGTTGCTTAAAACACTAGTGCTTAGGAAATCTATTGGAGGCAGAAGCAGTCAAGGGTAGCCTAGGGTTAGTGTTAGGCTTAGGGTTAGGCTTAGGGTACGGCTTAGGGTACGGGTTTGGGGAGGGGTTCAGGTACGGCGTAGGGTATGGGTTAGGGTTAGGGTTAGTGTTAGTGTTAGGGGTAGGGCTCGGTTTAGGGTACGGGTTAGGATTAGGGTACGTGTTAGTGTTAGGGTAGGGGTTAGGGTTAGAGTACGCATTAGGGTTAGGGTAGTTATTAAACCTATCCCACTCTCTAGATACCCCTTAGCACGTAAGGCAATATTATTTGGGGGTGCAGCCATGGAGAAGAGTTTAGACACTAGGATAAGATAAGGAACACACCCATTATAAAGAAATCACATTAGGATTCTCTTTTTAAGCTGTTCCTTAAAACACTAGTGCTTAGGAAATCTATTGGAGGCAGAAGCAGTCAAGGGTAGCGTAGGGTTAGGGTTAGGCTTAGGGTTAGGCTTCGGGTACGGCTTAGGGTACGGGTTCGGGGAGGTTTTCGGGTACGGCGTAGGGTATGGGTTAGGGTTAGGGTTAGGGTTAGTGTTAGGGTTAGGGCTCGGTTTAGGGTACGGTTAGGATTAGGGTACGTGTTAGGTTTAGGGTAGGGGTTAGGGTTAGGGTACGCGTTAGGGTTAGGGTAGTTAGTAAACCTATCCCACTCTCTAGATACCCCTTAGCACGTAAAGGAATATTATTTGGGGTTCCAGCAATGGAGAAGAATTTAGACACTAGGATAAGATAAGGAACACACCCATTATAAAGAAATCACATTAGGATTCTCTTTTTAAGCTGTTGCTTAAAACACTAGTGCTTAGGAAATCTATTGGAGGCAGAAGCAGTCAAGGGTAGCCTAGGGTTAGTGTTAGGCTTAGGGTTAGGCTTAGGGTACGGCTTAGGGTACGGGTTTGGGGAGGGGTTCAGGTACGGCGTAGGGTATGTGTTAGGGTTAGGGTTAGTGTTAGTGTTAGGGTTAGGGCTCGGTTTAGGGTACGGGTTAGGATTAGGGTACGTGTTAGTGTTAGAGTAGGGGTTAGGGTTAGAGTACGCATTAGGGTTAGGGTAGTTATTAAACCTATCCCACTCTCTAGATACCCCTTAGCACGTAAGGCAATATTATTTGGGGGTGCAGCCATGGAGAAGAGTTTAGACACTAGGATAAGATAAGGAACACACCCATTATAAAGAAATCACATTAGGATTCTCTTTTTAAGCTGTTCCTTAAAACACTAGTGCTTAGGAAATCTATTGGAGGCAGAAGCAGTCAAGGGTAGCCTAGGGTTAGGGTTAGGCTTAGGGTTAGGTTTAGGGTACGGCTTGGGGTATGGGTTCGGGGAGGTGTTCGTGTACGGCGTAGGGTATGGGTTAGGGTTAGGGTTTGGGTTAGTGTTAGGGTTAGGGCTCGGTTTAGGGTACGGGTTAGGATTAGGGTACGTGTTAGGGTTAGGGTAGGTGTTAGGGTTAGGTTACGCATTAGGGCTAGGGTAGTTAGTAAACCTATCCCACTCTCTAGCTCCCCCTTAGCACGTAAAGGAATATTATTTGGGGGTCCAGCCATGGAGAAGAGTTTAGACACTAGGATAAGATAAGGAACACACCCATTATAAAGAAATCACTTTAGGATTCTCTTTTTAAGCTGTTCCTTAAAACACTACTGCTGAGGAAATCAATTGGAGGCAGAAGCAGTCAAGGGTAGCCTAGGGTTAGGGTTAGGCTTAGGGTTAGGTTTAGGGTATGGCTTAGGGTACGGGTTCGGGGAGGGGTGCGGGTACGGCATAGTGTATGGGTTAGGGTTAGGGTTAGGGTTAGTGTTAGGGTTAGGGCTCGGTTTAGGGTACAGGTTAGGATTAGTGTACGTGTTAGGGTTAGGGTAGGGGTTAGGGTTAGGGTACGCGTTAGGGTTAGGGTAGTTATTAAACCTATCCCACTCTCTAGATACCCCTGAGCACGTAAAGGAATATTATTTGAGGGTCCAGCCATGGAGAAGAGTTTAGACACTAGGATAAGATAAGGAACACACCCATTATAAAGAAATCACATTAGGATTCTCTTTTTAAGCTGTTCCTTAAAACACTAGTGCTTAGGAAATCTATTGGAGGCAGAAGCAGTCAAGGGTAGCGTAGGGTTAGGGTTAGGCTTAGGGTTAGGCTTAGGGTACGGCTTAGGGTACGTGTTCGGGGAGGGTTTCGGGTACGGCGTAGGGTATGGGTTAGGGTTAGGGTTTGGGTTAGTGTTAGGGTTAGGGCTCGGTTTAGGGTACGGTTAGGATTAGGGTACGTGTTAGGTTTAGGGTAGGGGTTAGGGTTAGGGTACGCGTTAGGGTTAGGGTAGTTAGTAAACCTATCCCACTCTCTAGATACCCCTTAGCACGTAAAGGAATATTATTTGGGGGTCCAACCATGGAGAAGAATTTAGACACTAGGATAAGATAAGGAACACACCCATTATAAAGAAATCACATTAGGATTCTCTTTTTAAGCTGTTGCTTAAAACACTAGTGCTTAGGAAATCTATTGGAGGCAGAAGCAGTCAAGGGTAGCCTAGGGTTAGTGTTAGGCTTAGGGTTAGGCTTAGGGTACGGCTTAGGGTACGGGTTTGGGGAGGGGTTCAGGTACGGCGTAGGGTATGTGTTAGGGTTAGGGTTAGTGTTAGTGTTAGGGGTAGGGCTCGGTTTAGGGTACGGGTTAGGATTAGTGTACGTGTTAGTGTTAGGGTAGGGGTTAGGGTTAGAGTACGCATTAGGGTTAGGGTAGTTATTAAACCTATCCCACTCTCTAGATACCCCTTAGCACGTAAGGCAATATTATTTGGGGGTGCAGCCATGGAGAAGAGTTTAGACACTAGGATAAGATAAGGAACACACCCATTATAAAGAAATCACATTAGGATTCTCTTTTTAAGCTGTTCCTTAAAACACTAGTGCTTAGGAAATCTATTGGAGGCAGAAGCAGTCAAGGGTAGCCTAGGGTTAGGGTTAGGCTTAGGGTTAGGTTTAGGGTACGGCTTGGGGTATGGGTTCGGTGAGGTGTTCGTGTACGGCGTAGGGTATGGGTTAGGGTTAGGGTTTGGGTTAGTGTTAGGGTTAGGGCTCGGTTTAGGGTACGGGTTAGGATTAGGGTACGTGTTAGGGTTAGGGTAGGGGTTAGGGTTAGGGTACGCGTTAGGGTTAGGGTAGTTATTAAACCTATCCCACTCTCTAGATACCCCTTAGCACGTAAGGGAATATTATTTGGGGGTGCAGCCATGGAGAAGAGTTTAGACACTAGGATAAGATAAGGAACACACCCATTATAAAGAAATCACATTAGGATTCTCTTTTTAAGCTGTTCCTTAAAACAGTAGTGCTTAGGAAATCTATTGGAGGCAGAAGCAGTCAAGTGTAGCCTAGGGTTAGGGTTAGGCTTAGGGTTAGGCTTAGGGTACGGCTTAGGGTACGGGTTCGGGGAGGGGTGCGGGTACGGCGTAGGGTATGGGTTAGGGTTAGGGTTAGGGTTAGTGTTAGGGTTAGGGCTCGGTTTAGGGTACGGGTTAGGATTAGGGTACGTGTTAGGGTTAGGGTAGGGGTTAGGGTTAGGGTACGCGTTAGGGTTAGGGTAGTTATTAAACCTATCCCACTCTCTAGATACCCCTTAGCACGTAAAGGAATATTATTTGAGGGTCCAGCCATGGAGAAGAGTTTAGACACTAGGATAAGATAAGGAACACACCCATTATAAAGAAATCACATTAGGATTCTCTTTTTAAGCTGTTGCTTAAAACACTAGTGCTTAGGAAATCTATTGGAGGCAGAAGCAGTCAAGGGTAGCCTAGGGTTAGGGTTAGGCTTAGGGTTAGGTTTAGGGTATGGCTTAGGGTACGGGTTCGGGGAGGGTTTCGGGTACGGCATAGGTTATGGGTTAGGGTTAGGGTTAGGGTTAGTGTTAGGGTTAGGGCTCGGTTTAGGGTACGGTTAGGATTAGGGTACGTGTTAGGTTTAGGGTAGGGGTTAGGGTTAGGGTACGCGTTAGGGTTAGGGTAGTTAGTAAACCTATCCCACTCTCTAGATACCCCTTAGCACGTAAAGGAATATTATTTGGGGTTCCAGCAATGGAGAAGAATTTAGACACTAGGATAAGATAAGGAACACACCCATTATAAAGAAATCACATTAGGATTCTCTTTTTAAGCTGTTGCTTAAAACACTAGTGCTTAGGAAATCTATTGGAGGCAGAAGCAGTCAAGGGTAGCCTAGGGTTAGTGTTAGGCTTAGGGTTAGGCTTAGGGTACGGCTTAGGGTACGGGTTTGGGGAGGGGTTCAGGTACGGCGTAGGGTATGGGTTAGGGTTAGGGTTAGTGTTAGTGTTAGGGGTAGGGCTCGGTTTAGGGTACGGGTTAGGATTAGGGTACGTGTTAGTGTTAGAGTAGGGGTTAGGGTTAGAGTACGCATTAGGGTTAGGGTAGTTATTAAACCTATCCCACTCTCTAGATACCCCTTAGCACGTAAGGCAATATTATTTGGGGGTGCAGCCATGGAGAAGAGTTTAGACACTAGGATAAGATAAGGAACACACCCATTATAAAGAAATCACATTAGGATTCTCTTTTTAAGCTGTCTTAAAACACTAGTGCTTAGGAAATCTATTGGAGGCAGAAGCAGTCAAGGGTAGCCTAGGGTTAGGGTTAGGCTTAGGGTTAGGTTTAGGGTATGGCTTGGGGTATGGGTTCGGGGAGGTGTTCGTGTACGGCGTAGGGTATGGGTTAGGGTTAGGGTTTGGGTTAGTGTTAGGGTTAGGGCTCGGTTTAGGGTACGGGTTAGGATTAGGGTACGTGTTAGGGTTAGGGTAGGGGTTAGGGTTAGGTTACGCATTAGGGCTAGGGTAGTTAGTAAACCTATCCCACTCTCTAGCTCCCCCTTAGCACGTAAAGGAATATTATTTGGGGGTCCAGCCATGGAGAAGAGTTTAGACACTAGGATAAGATAAGGAACACACCCATTATAAAGAAATCACTTTAGGATTCTCTTTTTAAGCTGTTCCTTAAAACACTACTGCTTAGGAAATCAATTGGAGGCAGAAGCAGTCAAGGGTAGCCTAGGGTTAGGGTTAGGCTTAGGGTTAGGTTTAGGGTATGGCTTAGGGTACGGGTTCGGGGAGGGGTGCGGGTACGGCATAGGGTATGGGTTAGGGTTAGGGTTAGGGTTAGTGTTAGGGTTAGGGCTCGGTTTAGGGTACAGGTTAGGATTAGTGTACGTGTTAGGGTTAGGGTAGGGGTTAGGGTTAGGGTACGCGTTAGGGTTAGGGTAGTTATTAAACCTATCCCACTCTCTAGATACCCCTTAGCACGTAAGGGAATATTATTTGGGGGTGCAGCCATGGAGAAGAGTTTAGACACTAGGATAAGATAAGGAACACACCCATTATAAAGAAATCACATTAGGATTCTCTTTTTAAGCTGTTCCTTAAAACAGTAGTGCTTAGGAAATCTATTGGAGGCAGAAGCAGTCAAGGGTAGCCTAGGGTTAGGGTTAGGCTTAGGGTTAGGCTTAGGGTACGGCTTAGGGTACGGGTTCGGGGAGGGGTGCGGGTACGGCGTAGGGTATGGGTTAGGGTTAGGGTTAGGGTTAGTGTTAGGGTTAGGGCTCGGTTTAGGGTACGGGTTAGGATTAGGGTACGTGTTAGGGTTAGGGTAGGGGTTAGGGTTAGGGTACGCATTAGGGTTAGGGTAGTTATTAAACCTATCCCACTCTCTAGATACCCCTTAGCACGTAAAGGAATATTATTTGAGGGTCCAGCCATGGAGAAGAGTTTAGACACTAGGATAAGATAAGGAACACACCCATTATAAAGAAATCACATTAGGATTCTCTTTTTAAGCTGTTCCTTAAAACACTAGTGCTTAGGAAATCTATTGGAGGCAGAAGCAGTCAAGGGTAGCGTAGGGTTAGGGTTAGGCTTAGGGTTAGGCTTAGGGTACGGCTTAGGGTACGTGTTCGGGGAGGGTTTTGGGTACGGCGTAGGGTATGGGTTAGGGTTAGGGTTAGGGTTAGTGTTAGGGTTAGGGCTCGGTTTAGGGTACGGTTAGGATTAGGGTACGTGTTAGGTTTAGGGTAGGGGTTAGGGTTAGGGTACGCGTTAGGGTTAGGGTAGTTAGTAAACCTATCCCACTGTCTAGATACCCCTTAGCACGTAAAGGAATATTATTTGGGGTTCCAGCAATGGAGAAGAATTTAGACACTAGGATAAGATAAGGAACACACCCATTATAAAGAAATCACATTAGGATTCTCTTTTTAAGCTGTTGCTTAAAACACTAGTGCTTAGGAAATCTATTGGAGGCAGAAGCAGTCAAGGGTAGCCTAGGGTTAGTGTTAGGCTTAGGGTTAGGCTTAGGGTACGGCTTAGGGTACGGGTTTGGGGAGGGGTTCAGGTACGGCGTAGGGTATGGGTTAGGGTTAGGGTTTGGGTTAGTGTTAGGGTTAGGGCTCGGTTTAGGGTACGGGTTAGGATTAGGGTACGTGTTAGGGTTAGGGTAGGGGTTAGGGTTAGGTTACGCATTAGGGCTAGGGTAGTTAGTAAACCTATCCCACTCTCTAGCTCCCCCTTAGCACGTAAAGGAATATTATTTGGGGTTCCAGCAATGGAGAAGAATTTAGACACTAGGATAAGATAAGGAACACACCCATTATAAAGAAATCACATTAGGATTCTCTTTTTAAGCTGTTGCTTAAAACACTAGTGCTTAGGAAATCTATTGGAGGCAGAAGCAGTCAAGGGTAGCCTAGGGTTAGTGTTAGGCTTAGGGTTAGGCTTAGGGTACGTCTTAGGGTACGGGTTTGGGGAGGGGTTCAGGTACGGCGTAGGGTATGGGTTAGGGTTAGGGTTAGTGTTAGTGTTAGGGTTAGGGCTCGGTTTAGGGTACGGGTTAGGATTAGGGTACGTGTTAGTGTTAGAGTAGGGGTTAGGGTTAGAGTACGCATTAGGGTTAGGGTAGTTATTAAACCTATCCCACTCTCTAGATACCCCTTAGCACGTAAGGCAATATTATTTGGGGGTGCAGCCATGGAGAAGAGTTTAGACACTAGGATAAGATAAGGAACACACCCATTATAAAGAAATCACATTAGGATTCTATTTTTAAGCTGTTCCTTAAAACACTAGTGCTTAGGAAATCTATTGGAGGCAGAAGCAGTCAAGGGTAGCCTAGGGTTAGGGTTAGGCTTAGGGTTAGGTTTAGGGTACGGCTTGGGGTATGGGTTCAGGGAGGTGTTCGTGTACGGCGTAGGGTATGGGTTAGGGTTAGGGTTTGGGTTAGTGTTAGGGTTAGGGCTCGGTTTAGGGTACGGGTTAGGATTAGGGTACGTGTTAGGGTTAGGGTAGGGGTTAGGGTTAGGTTACGCGTTAGGGCTAGGGTAGTTAGTAAACCTATCCCACTCTCTAGCTCCCCCTTAGCACGTAAAGGAATATTATTTGGGGGTCCAGCCATGGAGAAGAGTTTAGACACTAGGATAAGATAAGGAACACACCCATTATAAAGAAATCACTTTAGGATTCTCTTTTTAAGCTGTTCCTTAAAACACTACTACTTAGGAAATCAATTGGAGGCAGAAGCAGTCAAGGGTAGCCTAGGGTTAGGGTTAGGCTTAGGGTTAGGTTTACGGTATGGCTTAGGGTACGGGTTCGGGGAGGGGTGCGGGTACGGCGTAGGGTATGGGTTAGGGTTAGGGTTAGGGTTAGTGTTAGGGTTAGGGCTCGGTTTAGGGTACGGGTTAGGATTAGGGTACGTGTTAGGGTTAGGGTAGGGGTTAGGGTTAGGGTACGCGTTAGGGTTAGGGTAGTTATTAAACCTATCCCACTCTCTAGATACCCCTTAGCACGTAAAGGAATATTATTTGAGGGTCCAGCCATGGAGAAGAGTTTAGACACTAGGATAAGATAAGGAACACACCCATTATAAAGAAATCACATTAGGATTCTCTTTTTAAGCTGTTCCTTAAAACACTAGTGCTTAGGAAATCTATTGGAGGCAGAAGCAGTCAAGGGTAGCGTAGGGTTAGGGTTAGGCTTAGGGTTAGGCTTAGGGTACGGCTTAGGGTACGGGTTCAGGGAGGGTTTCGGGTACGGCGTAGGGTATGGGTTAGGGTTAGGGTTAGGGTTAGTGTTAGGGTTAGGGCTCGGTTTAGGGTACGGTTAGGATTAGGGTACGTGTTAGGTTTAGGGTAGGGGTTAGGGTTAGGGTACGCGTTAGGGTTAGGGTAGTTAGTAAACCTATCCCACTCTCTAGATACCCCTTAGCACGTAAAGGAATATTACTTGGGGTTCCAGCAATGGAGAAGAATTTAGACACTAGGATAAGATAAGGAACACACCCATTATAAAGAAATCACATTAGGATTCTCTTTTTAAGCTGTTGCTTAAAACACTAGTGCTTAGGAAATCTATTGGAGGCAGAAGCAGTCAAGGGTAGCCTAGGGTTAGTGTTAGGCTTAGGGTTAGGCTTAGGGTACGGCTTAGGGTACGGGTTTGGGGAGGGGTTCAGGTACGGCGTAGGGTATGGGTTAGGGTTAGGGTTAGTGTTAGTGTTAGGGGTAGCGCTCGGTTTAGGGTACGGGTTAGGATTAGGGTACGTGTTAGTGTTAGGGTAGGGGTTAGGGTTAGAGTACGCATTAGGGTTAGGGTAGTTATTAAACCTATCCCACTCTCTAGATACCCCTTAGCACGTAAGGCAATATTATTTGGGGGTGCAGCCATGGAGAAGAGTTTAGACACTAGGATAAGATAAGGAACACACCCATTATAAAGAAATCACATTAGGATTCTCTTTTTAAGCTGTTCCTTAAAACACTAGTGCTTAGGAAATCTATTGGAGGCAGAAGCAGTCAAGGGTAGCCTAGGGTTAGGGTTAGGCTTAGGGTTAGGTTTAGGGTACGGCTTGGGGTATGGGTTCAGGGAGGTGTTCGTGTACGGCGTAGGGTATGGGTTAGGGTTAGGGTTTGGGTTAGTGTTAGGGTTAGGGCTCGGTTTAGGGTACGGGTTAGGATTAGGGTACGTGTTAGGGTTAGGGTAGGGGTTAGGGTTAGGTTACGCGTTAGGGCTAGGGTAGTTAGTAAACCTATCCCACTCTCTAGCTCCCCCTTAGCACGTAAAGGAATATTATTTGGGGGTCCAGCCATGGAGAAGAGTTTAGACACTAGGATAAGATAAGGAACACACCCATTATAAAGAAATCACTTTAGGATTCTCTTTTTAAGCTGTTCCTTAAAACACTACTGCTTAGGAAATCAATTGGAGGCAGAAGCAGTCAAGGGTAGCCTAGGGTTAGGGTTAGGCTTAGGGTTAGGTTTAGGGTATGGCTTAGGGTACGGGGTCGGGGAGGGGTGCGGGTACGGCGTAGGGTATGGGTTAGGGTTAGGGTTAGGGTTAGTGTTAGGGTTAGGGCTCGGTTTAGGGTACAGGTTAGGATTAGGGTACGTGTTAGGGTTAGGGTAGGGGTTAGGGTTAGGGTACGCGTTAGGGTTAGGGTAGTTAGTAAACCTATCCCACTCTCTAGATACCCCTTAGCACGTAAGGGAATATTATTTGGGGGTGCAGCCATGGAGAAGAGTTTAGACACTAGGATAAGATAAGGAACACACCCATTATAAAGAAATCACATTAGGATTCTCTTTTTAAGCTGTTCCTTAAAACAGTAGTGCTTAGGAAATCTATTGGAGGCAGAAGCAGTCAAGGGTAGCCTAGGGTTAGGGTTAGGCTTAGGGTTAGGCTTAGGGTACGGCTTAGGTTACGGGTTCGGGGAGGGGTGCGGGTACGGCGTAGGGTATGGGTTAGGGTTAGGGTTTGGGTTAGTGTTAGGGTTAGGGCTCGGTTTAGGGTACGGGTTAGGATTAGGGTACGTGTTAGGGTTAGGATAGGGGTTAGGGTTAGGGTACGCATTAGGGCTAGGGTAGTTAGTAAACCTATCCCACTCTCTAGCTCCCCCTTAGCACGTAAAGGAATATTATTTGGGGGTCCAGCCATGGAGAAGAGTTTAGACACTAGGATAAGATAAGGAACACACCCATTATAAAGAAATCACTTTAGGATTCTCTTTTTAAGCTGTTCCTTAAAACACTACTGCTTAGGAAATCAATTGGAGGCAGAAGCAGTCAAGGGTAGCCTAGGGTTAGGGTTAGGCTTAGGGTTAGGTTTAGGGTATGGCTTAGGGTACGGGTTCGGGGAGGGGTGCGGGTACGGCGTAGGGTATGGGTTAGGGTTAGGGTTAGGGTTAGTGTTAGGGTTAGGGCTCGGTTTAGGGTACAGGTTAGGATTAGTGTACGTGTTAGGGTTAGGGTAGGGGTTAGGGTTAGGGTACGCGTTAGGGTTAGGGTAGTTATTAAACCTATCCCACTCTCTAGATACCCCTTAGCACGTAAGGGAATATTATTTGGGGGTGCAGCCATGGAGAAGAGTTTAGACACTAGGATAAGATAAGGAACACACCCATTATAAAGAAATCACATTAGGATTCTCTTTTTAAGCTGTTCCTTAAAACAGTAGTGCTTAGGAAATCTATTGGAGGCAGAAGCAGTCAAGGGTAGCCTAGGGTTAGGGTTAGGCTTAGGGTTAGGCTTAGGGTACGGCTTAGGGTACGGGTTCGGGGAGGGGTGCGGGTACGGCGTAGGGTATGGGTTAGGGTTAGGGTTAGGGTTAGTTTTAGGGTTAGGGCTCGGTTTAGGGTACGGGTTAGGATTAGGGTACGTGTTAGGGTTAGGGTAGGGGTTAGGGTTAGGTTACGCGTTAGGGTTAGGGTAGTTATTAAACCTATCCCACTCTCTAGATACCCCTTAGCACGTAAAGGAATATTATTTGAGGTTCCAGCCATGGAGAAGAGTTTAGACACTAGGATAAGATAAGGAACACACCCATTATAAAGAAATCACATTAGGATTCTCTTTTTAAGCTGTTCCTTAAAACACTAGTGCTTAGGAAATCTATTGGAGGCAGAAGCAGTCAAGGGTAGCCTAGGGTTAGGGTTAGGCTTAGGGTTAGGTTTAGGGTATGGCTTAGGGTACGGGTTCGGGGAGGGGTGCGGGTACGGCGTAGGGTATGGGTTAGGGTTAGGGTTAGGGTTAGTGTTAGGGTTAGGGCTCGGTTTAGGGTACAGGTTAGGATTAGGGTACGTGTTAGGGTTAGGGTAGGGGTTAGGGTTAGGGTACGCGTTAGGATTAGGGTAGTTATTAAACCTATCCCACTCTCTAGATACCCCTTAGCACGTAAGGGAATATTATTTGGGGGTGCAGCCATGGAGAAGAGTTTAGACACTAGGATAAGATAAGGAACACACCCATTATAAAGAAATCACATTAGGATTCTCTTTTTAAGCTGTTCCTTAAAACAGTAGTGCTTAGGAAATCTATTGGAGGCAGAAGCAGTCAAGGGTAGCCTAGGGTTAGGGTTAGGCTTAGGGTTAGGCTTAGGGTACGGCTTAGGTTACGGGTTCGGGGAGGGGTGCGGGTACGGCGTAGGGTATGGGTTAGGGTTAGGGTTAGGGTTAGTGTTAGGGTTAGGGCTCGGTTTAGGGTACGGGTTAGGATTAGGGTACGTGTTAGGGTTAGGGTAGGGGTTAGGGTTAGGGTACGCGTTAGGGTTAGGGTAGTTATTAAACCTATCCCACTCTCTAGATACCCCTTAGCACGTAAAGGAATATTATTTGAGGGTCCAGCCATGGAGAAGAGTTTAGACACTAGGATAAGATAAGGAACACACCCATTATAAAGAAATCACATTAGGATTCTCTTTTTAAGCTGTTCCTTAAAACACTAGTGCTTAGGAAATCTATTGGAGGCAGAAGCAGTCAAGGGTAGCGTAGGGTTAGGGTTAGGCTTAGGGTTAGGCTTAGGGTACGGCTTAGGGTACGGGTTCGGGGAGGGTTTCGGGTACGGCGTAGGGTATGGGTTAGGGTTAGGGTTAGTGTTAGGGTTAGGGCTCGGTTTAGGGTACGGTTAGGATTAGGGTACGTGTTAGGTTTAGGGTAGGGGTTAGGGTTAGGGTACGCGTTAGGGTTAGGGTAGTTAGTAAACCTATCCCACTCTCTAGATACCCCTTAGCACGTAAAGGAATATTATTTGGGGTTCCAGCCATGGAGAAGAATTTAGACACTAGGATAAGATAAGGAACACACCCATTATAAAGAAATCACATTAGGATTCTCTTTTTAAGCTGTTGCTTAAAACACTAGTGCTTAGGAAATCTATTGGAGGCAGAAGCAGTCAAGGGTAGCCTAGGGTTAGTGTTAGGCTTAGGGTTAGGCTTAGGGTACGGCTTAGGGTACGGGTTTGGGGAGGGGTTCAGGTACGGCGTAGGGTATGGGTTAGGGTTAGGGTTAGTGTTAGTGTTAGGGTTAGGGCTCGGTTTAGGGTACGGGTTAGGATTAGGGTACGTGTTAGTGTTAGAGTAGGGGTTAGGGTTAGAGTACGCATTAGGGTTAGGGTAGTTATTAAACCTATCCCACTCTCTAGATACCCCTTAGCACGTAAGGCAATATTATTTGGGGGTGCAGCCATGGAGAAGAGTTTAGACACTAGGATAAGATAAGGAACACACCCATTATAAAGAAATCACATTAGGATTCTCTTTTTAAGCTGTTCCTTAAAACACTAGTGCTTAGGAAATCTATTGGAGGCAGAAGCAGTCAAGGGTAGCCTAGGGTTAGGGTTAGGCTTAGGGTTAGGTTTAGGGTACGGCTTGGGGTATGGGTTCGGGGAGGTGTTCGTGTACGGCGTAGGGTATGGGTTAGGGTTAGGGTTTGGGTTAGTGTTAGGGTTAGGGCTCGGTTTAGGGTACGGGTTAGGATTAGGGTACGTGTTAGGGTTAGGGTAGGTGTTAGGGTTAGGTTACGCATTAGGGCTAGGGTAGTTAGTAAACCTATCCCACTCTCTAGCTCCCCCTTAGCACGTAAAGGAATATTATTTGGGGGTCCAGCCATGGAGAAGAGTTTAGACACTAGGATAAGATAAGGAACACACCCATTATAAAGAAATCACTTTAGGATTCTCTTTTTAAGCTGTTCCTTAAAACACTACTGCTTAGGAAATCAATTGGAGGCAGAAGCAGTCAAGGGTAGCCTAGGGTTAGGGTTAGGCTTAGGGTTAGGTTTAGGGTATGGCTTAGGGTACGGGTTCGGGGAGGGGTGCGGGTACGGCATAGTGTATGGGTTAGGGTTAGGGTTAGGGTTAGTGTTAGGGTTAGGGCTCGGTTTAGGGTACAGGTTAGGATTAGTGTACGTGTTAGGGTTAGGGTAGGGGTTAGGGTTAGGGTACGCGTTAGGGTTAGGGTAGTTATTAAACCTATCCCACTCTCTAGATACCCCTGAGCACGTAAAGGAATATTATTTGAGGGTCCAGCCATGGAGAAGAGTTTAGACACTAGGATAAGATAAGGAACACACCCATTATAAAGAAATCACATTAGGATTCTCTTTTTAAGCTGTTCCTTAAAACACTAGTGCTTAGGAAATCTATTGGAGGCAGAAGCAGTCAAGGGTAGCGTAGGGTTAGGGTTAGGCTTAGGGTTAGGCTTAGGGTACGGCTTAGGGTACGTGTTCGGGGAGGGTTTCGGGTACGGCGTAGGATATGGGTTAGGGTTAGGGTTTGGGTTAGTGTTAGGGTTAGGGCTCGGTTTAGGGTACGGTTAGGATTAGGGTACGTGTTAGGTTTAGGGTAGGGGTTAGGGTTAGGGTACGCGTTAGGGTTAGGGTAGTTAGTAAACCTATCCCACTCTCTAGATACCCCTTAGCACGTAAAGGAATATTATTTGGGGGTCCAACCATGGAGAAGAATTTAGACACTAGGATAAGATAAGGAACACACCCATTATAAAGAAATCACATTAGGATTCTCTTTTTAAGCTGTTGCTTAAAACACTAGTGCTTAGGAAATCTATTGGAGGCAGAAGCAGTCAAGGGTAGCCTAGGGTTAGTGTTAGGCTTAGGGTTAGGCTTAGGGTACGGCTTAGGGTACGGGTTTGGGGAGGGGTTCAGGTACGGCGTAGGGTATGGGTTAGGGTTAGGGTTAGTGTTAGTGTTAGGGGTAGGGCTCGGTTTAGGGTACGGGTTAGGATTAGGGTACGTGTTAGTGTTAGGGTAGGGGTTAGGGTTAGAGTACGCATTAGGGTTAGGGTAGTTATTAAACCTATCCCACTCTCTAGATACCCCTTAGCACGTAAGGCAATATTATTTGGGGGTGCAGCCATGGAGAAGAGTTTAGACACTAGGATAAGATAAGGAACACACCCATTATAAAGTAATCACATTAGGATTCTCTTTTTAAGCTGTTCCTTAAAACACTAGTGCTTAGGAAATCTATTGGAGGCAGAAGCAGTCAAGGGTAGCCTAGGGTTAGGGTTAGGCTTAGGGTTAGGTTTAGGGTACGGCTTGGGGTATGGGTTCGGGGAGGTGTTCGTGTACGGCGTAGGGTATGGGTTAGGGTTAGGGTTTGGGTTAGTGTTAGGGTTAGGGCTCGGTTTAGGGTACGGGTTAGGATTAGGGTACGTGTTAGGGTTAGGGTAGGGGTTAGGGTTAGGGTACGCGTTAGGGTTAGGGTAGTTATTAAACCTATCCCACTCTCTAGATACCCCTTAGCACGTAAGGGAATATTATTTGGGGGTGCAGCCATGGAGAAGAGTTTAGACACTAGGATAAGATAAGGAACACACCCATTATAAAGAAATCACATTAGGATTCTCTTTTTAAGCTGTTCCTTAAAACAGTAGTGCTTAGGAAATCTATTGGAGGCAGAAGCAGTCAAGGGTAGCCTAGGGTTAGGGTTAGGCTTAGGGTTAGGCTTAGGGTACGGCTTAGGTTACGGGTTCGGGGAGGGGTGCGGGTACGGCGTAGGGTATGGGTTAGGGTTAGGGTTTGGGTTAGTGTTAGGGTTAGGGCTCGGTTTAGGGTACGGGTTAGGATTAGGGTACGTGTTAGGGTTAGGGTAGGGGTTAGGGTTAGGTTACGCATTAGGGCTAGGGTAGTTAGTAAACCTATCCCACTCTGTAGCTCCCCCTTAGCACGTAAAGGAATATTATTTGGGGGTCCAGCCATGGAGAAGAGTTTAGACACTAGGATAAGATAAGGAACACACCCATTATAAAGAAATCACTTTAGGATTCTCTTTTTAAGCTGTTCCTTAAAACACTACTGCTTAGGAAATCAATTGGAGGCAGAAGCAGTCAAGGGTAGCCTAGGGTTAGGGTTAGGCTTAGGGTTAGGTTTAGGGTATGGCTTAGGGTATGGGTTCGGGGAGGGGTGCGGGTACGGCATAGGGTATTGGTTAGGGTTAGGATTAGGGTTAGTGTTAGGGTTAGGGCTCGGTTTAGGGTACAGGTTAGGATTAGTGTACGTGTTAGGGTTAGAGTAGGGGTTAGGGTTAGGGTACGCGTTAGGGTTAGGGTAGTTATTAAACCTATCCCACTCTCTAGATACCCCTTAGCACGTAAGGGAATATTATTTGGGGGTGCAGCCATGGAGAAGAGTTTAGACACTAGGATAAGATAAGGAACACACCCATTATAAAGAAATCACATTAGGATTCTCTTTTTAAGCTGTTCCTTAAAACAGTAGTGCTTAGGAAATCTATTGGAGGCAGAAGCAGTCAAGGGTAGCCTAGGGTTAGGGTTAGGCTTAGGGTTAGGCTTAGGGTACCGCTTAGGGTACGGGTTCGGGGAGGGGTGCGGGTACGGCGTAGGGTATGGGTTAGGGTTAGGGTTAGGGTTAGTGTTAGGGTTAGGGCTCGGTTTAGGGTACGGGTTAGGATTAGGGTACGTGTTAGGGTTAGGGTAGGGGTTAGGGTTAGGGTACGCGTTAGGGTTAGGGTAGTTATTAAACCTATCCCACTCTCTAGATACCCCTTAGCACGTAAAGGAATATTATTTGAGGGTCCAGCCATGGAGAAGAGTTTAGACACTAGGATAAGATAAGGAACACACCCATTATAAAGAAATCACATTAGGATTCTCTTTTTAAGCTGTTCCTTAAAACACTAGTGCTTAGGAAATCTATTGGAGGCAGAAGCAGTCAAGGGTAGCGTAGGGTTAGGGTTAGGCTTAGGGTTAGGCTTAGGGTACGGCTTAGGGTACGTGTTCGGGGAGGGTTTCGGGTACGGCGTAGGGTATGGGTTAGGGTTAGGGTTTGGGTTAGTGTTAGGGTTAGGGCTCGGTTTAGGGTACGGTTAGGATTAGGGTACGTGTTAGGTTTAGGGTAGGGGTTAGGGTTAGGGTACGCGTTAGGGTTAGGGTAGTTAGTAAACCTATCCCACTCTCTAGATACCCCTTAGCACGTAAAGGAATATTATTTGGGGTTCCAGCCATGGAGAAGAATTTAGACACTAGGATAAGATAAGGAACACACCCATTATAAAGAAATCACATTAGGATTCTCTTTTTAAGCTGTTGCTTAAAACACTAGTGCTTAGGAAATCTATTGGAGGCAGAAGCAGTCAAGGGTAGCCTAGGGTTAGTGTTAGGCTTAGGGTTAGGCTTAGGGTACGGCTTAGGGTACGGGTTTGGGGAGGGGTTCAGGTACGGCGTAGGGTATGGGTTAGGGTTAGGGTTAGTGTTAGTGTTAGGGGTAGGGCTCGGTTTAGGGTACGGGTTAGGATTAGGGTACGTGTTAGTGTTAGGGTAGGGGTTAGGGTTAGAGTACGCATTAGGGTTAGGGTAGTTATTAAACCTATCCCACTCTCTAGATACCCCTTAGCACGTAAGGCAATATTATTTGGGGGTGCAGCCATGGAGAAGAGTTTAGACACTAGGATAAGATAAGGAACACACCCATTATAAAGAAATCACATTAGGATTCTCTTTTTAAGCTGTTCCTTAAAACACTAGTGCTTAGGAAATCTATTGGAGGCAGAAGCAGTCAAGGGTAGCGTAGGGTTAGGGTTAGGCTTAGGGTTAGGCTTCGGGTACGGCTTAGGGTACGGGTTCGGGGAGGTTTTCGGGTACGGCGTAGGGTATGGGTTAGGGTTAGGGTTAGGGTTAGTGTTAGGGTTAGGGCTCGGTTTAGGGTACGGTTAGGATTAGGGTACGTGTTAGGTTTAGGGTAGGGGTTAGGGTTAGGGTACGCGTTAGGGTTAGGGTAGTTAGTAAACCTATCCCACTCTCTAGATACCCCTTAGCACGTAAAGGAATATTATTTGGGGTTCCAGCAATGGAGAAGAATTTAGACACTAGGATAAGATAAGGAACACACCCATTATAAAGAAATCACATTAGGATTCTCTTTTTAAGCTGTTGCTTAAAACACTAGTGCTTAGGAAATCTATTGGAGGCAGAAGCAGTCAAGGGTAGCCTAGGGTTAGTGTTAGGCTTAGGGTTAGGCTTAGGGTACGGCTTAGGGTACGGGTTTGGGGAGGGGTTCAGGTACGGCGTAGGGTATGTGTTAGGGTTAGGGTTAGTGTTAGTGTTAGGGTTAGGGCTCGGTTTAGGGTACGGGTTAGGATTAGGGTACGTGTTAGTGTTAGAGTAGGGGTTAGGGTTAGAGTACGCATTAGGGTTAGGGTAGTTATTAAACCTATCCCACTCTCTAGATACCCCTTAGCACGTAAGGCAATATTATTTGGGGGTGCAGCCATGGAGAAGAGTTTAGACACTAGGATAAGATAAGGAACACACCCATTATAAAGAAATCACATTAGGATTCTCTTTTTAAGCTGTTCCTTAAAACACTAGTGCTTAGGAAATCTATTGGAGGCAGAAGCAGTCAAGGGTAGCCTAGGGTTAGGGTTAGGCTTAGGGTTAGGTTTAGGGTACGGCTTGGGGTATGGGTTCGGGGAGGTGTTCGTGTACGGCGTAGGGTATGGGTTAGGGTTAGGGTTTGGGTTAGTGTTAGGGTTAGGGCTCGGTTTAGGGTACGGGTTAGGATTAGGGTACGTGTTAGGGTTAGGGTAGGTGTTAGGGTTAGGTTACGCATTAGGGCTAGGGTAGTTAGTAAACCTATCCCACTCTCTAGCTCCCCCTTAGCACGTAAAGGAATATTATTTGGGGGTCCAGCCATGGAGAAGAGTTTAGACACTAGGATAAGATAAGGAACACACCCATTATAAAGAAATCACTTTAGGATTCTCTTTTTAAGCTGTTCCTTAAAACACTACTGCTTAGGAAATCAATTGGAGGCAGAAGCAGTCAAGTGTAGCCTAGGGTTAGGGTTAGGCTTAGTGTTAGGCTTAGGGTACGGCTTAGGGTA
Source organism: Balaenoptera borealis (assembly GCF_965194805.1). Taxonomy (NCBI): domain Eukaryota; kingdom Metazoa; phylum Chordata; class Mammalia; order Artiodactyla; family Balaenopteridae; genus Balaenoptera; species Balaenoptera borealis. Next base: position 701,904 of record NW_028123907.1, on the reverse strand, counting down.
CGGGTTCGGGGAGGGGTGCGGGTACGGCGTAGGGTATGGGTTAGGGTTAGGGTTAGGGTTAGTGTTAGGGTTAGGGCTCGGTTTAGGGTACGGGTTAGGATTAGGGTACGTGTTAGGGTTAGGGTAGGGGTTAGGGTTAGGGTACGCGTTAGGGTTAGGGTAGTTATTAAACCTATCCCACTCTCTAGATACCCCTTAGCACGTAAAGGAATATTATTTGAGGGTCCAGCCATGGAGAAGAGTTTAGACACTAGGATAAGATAAGGAACACACCCATTATAAAGAAATCACATTAGGATTCTCTTTTTAAGCTGTTGCTTAAAACACTAGTGCTTAGGAAATCTATTGGAGGCAGAAGGAGTCAAGGGTAGCCTAGGGTTAGGGTTAGGCTTAGGGTTAGGTTTAGGGTATGGCTTAGGGTACGGGTTCGGGGAGGGGTGCGGGTACGGCGTAGGGTATGGGTTAGGGTTAGGGTTAGGGTTAGTGTTAGGGTTAGGGCTCGGTTTAGGGTACAGGTTAGGATTAGGGTACGTGTTAGGGTTAGGGTAGGGGTTAGGGTTAGGGTACGCGTTAGGTTTAGGGTAGTTATTAAACCTATCCCACTCTCTAGATACCCCTTAGCACGTAAGGGAATATTATTTGGGGGTGCAGCCATGGAGAAGAGTTTAGACACTAGGATAAGATAAGGAACACACCCATTATAAAGAAATCACATTAGGATTCTCTTTTTAAGCTGTTCCTTAAAACAGTAGTGCTTAGGAAATCTATTGGAGGCAGAAGCAGTCAAGGGTAGCCTAGGGTTAGGGTTAGGCTTAGTGTTAGGCTTAGGGTACGGCTTAGGTTACGGGTTCGGGGAGGGGTGCGGGTACGGCGTAGGGTATGGGTTAGGGTTAGGGTTAGGGTTAGTGTTAGGGTTAGGGCTCGGTTTAGGGTACGGGTTAGGATTAGGGTACGTGTTAGGGTTAGGGTAGGGGTTAGGGTTAGGGTACGCGTTAGGGTTAGGGTAGTTATTAAACCTATCCCACTCTCTAGATACCCCTTAGCACGTAAAGGAATATTATTTGAGGGTCCAGCCATGGAGAAGAGTTTAGACACTAGGATAAGATAAGGAACACACCCATTATAAAGAAATCACATTAGGATTCTCTTTTTAAGCTGTTCCTTAAAACACTAGTGCTTAGGAAATCTATTGGAGGCAGAAGCAGTCAAGGGTAGCGTAGGGTTAGGGTTAGGCTGAGGTTTAGGCTTAGGGTACGGCTTAGGGTACGGGTTCGGGGAGGGTTTCGGGTACGGCGTAGGTTATGGGTTAGGGTTAGGGTTAGGGTTAGTGTTAGGGTTAGGGCTCGGTTTAGGGTACGGTTAGGATTAGGGTACGTGTTAGGTTTAGGGTAGGGGTTAGGGTTAGGGTACGCGTTAGGGTTAGGGTAGTTAGTAAACCTATCCCACTCTCTAGATACCCCTTAGCACGTAAAGGAATATTATTTGGGGTTCCAGCAATGGAGAAGAATTTAGACACTAGGATAAGATAAGGAACACACCCATTATAAAGAAATCACATTAGGATTCTCTTTTTAAACTGTTGCTTAAAACACTAGTGCTTAGGAAATCTATTGGAGGCAGAAGCAGTCAAGGGTAGCCTAGGGTTAGGGTTAGGCTTAGGGTTAGGTTTAGGGTATGGCTTGGGGTATGGGTTCGGGGAGGTGTTCGTGTACGGCGTAGGGTATGGGTTAGGGTTAGGGTTTGGGTTAGTGTTAGGGTTAGGGCTCGGTTTAGGGTACGGGTTAGGATTAGGGTACGTGTTAGGGTTAGGGTAGGGGTTAGGGTTAGGTTACGCATTAGGGCTAGGGTAGTTAGTAAACCTATCCCACTCTCTAGCTCCCCCTTAGCACGTAAAGGAATATTATTTGGGGGTCCAGCCATGGAGAAGAGTTTAGACACTAGGATAAGATAAGGAACACACCCATTATAAAGAAATCACTTTAGGATTCTCTTTTTAAGCTGTTCCTTAAAACACTACTGCTTAGGAAATCAATTGGAGGCAGAAGCAGTCAAGGGTAGCCTAGGGTTAGGGTTAGGCTTAGGGTTAGGTTTAGGGTATGGCTTAGGGTACGGGTTCGGGGAGGGGTGCGGGTACGGCATAGGGTATGGGTTAGGGTTAGGGTTAGGGTTAGTGTTAGGGTTAGGGCTCGGTTTAGGGTACAGGTTAGGATTAGTGTACGTGTTAGGGTTAGGGTAGGGGTTAGGGTTAGGGTACGCATTAGGGTTAGGGTAGTTATTAAACCTATCCCACTCTCTAGATACCCCTTAGCACGTAAGGGAATATTATTTGGGGGTGCAGCCATGGAGAAGAGTTTAGACACTAGGATAAGATAAGGAACACACCCATTATAAAGAAATCACATTAGGATTCTCTTTTTAAGCTGTTCCTTAAAACAGTAGTGCTTAGGAAATCTATTGGAGGCAGAAGCAGTCAAGGGTAGCCTAGGGTTAGGGTTAGGCTTAGGGTTAGGCTTAGGGTACGGCTTAGGGTACGGGTTCGGGGAGGGGTGCGGGTACGGCGTAGGGTATGGGTTAGGGTTAGGGTTAGGGTTAGTGTTAGGGTTAGGGCTCGGTTTAGGGTACGGGTTAGGATTAGGGTACGTGTTAGTGTTAGGGTAGGGGTTAGGGTTAGGGTACGCATTAGGGTTAGGGTAGTTATTAAACCTATCCCACTCTCTAGATACCCCTTAGCACGTAAAGGAATATTATTTGAGGGTCCAGCCATGGAGAAGAGTTTAGACACTAGGATAAGATAAGGAACACACCCATTATAAAGAAATCACATTAGGATTCTCTTTTTAAGCTGTTCCTTAAAACACTAGTGCTTAGGAAATCTATTGGAGGCAGAAGCAGTCAAGGGTAGCGTAGGGTTAGGGTTAGGCTTAGGGTTAGGCTTAGGGTACGGCTTAGGGTACGTGTTCGGGGAGGGTTTTGGGTACGGCGTAGGGTATGGGTTAGGGTTAGGGTTAGGGTTAGTGTTAGGGTTAGGGCTCGGTTTAGGGTACGGTTAGGATTAGGGTACGTGTTAGGTTTAGGGTAGGGGTTAGGGTTAGGGTACGCGTTAGGGTTAGGGTAGTTAGTAAACCTATCCCACTGTCTAGATACCCCTTAGCACGTAAAGGAATATTATTTGGGGTTCCAGCAATGGAGAAGAATTTAGACACTAGGATAAGATAAGGAACACACCCATTATAAAGAAATCACATTAGGATTCTCTTTTTAAGCTGTTGCTTAAAACACTAGTGCTTAGGAAATCTATTGGAGGCAGAAGCAGTCAAGGGTAGCCTAGGGTTAGTGTTAGGCTTAGGGTTAGGCTTAGGGTACGGCTTAGGGTACGGGTTTGGGGAGGGGTTCAGGTACGGCGTAGGGTATGGGTTAGGGTTAGGGTTTGGGTTAGTGTTAGGGTTAGGGCTCGGTTTAGGGTACGGGTTAGGATTAGGGTACGTGTTAGGGTTAGGGTAGGGGTTAGGGTTAGGTTACGCATTAGGGCTAGGGTAGTTAGTAAACCTATCCCACTCTCTAGCTCCCCCTTAGCACGTAAAGGAATATTATTTGGGGTTCCAGCAATGGAGAAGAATTTAGACACTAGGATAAGATAAGGAACACACCCATTATAAAGAAATCACATTAGGATTCTCTTTTTAAGCTGTTGCTTAAAACACTAGTGCTTAGGAAATCTATTGGAGGCAGAAGCAGTCAAGGGTAGCCTAGGGTTAGTGTTAGGCTTAGGGTTAGGCTTAGGGTACGTCTTAGGGTACGGGTTTGGGGAGGGGTTCAGGTACGGCGTAGGGTATGGGTTAGGGTTAGGGTTAGTGTTAGTGTTAGGGTTAGGGCTCGGTTTAGGGTACGGGTTAGGATTAGGGTACGTGTTAGTGTTAGAGTAGGGGTTAGGGTTAGAGTACGCATTAGGGTTAGGGTAGTTATTAAACCTATCCCACTCTCTAGATACCCCTTAGCACGTAAGGCAATATTATTTGGGGGTGCAGCCATGGAGAAGAGTTTAGACACTAGGATAAGATAAGGAACACACCCATTATAAAGAAATCACATTAGGATTCTATTTTTAAGCTGTTCCTTAAAACACTAGTGCTTAGGAAATCTATTGGAGGCAGAAGCAGTCAAGGGTAGCCTAGGGTTAGGGTTAGGCTTAGGGTTAGGTTTAGGGTACGGCTTGGGGTATGGGTTCAGGGAGGTGTTCGTGTACGGCGTAGGGTATGGGTTAGGGTTAGGGTTTGGGTTAGTGTTAGGGTTAGGGCTCGGTTTAGGGTACGGGTTAGGATTAGGGTACGTGTTAGGGTTAGGGTAGGGGTTAGGGTTAGGTTACGCGTTAGGGCTAGGGTAGTTAGTAAACCTATCCCACTCTCTAGCTCCCCCTTAGCACGTAAAGGAATATTATTTGGGGGTCCAGCCATGGAGAACAGTTTAGACACTAGGATAAGATAAGGAACACACCCATTATAAAGAAATCACTTTAGGATTCTCTTTTTAAGCTGTTCCTTAAAACACTACTACTTAGGAAATCAATTGGAGGCAGAAGCAGTCAAGGGTAGCCTAGGGTTAGGGTTAGGCTTAGGGTTAGGTTTAGGGTATGGCTTAGGGTACGGGTTCGGGGAGGGGTGCGGGTACGGCGTAGGGTATGGGTTAGGGTTAGGGTTAGGGTTAGTGTTAGGGTTAGGGCTCGGTTTAGGGTACAGGTTAGGATTAGGGTACGTGTTAGGGTTAGGGTAGGGGTTAGGGTTAGGGTACGCGTTAGGGTTAGGGTAGTTATTAAACCTATCCCACTCTCTAGATACCCCTTAGCACGTAAGGGAATATTATTTGGGGGTGCAGCCATGGAGAAGAGTTTAGACACTAGGATAAGATAAGGAACACACCCATTATAAAGAAATCACATTAGGATTCTCTTTTTAAGCTGTTCCTTAAAACAGTAGTGCTTAGGAAATCTATGGGAGGCAGAAGCAGTCAAGGGTAGCCTAGGGTTAGGGTTAGGCTTAGGGTTAGGCTTAGGGTACGGCTTAGGTTACGGGTTCGGGGAGGGGTGCGGGTACGGCGTAGGGTATGGGTTAGGGTTAGGGTTAGTGTTAGGGTTAGGGCTCGGTTTAGGGTACGGGTTAGGATTAGGGTACGTGTTAGGGTTAGGGTAGGGGTTAGGGTTAGGGTACGCGTTAGGGTTAGGGTAGTTATTAAACCTATCCCACTCTCTAGATACCCCTTAGCACGTAAAGGAATATTATTTGAGGGTCCAGCCATGGAGAAGAGTTTAGACACTAGGATAAGATAAGGAACACACCCATTATAAAGAAATCACATTAGGATTCTCTTTTTAAGCTGTTCCTTAAAACACTAGTGCTTAGGAAATCTATTGGAGGCAGAAGCAGTCAAGGGTAGCGTAGGGTTAGGGTTAGGCTTAGGGTTAGGCTTAGGGTACGGCTTAGGGTACGGGTTCGGGGAGGGTTTCGGGTACGGCGTAGGGTATGGGTTAGGGTTAGGGTTAGGGTTAGTGTTAGGGTTAGGGCTCGGTTTAGGGTACGGTTAGGATTAGGGTACGTGTTAGGTTTAGGGTAGGGGTTAGGGTTAGGGTACGCGTTAGGGTTAGGGTAGTTAGTAAACCTATCCCACTCTCTAGATACCCCTTAGCACGTAAAGGAATATTACTTGGGGTTCCAGCAATGGAGAAGAATTTAGACACTAGGATAAGATAAGGAACACACCCATTATAAAGAAATCACATTAGGATTCTCTTTTTAAGCTGTTGCTTAAAACACTAGTGCTTAGGAAATCTATTGGAGGCAGAAGCAGTCAAGGGTAGCCTAGGGTTAGTGTTAGGCTTAGGGTTAGGCTTAGGGTACGGCTTAGGGTACGGGTTTGGGGAGGGGTTCAGGTACGGCGTAGGGTATGGGTTAGGGTTAGGGTTAGTGTTAGTGTTAGGGGTAGCGCTCGGTTTAGGGTACGGGTTAGGATTAGGGTACGTGTTAGTGTTAGGGTAGGGGTTAGGGTTAGAGTACGCATTAGGGTTAGGGTAGTTATTAAACCTATCCCACTCTCTAGATACCCCTTAGCACGTAAGGCAATATTATTTGGGGGTGCAGCCATGGAGAAGAGTTTAGACACTAGGATAAGATAAGGAACACACCCATTATAAAGAAATCACATTAGGATTCTCTTTTTAAGCTGTTCCTTAAAACACTAGTGCTTAGGAAATCTATTGGAGGCAGAAGCAGTCAAGGGTAGCCTAGGGTTAGGGTTAGGCTTAGGGTTAGGTTTAGGGTACGGCTTGGGGTATGGGTTCGGGGAGGTGTTCGTGTACGGCGTAGGGTATGGGTTAGGGTTAGGGTTTGGGTTAGTGTTAGGGTTAGGGCTCGGTTTAGGGTACGGGTTAGGATTAGGGTACGTGTTAGGGTTAGGGTAGGGGTTAGGGTTAGGTTACGCGTTAGGGCTAGGGTAGTTAGTAAACCTATCCCACTCTCTAGCTCCCCCTTAGCACGTAAAGGAATATTATTTGGGGGTCCAGCCATGGAGAAGAGTTTAGACACTAGGATAAGATAAGGAACACACCCATTATAAAGAAATCACTTTAGGATTCTCTTTTTAAGCTGTTCCTTAAAACACTACTGCTTAGGAAATCAATTGGAGGCAGAAGCAGTCAAGGGTAGCCTAGGGTTAGGGTTAGGCTTAGGGTTAGGTTTAGGGTATGGCTTAGGGTACGGGTTCGGGGAGGGGTGCGGGTACGGCGTAGGGTATGGGTTAGGGTTAGGGTTAGGGTTAGTGTTAGGGTTAGGGCTCGGTTTAGGGTACAGGTTAGGATTAGGGTACGTGTTAGGGTTAGGGTAGGGGTTAGGGTTAGGGTACGCGTTAGGGTTAGGGTAGTTAGTAAACCTATCCCACTCTCTAGATACCCCTTAGCACGTAAGGGAATATTATTTGGGGGTGCAGCCATGGAGAAGAGTTTAGACACTAGGATAAGATAAGGAACACACCCATTATAAAGAAATCACATTAGGATTCTCTTTTTAAGCTGTTCCTTAAAACAGTAGTGCTTAGGAAATCTATTGGAGGCAGAAGCAGTCAAGGGTAGCCTAGGGTTAGGGTTAGGCTTAGGGTTAGGCTTAGGGTACGGCTTAGGTTACGGGTTCGGGGAGGGGTGCGGGTACGGCGTAGGGTATGGGTTAGGGTTAGGGTTTGGGTTAGTGTTAGGGTTAGGGCTCGGTTTAGGGTACGGGTTAGGATTAGGGTACGTGTTAGGGTTAGGATAGGGGTTAGGGTTAGGGTACGCATTAGGGCTAGGGTAGTTAGTAAATCTATCCCACTCTCTAGCTCCCCCTTAGCACGTAAAGGAATATTATTTGGGGGTCCAGCCATGGAGAAGAGTTTAGACACTAGGATAAGATAAGGAACACACCCATTATAAAGAAATCACTTTAGGATTCTCTTTTTAAGCTGTTCCTTAAAACACTACTGCTTAGGAAATCAATTGGAGGCAGAAGCAGTCAAGGGTAGCCTAGGGTTAGGGTTAGGCTTAGGGTTAGGTTTAGGGTATGGCTTAGGGTACGGGTTCTGGGAGGGGTGCGGGTACGGCGTAGGGTATGGGTTAGGGTTAGGGTTAGGGTTAGTGTTAGGGTTAGGGCTCGGTTTAGGGTACGGTTAGGATTAGGGTACGTGTTAGGTTTAGGGTAGGGGTTAGGGTTAGGGTACGCGTTAGGGTTAGGGTAGTTAGTAAACCTATCCCACTCTCTAGATACCCCTTAGCACGTAAAGGAATATTATTTGGGGTTCCAGCAATGGAGAAGAATTTAGACACTAGGATAAGATAAGGAACACACCCATTATAAAGAAATCACATTAGGATTCTCTTTTTAAGCTGTTGCTTAAAACACTAGTGCTTAGGAAATCTATTGGAGGCAGAAGCAGTCAAGGGTAGCCTAGGGTTAGTGTTAGGCTTAGGGTTAGGCTTAGGGTACGGCTTAGGGTACGGGTTTGGGGAGGGGTTCAGGTACGGCGTAGGGTATGGGTTAGGGTTAGGGTTAGTGTTAGTGTTAGGGTTAGGGCTCGGTTTAGGGTACGGGTTAGGATTAGGGTACGTGTTAGTGTTAGAGTAGGGGTTAGGGTTAGAGTACGCATTAGGGTTAGGGTAGTTATTAAACCTATCCCACTCTCTAGATACCCCTTAGCACGTAAGGCAATATTATTTGGGGGTGCAGCCATGGAGAAGAGTTTAGACACTAGGATAAGATAAGGAACACACCCATTATAAAGAAATCACATTAGGATTCTCTTTTTAAGCTGTTCCTTAAAACACTAGTGCTTAGGAAATCTATTGGAGGCAGAAGCAGTCAAGGGTAGCGTAGGGTTAGGGTTAGGCTTAGGGTTAGGCTTCGGGTACGGCTTAGGGTACGGGTTCGGGGAGGTTTTCGGGTACGGCGTAGGGTATGGGTTAGGGTTAGGGTTAGGGTTAGTGTTAGGGTTAGGGCTCGGTTTAGGGTACGGTTAGGATTAGGGTACGTGTTAGGTTTAGGGTAGGGGTTAGGGTTAGGGTACGCGTTAGGGTTAGGGTAGTTAGTAAACCTATCCCACTCTCTAGATACCCCTTAGCACGTAAAGGAATATTATTTGGGGTTCCAGCAATGGAGAAGAATTTAGACACTAGGATAAGATAAGGAACACACCCATTATAAAGAAATCACATTAGGATTCTCTTTTTAAGCTGTTGCTTAAAACACTAGTGCTTAGGAAATCTATTGGAGGCAGAAGCAGTCAAGGGTAGCCTAGGGTTAGTGTTAGGCTTAGGGTTAGGCTTAGGGTACGGCTTAGGGTACGGGTTTGGGGAGGGGTTCAGGTACGGCGTAGGGTATGGGTTAGGGTTAGGGTTAGTGTTAGTGTTAGGGTTAGGGCTCGGTTTAGGGTACGGGTTAGGATTAGGGTACGTGTTAGTGTTAGAGTAGGGGTTAGGGTTAGAGTACGCATTAGGGTTAGGGTAGTTATTAAACCTATCCCACTCTCTAGATACCCCTTAGCACGTAAGGCAATATTATTTGGGGGTGCAGCCATGGAGAAGAGTTTAGACACTAGGATAAGATAAGGAACACACCCATTATAAAGAAATCACATTAGGATTCTCTTTTTAAGCTGTTCCTTAAAACACTAGTGCTTAGGAAATCTATTGGAGGCAGAAGCAGTCAAGGGTAGCCTAGGGTTAGGGTTAGGCTTAGGGTTAGGTTTAGGGTACGGCTTGGGGTATGGGTTCGGGGAGGTGTTCGTGTACGGCGTAGGGTATGGGTTAGGGTTAGGGTTTGGGTTAGTGTTAGGGTTAGGGCTCGGTTTAGGGTACGGGTTAGGATTAGGGTACGTGTTAGGGTTAGGGTAGGTGTTAGGGTTAGGTTACGCATTAGGGCTAGGGTAGTTAGTAAACCTATCCCACTCTCTAGCTCCCCCTTAGCACGTAAAGGAATATTATTTGGGGGTCCAGCCATGGAGAAGAGTTTAGACACTAGGATAAGATAAGGAACACACCCATTATAAAGAAATCACTTTAGGATTCTCTTTTTAAGCTGTTCCTTAAAACACTACTGCTTAGGAAATCAATTGGAGGCAGAAGCAGTCAAGGGTAGCCTAGGGTTAGGGTTAGGCTTAGGGTTAGGTTTAGGGTATGGCTTAGGGTACGGGTTCGGGGAGGGGTGCGGGTACGGCATAGGGTATGGGTTAGGGTTAGGGTTAGGCTTAGTGTTAGGGTTAGGGCTCGGTTTAGGGTACAGGTTAGGATTAGTGTACGTGTTAGGGTTAGGGTAGGGGTTAGGGTTAGGGTACGCGTTAGGGTTAGGGTAGTTATTAAACCTATCCCACTCTCTAGATACCCCTTAGCACGTAAGGGAATATTATTTGGGGGTGCAGCCATGGAGAAGAGTTTAGACACTAGGATAAGATAAGGAACACACACATTATAAAGAAATCACATTAGGATTCTCTTTTTAAGCTGTTCCTTAAAACAGTAGTGCTTAGGAAATCTATTGGAGGCAGAAGCAGTCAAGTGTAGCCTAGGGTTAGGGTTAGGCTTAGTGTTAGGCTTAGGGTACGGCTTAGGGTACGGGTTCGGGGAGGGGTGCGGGTACGGCGTAGGGTATGGGTTAGGGTTAGGGTTAGGGTTAGTGTTAGGGTTAGGGCTCGGTTTAGGGTACGGGTTAGGATTAGGGTACGTGTTAGGGTTAGGGTAGGGGTTAGGGTTAGGGTACGCGTTAGGGTTAGGGTAGTTATTAAACCTATCCCACTCTCTAGATACCCCTTAGCACGTAAAGGAATATTATTTGAGGGTCCAGCCATGGAGAAGAGTTTAGACACTAGGATAAGATAAGGAACACACCCATTATAAAGAAATCACATTAGGATTCTCTTTTTAAGCTGTTGCTTAAAACACTAGTGCTTAGGAAATCTATTGGAGGCAGAAGGAGTCAAGGGTAGCCTAGGGTTAGGGTTAGGCTTAGGGTTAGGTTTAGGGTATGGCTTAGGGTACGGGTTCGGGGAGGGGTGCGGGTACGGCGTAGGGTATGGGTTAGGGTTAGGGTTAGGGTTAATGTTAGGGTTAGGGCTCGGTTTAGGGTACAGGTTAGGATTAGGGTACGTGTTAGGGTTAGGGTAGGGGTTAGGGTTAGGGTACGCGTTAGGTTTAGGGTAGTTATTAAACCTATCCCACTCTCTAGATACCCCTTAGCACGTAAGGGAATATTATTTGGGGGTGCAGCCATGGAGAAGAGTTTAGACACTAGGATAAGATAAGGAACACACCCATTATAAAGAAATCACATTAGGATTCTCTTTTTAAGCTGTTCCTTAAAACAGTAGTGCTTAGGAAATCTATTGGAGGCAGAAGCAGTCAAGGGTAGCCTAGGGTTAGGGTTAGGCTTAGTGTTAGGCTTAGGGTACGGCTTAGGTTACGGGTTCGGGGAGGGGTGCGGGTACGGCGTAGGGTATGGGTTAGGGTTAGGGTTAGGGTTAGTGTTAGGGTTAGGGCTCGGTTTAGGGTACGGGTTAGGATTAGGGTACGTGTTAGGGTTAGGGTAGGGGTTAGGGTTAGGGTACGCGTTAGGGTTAGGGTAGTTATTAAACCTATCCCACTCTCTAGATACCCCTTAGCACGTAAAGGAATATTATTTGAGGGTCCAGCCATGGAGAAGAGTTTAGACACTAGGATAAGATAAGGAACACACCCATTATAAAGAAATCACATTAGGATTCTCTTTTTAAGCTGTTCCTTAAAACACTAGTGCTTAGGAAATCTATTGGAGGCAGAAGCAGTCAAGGGTAGCGTAGGGTTAGGGTTAGGCTGAGGTTTAGGCTTAGGGTACGGCTTAGGGTACGGGTTCGGGGAGGGTTTCGGGTACGGCGTAGGTTATGGGTTAGGGTTAGGGTTAGGGTTAGTGTTAGGGTTAGGGCTCGGTTTAGGGTACGGTTAGGATTAGGGTACGTGTTAGGTTTAGGGTAGGGGTTAGGGTTAGGGTACGCGTTAGGGTTAGGGTAGTTAGTAAACCTATCCCACTCTCTAGATACCCCTTAGCACGTAAAGGAATATTATTTGGGGTTCCAGCAATGGAGAAGAATTTAGACACTAGGATAAGATAAGGAACACACCCATTATAAAGAAATCACATTAGGATTCTCTTTTTAAACTGTTGCTTAAAACACTAGTGCTTAGGAAATCTATTGGAGGCAGAAGCAGTCAAGGGTAGCCTAGGGTTAGGGTTAGGCTTAGGGTTAGGTTTAGGGTATGGCTTGGGGTATGGGTTCGGGGAGGTGTTCGTGTACGGCGTAGGGTATGGGTTAGGGTTAGGGTTTGGGTTAGTGTTAGGGTTAGGGCTCGGTTTAGGGTACGGGTTAGGATTAGGGTACGTGTTAGGGTTAGGGTAGGGGTTAGGGTTAGGTTACGCATTAGGGCTAGGGTAGTTAGTAAACCTATCCCACTCTCTAGCTCCCCCTTAGCACGTAAAGGAATATTATTTGGGGGTCCAGCCATGGAGAAGAGTTTAGACACTAGGATAAGATAAGGAACACACCCATTATAAAGAAATCACTTTAGGATTCTCTTTTTAAGCTGTTCCTTAAAACACTACTGCTTAGGAAATCAATTGGAGGCAGAAGCAGTCAAGGGTAGCCTAGGGTTAGGGTTAGGCTTAGGGTTAGGTTTAGGGTATGGCTTAGGGTACGGGTTCGGGGAGGGGTGCGGGTACGGCATAGGGTATGGGTTAGGGTTAGGGTTAGGGTTAGTGTTAGGGTTAGGGCTCGGTTTAGGGTACAGGTTAGGATTAGTGTACGTGTTAGGGTTAGGGTAGGGGTTAGGGTTAGGGTACGCATTAGGGTTAGGGTAGTTATTAAACCTATCCCACTCTCTAGATACCCCTTAGCACGTAAGGGAATATTATTTGGGGGTGCAGCCATGGAGAAGAGTTTAGACACTAGGATAAGATAAGGAACACACCCATTATAAAGAAATCACATTAGGATTCTCTTTTTAAGCTGTTCCTTAAAACAGTAGTGCTTAGGAAATCTATTGGAGGCAGAAGCAGTCAAGGGTAGCCTAGGGTTAGGGTTAGGCTTAGGGTTAGGCTTAGGGTACGGCTTAGGGTACGGGTTCGGGGAGGGGTGCGGGTACGGCGTAGGGTATGGGTTAGGGTTAGGGTTAGGGTTAGTGTTAGGGTTAGGGCTCGGTTTAGGGTACGGGTTAGGATTAGGGTACGTGTTAGTGTTAGGGTAGGGGTTAGGGTTAGGGTACGCATTAGGGTTAGGGTAGTTATTAAACCTATCCCACTCTCTAGATACCCCTTAGCACGTAAAGGAATATTATTTGAGGGTCCAGCCATGGAGAAGAGTTTAGACACTAGGATAAGATAAGGAACACACCCATTATAAAGAAATCACATTAGGATTCTCTTTTTAAGCTGTTCCTTAAAACACTAGTGCTTAGGAAATCTATTGGAGGCAGAAGCAGTCAAGGGTAGCGTAGGGTTAGGGTTAGGCTTAGGGTTAGGCTTAGGGTACGGCTTAGGGTACGTGTTCGGGGAGGGTTTTGGGTACGGCGTAGGGTATGGGTTAGGGTTAGGGTTAGGGTTAGTGTTAGGGTTAGGGCTCGGTTTAGGGTACGGTTAGGATTAGGGTACGTGTTAGGTTTAGGGTAGGGGTTAGGGTTAGGGTACGCGTTAGGGTTAGGGTAGTTAGTAAACCTATCCCACTGTCTAGATACCCCTTAGCACGTAAAGGAATATTATTTGGGGTTCCAGCAATGGAGAAGAATTTAGACACTAGGATAAGATAAGGAACACACCCATTATAAAGAAATCACATTAGGATTCTCTTTTTAAGCTGTTGCTTAAAACACTAGTGCTTAGGAAATCTATTGGAGGCAGAAGCAGTCAAGGGTAGCCTAGGGTTAGTGTTAGGCTTAGGGTTAGGCTTAGGGTACGGCTTAGGGTACGGGTTTGGGGAGGGGTTCAGGTACGGCGTAGGGTATGGGTTAGGGTTAGGGTTTGGGTTAGTGTTAGGGTTAGGGCTCGGTTTAGGGTACGGGTTAGGATTAGGGTACGTGTTAGGGTTAGGGTAGGGGTTAGGGTTAGGTTACGCATTAGGGCTAGGGTAGTTAGTAAACCTATCCCACTCTCTAGCTCCCCCTTAGCACGTAAAGGAATATTATTTGGGGTTCCAGCAATGGAGAAGAATTTAGACACTAGGATAAGATAAGGAACACACCCATTATAAAGAAATCACATTAGGATTCTCTTTTTAAGCTGTTCCTTAAAACACTAGTGCTTAGGAAATCTATTGGAGGCAGAAGCAGTCAAGGGTAGCCTAGGGTTAGTGTTAGGCTTAGGGTTAGGCTTAGGGTACGTCTTAGGGTACGGGTTTGGGGAGGGGTTCAGGTACGGCGTAGGGTATGGGTTAGGGTTAGGGTTAGTGTTAGTGTTAGGGTTAGGGCTCGGTTTAGGGTACGGGTTAGGATTAGGGTACGTGTTAGTGTTAGAGTAGGGGTTAGGGTTAGAGTACGCATTAGGGTTAGGGTAGTTATTAAACCTATCCCACTCTCTAGATACCCCTTAGCACGTAAGGCAATATTATTTGGGGGTGCAGCCATGGAGAAGAGTTTAGACACTAGGATAAGATAAGGAACACACCCATTATAAAGAAATCACATTAGGATTCTATTTTTAAGCTGTTCCTTAAAACACTAGTGCTTAGGAAATCTATTGGAGGCAGAAGCAGTCAAGGGTAGCCTAGGGTTAGGGTTAGGCTTAGGGTTAGGTTTAGGGTACGGCTTGGGGTATGGGTTCAGGGAGGTGTTCGTGTACGGCGTAGGGTATGGGTTAGGGTTAGGGTTTGGGTTAGTGTTAGGGTTAGGGCTCGGTTTAGGGTACGGGTTAGGATTAGGGTACGTGTTAGGGTTAGGGTAGGGGTTAGGGTTAGGTTACGCGTTAGGGCTAGGGTAGTTAGTAAACCTATCCCACTCTCTAGCTCCCCCTTAGCACGTAAAGGAATATTATTTGGGGGTCCAGCCATGGAGAAGAGTTTAGACACTAGGATAAGATAAGGAACACACCCATTATAAAGAAATCACTTTAGGATTCTCTTTTTAAGCTGTTCCTTAAAACACTACTACTTAGGAAATCAATTGGAGGCAGAAGCAGTCAAGGGTAGCCTAGGGTTAGGGTTAGGCTTAGGGTTAGGTTTAGGGTATGGCTTAGGGTACGGGTTCGGGGAGGGGTGCGGGTACGGCGTAGGGTATGGGTTAGGGTTAGGGTTAGGGTTAGTGTTAGGGTTAGGGCTCGGTTTAGGGTACAGGTTAGGATTAGGGTACGTGTTAGGGTTAGGGTAGGGGTTAGGGTTAGGGTACGCGTTAGGGTTAGGGTAGTTATTAAACCTATCCCACTCTCTAGATACCCCTTAGCACGTAAGGGAATATTATTTGGGGGTGCAGCCATGGAGAAGAGTTTAGACACTAGGATAAGATAAGGAACACACCCATTATAAAGAAATCACATTAGGATTCTCTTTTTAAGCTGTTCCTTAAAACAGTAGTGCTTAGGAAATCTATGGGAGGCAGAAGCAGTCAAGGGTAGCCTAGGGTTAGGGTTAGGCTTAGGGTTAGGCTTAGGGTACGGCTTAGGTTACGGGTTCGGGGAGGGGTGCGGGTACGGCGTAGGGTATGGGTTAGGGTTAGGGTTAGTGTTAGGGTTAGGGCTCGGTTTAGGGTACGGGTTAGGATTAGGGTACGTGTTAGGGTTAGGGTAGGGGTTAGGGTTAGGGTACGCGTTAGGGTTAGGGTAGTTATTAAACCTATCCCACTCTCTAGATACCCCTTAGCACGTAAAGGAATATTATTTGAGGGTCCAGCCATGGAGAAGAGTTTAGACACTAGGATAAGATAAGGAACACACCCATTATAAAGAAATCACATTAGGATTCTCTTTTTAAGCTGTTCCTTAAAACACTAGTGCTTAGGAAATCTATTGGAGGCAGAAGCAGTCAAGGGTAGCGTAGGGTTAGGGTTAGGCTTAGGGTTAGGCTTAGGGTACGGCTTAGGGTACGGGTTCGGGGAGGGTTTCGGGTACGGCGTAGGGTATGGGTTAGGGTTAGGGTTAGGGTTAGTGTTAGGGTTAGGGCTCGGTTTAGGGTACGGTTAGGATTAGGGTACGTGTTAGGTTTAGGGTAGGGGTTAGGGTTAGGGTATGCGTTAGGGTTAGGGTAGTTAGTAAACCTATCCCACTCTCTAGATACCCCTTAGCACGTAAAGGAATATTACTTGGGGTTCCAGCAATGGAGAAGAATTTAGACACTAGGATAAGATAAGGAACACACCCATTATAAAGAAATCACATTAGGATTCTCTTTTTAAGCTGTTGCTTAAAACACTAGTGCTTAGGAAATCTATTGGAGGCAGAAGCAGTCAAGGGTAGCCTAGGGTTAGTGTTAGGCTTAGGGTTAGGCTTAGGGTACGGCTTAGGGTACGGGTTTGGGGAGGGGTTCAGGTACGGCGTAGGGTATGGGTTAGGGTTAGGGTTAGTGTTAGTGTTAGGGGTAGCGCTCGGTTTAGGGTACGGGTTAGGATTAGGGTACGTGTTAGTGTTAGGGTAGGGGTTAGGGTTAGAGTACGCATTAGGGTTAGGGTAGTTATTAAACCTATCCCACTCTCTAGATACCCCTTAGCACGTAAGGCAATATTATTTGGGGGTGCAGCCATGGAGAAGAGTTTAGACACTAGGATAAGATAAGGAACACACCCATTATAAAGAAATCACATTAGGATTCTCTTTTTAAGCTGTTCCTTAAAACACTAGTGCTTAGGAAATCTATTGGAGGCAGAAGCAGTCAAGGGTAGCCTAGGGTTAGGGTTAGGCTTAGGGTTAGGTTTAGGGTACGGCTTGGGGTATGGGTTCGGGGAGGTGTTCGTGTACGGCGTAGGGTATGGGTTAGGGTTAGGGTTTGGGTTAGTGTTAGGGTTAGGGCTCGGTTTAGGGTACGGGTTAGGATTAGGGTACGTGTTAGGGTTAGGGTAGGGGTTAGGGTTAGGTTACGCGTTAGGGCTAGGGTAGTTAGTAAACCTATCCCACTCTCTAGCTCCCCCTTAGCACGTAAAGGAATATTATTTGGGGGTCCAGCCATGGAGAAGAGTTTAGACACTAGGATAAGATAAGGAACACACCCATTATAAAGAAATCACTTTAGGATTCTCTTTTTAAGCTGTTCCTTAAAACACTACTGCTTAGGAAATCAATTGGAGGCAGAAGCAGTCAAGGGTAGCCTAGGGTTAGGGTTAGGCTTAGGGTTAGGTTTAGGGTATGGCTTAGGGTACGGGTTCGGGGAGGGGTGCGGGTACGGCGTAGGGTATGGGTTAGGGTTAGGGTTAGGGTTAGTGTTAGGGTTAGGGCTCGGTTTAGGGTACAGGTTAGGATTAGGGTACGTGTTAGGGTTAGGGTAGGGGTTAGGGTTAGGGTACGCGTTAGGGTTAGGGTAGTTAGTAAACCTATCCCACTCTCTAGATACCCCTTAGCACGTAAGGGAATATTATTTGGGGGTGCAGCCATGGAGAAGAGTTTAGACACTAGGATAAGATAAGGAACACACCCATTATAAAGAAATCACATTAGGATTCTCTTTTTAAGCTGTTCCTTAAAACAGTAGTGCTTAGGAAATCTATTGGAGGCAGAAGCAGTCAAGGGTAGCCTAGGGTTAGGGTTAGGCTTAGGGTTAGGCTTAGGGTACGGCTTAGGTTACAGGTTCGGGGAGGGGTGCGGGTACGGCGTAGGGTATGGGTTAGGGTTAGGGTTTGGGTTAGTGTTAGGGTTAGGGCTCGGTTTAGGGTACGGGTTAGGATTAGGGTACGTGTTAGGGTTAGGATAGGGGTTAGGGTTAGGGTACGCATTAGGGCTAGGGTAGTTAGTAAATCTATCCCACTCTCTAGCTCCCCCTTAGCACGTAAAGGAATATTATTTGGGGGTCCAGCCATGGAGAAGAGTTTAGACACTAGGATAAGATAAGGAACACACCCATTATAAAGAAATCACTTTAGGATTCTCTTTTTAAGCTGTTCCTTAAAACACTACTGCTTAGGAAATCAATTGGAGGCAGAAGCAGTCAAGGGTAGCCTAGGGTTAGGGTTAGGCTTAGGGTTAGGTTTAGGGTATGGCTTAGGGTACGGGTTCTGGGAGGGGTGCGGGTACGGCGTAGGGTATGGGTTAGGGTTAGGGTTAGGGTTAGTGTTAGGGTTAGGGCTCGGTTTAGGGTACGGTTAGGATTAGGGTACGTGTTAGGTTTAGGGTAGGGGTTAGGGTTAGGGTACGCGTTAGGGTTAGGGTAGTTAGTAAACCTATCCCACTCTCTAGATACCCCTTAGCACGTAAAGGAATATTATTTGGGGTTCCAGCAATGGAGAAGAATTTAGACACTAGGATAAGATAAGGAACACACCCATTATAAAGAAATCACATTAGGATTCTCTTTTTAAGCTGTTGCTTAAAACACTAGTGCTTAGGAAATCTATTGGAGGCAGAAGCAGTCAAGGGTAGCCTAGGGTTAGTGTTAGGCTTAGGGTTAGGCTTAGGGTACGGCTTAGGGTACGGGTTTGGGGAGGGGTTCAGGTACGGCGTAGGGTATGGGTTAGGGTTAGGGTTAGTGTTAGTGTTAGGGTTAGGGCTCGGTTTAGGGTACGGGTTAGGATTAGGGTACGTGTTAGTGTTAGAGTAGGGGTTAGGGTTAGAGTACGCATTAGGGTTAGGGTAGTTATTAAACCTATCCCACTCTCTAGATACCCCTTAGCACGTAAGGCAATATTATTTGGGGGTGCAGCCATGGAGAAGAGTTTAGACACTAGGATAAGATAAGGAACACACCCATTATAAAGAAATCACATTAGGATTCTCTTTTTAAGCTGTTCCTTAAAACACTAGTGCTTAGGAAATCTATTGGAGGCAGAAGCAGTCAAGGGTAGCGTAGGGTTAGGGTTAGGCTTAGGGTTAGGCTTCGGGTACGGCTTAGGGTACGGGTTCGGGGAGGTTTTCGGGTACGGCGTAGGGTATGGGTTAGGGTTAGGGTTAGGGTTAGTGTTAGGGTTAGGGCTCGGTTTAGGGTACGGTTAGGATTAGGGTACGTGTTAGGTTTAGGGTAGGGGTTAGGGTTAGGGTACGCGTTAGGGTTAGGGTAGTTAGTAAACCTATCCCACTCTCTAGATACCCCTTAGCACGTAAAGGAATATTATTTGGGGTTCCAGCAATGGAGAAGAATTTAGACACTAGGATAAGATAAGGAACACACCCATTATAAAGAAATCACATTAGGATTCTCTTTTTAAGCTGTTGCTTAAAACACTAGTGCTTAGGAAATCTATTGGAGGCAGAAGCAGTCAAGGGTAGCCTAGGGTTAGTGTTAGGCTTAGGGTTAGGCTTAGGGTACGGCTTAGGGTACGGGTTTGGGGAGGGGTTCAGGTACGGCGTAGGGTATGGGTTAGGGTTAGGGTTAGTGTTAGTGTTAGGGTTAGGGCTCGGTTTAGGGTACGGGTTAGGATTAGGGTACGTGTTAGTGTTAGAGTAGGGGTTAGGGTTAGAGTACGCATTAGGGTTAGGGTAGTTATTAAACCTATCCCACTCTCTAGATACCCCTTAGCACGTAAGGCAATATTATTTGGGGGTGCAGCCATGGAGAAGAGTTTAGACACTAGGATAAGATAAGGAACACACCCATTATAAAGAAATCACATTAGGATTCTCTTTTTAAGCTGTTCCTTAAAACACTAGTGCTTAGGAAATCTATTGGAGGCAGAAGCAGTCAAGGGTAGCCTAGGGTTAGGGTTAGGCTTAGGGTTAGGTTTAGGGTACGGCTTGGGGTATGGGTTCGGGGAGGTGTTCGTGTACGGCGTAGGGTATGGGTTAGGGTTAGGGTTTGGGTTAGTGTTAGGGTTAGGGCTCGGTTTAGGGTACGGGTTAGGATTAGGGTACGTGTTAGGGTTAGGGTAGGTGTTAGGGTTAGGTTACGCATTAGGGCTAGGGTAGTTAGTAAACCTATCCCACTCTCTAGCTCCCCCTTAGCACGTAAAGGAATATTATTTGGGGGTCCAGCCATGGAGAAGAGTTTAGACACTAGGATAAGATAAGGAACACACCCATTATAAAGAAATCACTTTAGGATTCTCTTTTTAAGCTGTTCCTTAAAACACTACTGCTTAGGAAATCAATTGGAGGCAGAAGCAGTCAAGGGTAGCCTAGGGTTAGGGTTAGGCTTAGGGTTAGGTTTAGGGTATGGCTTAGGGTACGGGTTCGGGGAGGGGTGCGGGTACGGCATAGGGTATGGGTTAGGGTTAGGGTTAGGCTTAGTGTTAGGGTTAGGGCTCGGTTTAGGGTACAGGTTAGGATTAGTGTACGTGTTAGGGTTAGGGTAGGGGTTAGGGTTAGGGTACGCGTTAGGGTTAGGGTAGTTATTAAACCTATCCCACTCTCTAGATACCCCTTAGCACGTAAGGGAATATTATTTGGGGGTGCAGCCATGGAGAAGAGTTTAGACACTAGGATAAGATAAGGAACACACACATTATAAAGAAATCACATTAGGATTCTCTTTTTAAGCTGTTCCTTAAAACAGTAGTGCTTAGGAAATCTATTGGAGGCAGAAGCAGTCAAGTGTAGCCTAGGGTTAGGGTTAGGCTTAGTGTTAGGCTTAGGGTACGGCTTAGGGTACGG
Organism: Balaenoptera borealis; assembly: GCF_965194805.1. Taxonomy (NCBI): domain Eukaryota; kingdom Metazoa; phylum Chordata; class Mammalia; order Artiodactyla; family Balaenopteridae; genus Balaenoptera; species Balaenoptera borealis. Next base: position 681,667 of record NW_028123907.1, on the reverse strand, counting down.
GTTCGGGGAGGGGTGCGGGTACGGCGTAGGGTATGGGTTAGGGTTAGGGTTAGGGTTAGTGTTAGGGTTAGGGCTCGGTTTAGGGTACGGGTTAGGATTAGGGTACGTGTTAGGGTTAGGGTACGCGTTAGGGTTAGGGTAGTTATTAAACCTATCCCACTCTCTAGATACCCCTTAGCACGTAAAGGAATATTATTTGAGGGTCCAGCCATGGAGAAGAGTTTAGACACTAGGATAAGATAAGGAACACACCCATTATAAAGAAATCACATTAGGATTCTCTTTTTAAGCTGTTCCTTAAAACACTAGTGCTTAGGAAATCTATTGGAGGCAGAAGCAGTCAAGGGTAGCGTAGGGTTAGGGTTAGGCTGAGGTTTAGGCTTAGGGTACGGCTTAGGGTACGGGTTCGGGGAGGGTTTCGGGTACGGCGTAGGTTATGGGTTAGGGTTAGGGTTAGGGTTAGTGTTAGGGTTAGGGCTCGGTTTAGGGTACGGTTAGGATTAGGGTACGTGTTAGGTTTAGGGTAGGGGTTAGGGTTAGGGTACGCGTTAGGGTTAGGGTAGTTAGTAAACCTATCCCACTCTCTAGATACCCCTTAGCACGTAAAGGAATATTATTTGGGGTTCCAGCAATGGAGAAGAATTTAGACACTAGGATAAGATAAGGAACACACCCATTATAAAGAAATCACATTAGGATTCTCTTTTTAAACTGTTGCTTAAAACACTAGTGCTTAGGAAATCTATTGGAGTCAGAAGCAGTCAAGGGTAGCCTAGGGTTAGTGTTAGGCTTAGGGTTAGGCTTAGGGTACGGCTTAGGGTACGGGTTTGGGGAGGGGTTCAGGTACGGCGTAGGGTATGGGTTAGGGTTAGGGTTAGTGTTAGTGTTAGGGGTAGGGCTCGGTTTAGGGTACGGGTTAGGATTAGGGTACGTGTTAGTGTTAGAGTAGGGGTTAGGGTTAGAGTACGCATTAGGGTTAGGGTAGTTATTAAACCTATCTCACTCTCTAGATACCCCTTAGCACGTAAGGCAATATTATTTGGGGGTGCAGCCATGGAGAAGAGTTTAGACACTAGGATAAGATAAGGAACACACCCATTATAAAGAAATCACATTAGGATTCTCTTTTTAAGCTGTTCCTTAAAACACTAGTGCTTAGGAAATCTATTGGAGGCAGAAGCAGTCAAGGGTAGCCTAGGGTTAGGGTTAGGCTTAGGGTTAGGTTTAGGGTATGGCTTGGGGTATGGGTTCGGGGAGGTGTTCGTGTACGGCGTAGGGTATGGGTTAGGGTTAGGGTTTGGGTTAGTGTTAGGGTTAGGGCTCGGTTTAGGGTACGGGTTAGGATTAGGGTACGTGTTAGGGTTAGGGTAGGGGTTAGGGTTAGGTTACGCATTAGGGCTAGGGTAGTTAGTAAACCTATCCCACTCTCTAGCTCCCCCTTAGCACGTAAAGGAATATTATTTGGGGGTCCAGCCATGGAGAAGAGTTTAGACACTAGGATAAGATAAGGAACACACCCATTATAAAGAAATCACTTTAGGATTCTCTTTTTAAGCTGTTCCTTAAAACACTACTGCTTAGGAAATCAATTGGAGGCAGAAGCAGTCAAGGGTAGCCTAGGGTTAGGGTTAGGCTTAGGGTTAGGTTTAGGGTATGGCTTAGGGTACGGGTTCGGGGAGGGGTGCGGGTACGGCATAGGGTATGGGTTAGGGTTAGGGTTAGGGTTAGTGTTAGGGTTAGGGCTCGGTTTAGGGTACAGGTTAGGATTAGTGTACGTGTTAGGGTTAGGGTAGGGGTTAGGGTTAGGGTACGCGTTAGGGTTAGGGTAGTTATTAAACCTATCCCACTCTCTAGATACCCCTTAGCACGTAAGGGAATATTATTTGGGGGTGCAGCCATGGAGAAGAGTTTAGACACTAGGATAAGATAAGGAACACACCCATTATAAAGAAATCACATTAGGATTCTCTTTTTAAGCTGTTCCTTAAAACAGTAGTGCTTAGGAAATCTATTGGAGGCAGAAGCAGTCAAGGGTAGCCTAGGGTTAGGGTTAGGCTTAGGGTTAGGCTTAGGGTACGGCTTAGGGTACGGGTTCGGGGAGGGGTGCGGGTACGGCGTAGGGTATGGGTTAGGGTTAGGGTTAGGGTTAGTGTTAGGGTTAGGGCTCGGTTTAGGGTACGGGTTAGGATTAGGGTACGTGTTAGGGTTAGGGTAGGGGTTAGGGTTAGGGTACGCATTAGGGTTAGGGTAGTTATTAAACCTATCCCACTCTCTAGATACCCCTTAGCACGTAAAGGAATATTATTTGAGGGTCCAGCCATGGAGAAGAGTTTAGACACTAGGATAAGATAAGGAACACACCCATTATAAAGAAATCACATTAGGATTCTCTTTTTAAGCTGTTCCTTAAAACACTAGTGCTTAGGAAATCTATTGGAGGCAGAAGCAGTCAAGGGTAGCGTAGGGTTAGGGTTAGGCTTAGGGTTAGGCTTAGGGTACGGCTTAGGGTACGTGTTCGGGGAGGGTTTTGGGTACGGCGTAGGGTATGGGTTAGGGTTAGGGTTAGGGTTAGTGTTAGGGTTAGGGCTCGGTTTAGGGTACGGTTAGGATTAGGGTACGTGTTAGGTTTAGGGTAGGGGTTAGGGTTAGGGTACGCGTTAGGGTTAGGGTAGTTAGTAAACCTATCCCACTGTCTAGATACCCCTTAGCACGTAAAGGAATATTATTTGGGGTTCCAGCAATGGAGAAGAATTTAGACACTAGGATAAGATAAGGAACACACCCATTATAAAGAAATCACATTAGGATTCTCTTTTTAAGCTGTTGCTTAAAACACTAGTGCTTAGGAAATCTATTGGAGGCAGAAGCAGTCAAGGGTAGCCTAGGGTTAGTGTTAGGCTTAGGGTTAGGCTTAGGGTACGGCTTAGGGTACGGGTTTGGGGAGGGGTTCAGGTACGGCGTAGGGTATGGGTTAGGGTTAGGGTTTGGGTTAGTGTTAGGGTTAGGGCTCGGTTTAGGGTACGGGTTAGGATTAGGGTACGTGTTAGGGTTAGGGTAGGGGTTAGGGTTAGGTTACGCATTAGGGCTAGGGTAGTTAGTAAACCTATCCCACTCTCTAGCTCCCCCTTAGCACGTAAAGGAATATTATTTGGGGTTCCAGCAATGGAGAAGAATTTAGACACTAGGATAAGATAAGGAACACACCCATTATAAAGAAATCACATTAGGATTCTCTTTTTAAGCTGTTGCTTAAAACACTAGTGCTTAGGAAATCTATTGGAGGCAGAAGCAGTCAAGGGTAGCCTAGGGTTAGTGTTAGGCTTAGGGTTAGGCTTAGGGTACGTCTTAGGGTACGGGTTTGGGGAGGGGTTCAGGTACGGCGTAGGGTATGGGTTAGGGTTAGGGTTAGTGTTAGTGTTAGGGTTAGGGCTCGGTTTAGGGTACGGGTTAGGATTAGGGTACGTGTTAGTGTTAGAGTAGGGGTTAGGGTTAGAGTACGCATTAGGGTTAGGGTAGTTATTAAACCTATCCCACTCTCTAGATACCCCTTAGCACGTAAGGCAATATTATTTGGGGGTGCAGCCATGGAGAAGAGTTTAGACACTAGGATAAGATAAGGAACACACCCATTATAAAGAAATCACATTAGGATTCTATTTTTAAGCTGTTCCTTAAAACACTAGTGCTTAGGAAATCTATTGGAGGCAGAAGCAGTCAAGGGTAGCCTAGGGTTAGGGTTAGGCTTAGGGTTAGGTTTAGGGTACGGCTTGGGGTATGGGTTCAGGGAGGTGTTCGTGTACGGCGTAGGGTATGGGTTAGGGTTAGGGTTTGGGTTAGTGTTAGGGTTAGGGCTCGGTTTAGGGTACGGGTTAGGATTAGGGTACGTGTTAGGGTTAGGGTAGGGGTTAGGGTTAGGTTACGCGTTAGGGCTAGGGTAGTTAGTAAACCTATCCCACTCTCTAGCTCCCCCTTAGCACGTAAAGGAATATTATTTGGGGGTCCAGCCATGGAGAAGAGTTTAGACACTAGGATAAGATAAGGAACACACCCATTATAAAGAAATCACTTTAGGATTCTCTTTTTAAGCTGTTCCTTAAAACACTACTACTTAGGAAATCAATTGGAGGCAGAAGCAGTCAAGGGTAGCCTAGGGTTAGGGTTAGGCTTAGGGTTAGGTTTAGGGTATGGCTTAGGGTACGGGTTCGGGGAGGGGTGCGGGTACGGCGTAGGGTATGGGTTAGGGTTAGGGTTAGGGTTAGTGTTAGGGTTAGGGCTCGGTTTAGGGTACAGGTTAGGATTAGGGTACGTGTTAGGGTTAGGGTAGGGGTTAGGGTTAGGGTACGCGTTAGGGTTAGGGTAGTTATTAAACCTATCCCACTCTCTAGATACCCCTTAGCACGTAAGGGAATATTATTTGGGGGTGCAGCCATGGAGAAGAGTTTAGACACTAGGATAAGATAAGGAACACACCCATTATAAAGAAATCACATTAGGATTCTCTTTTTAAGCTGTTCCTTAAAACAGTAGTGCTTAGGAAATCTATGGGAGGCAGAAGCAGTCAAGGGTAGCCTAGGGTTAGGGTTAGGCTTAGGGTTAGGCTTAGGGTACGGCTTAGGTTACGGGTTCGGGGAGGGGTGCGGGTACGGCGTAGGGTATGGGTTAGGGTTAGGGTTAGGGTTAGTGTTAGGGTTAGGGCTCGGTTTAGGGTACGGGTTAGGATTAGGGTACGTGTTAGGGTTAGGGTAGGGGTTAGGGTTAGGGTACGCGTTAGGGTTAGGGTAGTTATTAAACCTATCCCACTCTCTAGATACCCCTTAGCACGTAAAGGAATATTATTTGAGGGTCCAGCCATGGAGAAGAGTTTAGACACTAGGATAAGATAAGGAACACACCCATTATAAAGAAATCACATTAGGATTCTCTTTTTAAGCTGTTCCTTAAAACACTAGTGCTTAGGAAATCTATTGGAGGCAGAAGCAGTCAAGGGTAGCGTAGGGTTAGGGTTAGGCTTAGGGTTAGGCTTAGGGTACGGCTTAGGGTACGGGTTCGGGGAGGGTTTCGGGTACGGCGTAGGGTATGGGTTAGGGTTAGGGTTAGGGTTAGTGTTAGGGTTAGGGCTCGGTTTAGGGTACGGTTAGGATTAGGGTACGTGTTAGGTTTAGGGTAGGGGTTAGGGTTAGGGTACGCGTTAGGGTTAGGGTAGTTAGTAAACCTATCCCACTCTCTAGATACCCCTTAGCACGTAAAGGAATATTACTTGGGGTTCCAGCAATGGAGAAGAATTTAGACACTAGGATAAGATAAGGAACACACCCATTATAAAGAAATCACATTAGGATTCTCTTTTTAAGCTGTTGCTTAAAACACTAGTGCTTAGGAAATCTATTGGAGGCAGAAGCAGTCAAGGGTAGCCTAGGGTTAGTGTTAGGCTTAGGGTTAGGCTTAGGGTACGGCTTAGGGTACGGGTTTGGGGAGGGGTTCAGGTACGGCGTAGGGTATGGGTTAGGGTTAGGGTTAGTGTTAGTGTTAGGGGTAGCGCTCGGTTTAGGGTACGGGTTAGGATTAGGGTACGTGTTAGTGTTAGGGTAGGGGTTAGGGTTAGAGTACGCATTAGGGTTAGGGTAGTTATTAAACCTATCCCACTCTCTAGATACCCCTTAGCACGTAAGGCAATATTATTTGGGGGTGCAGCCATGGAGAAGAGTTTAGACACTAGGATAAGATAAGGAACACACCCATTATAAAGAAATCACATTAGGATTCTCTTTTTAAGCTGTTCCTTAAAACACTAGTGCTTAGGAAATCTATTGGAGGCAGAAGCAGTCAAGGGTAGCCTAGGGTTAGGGTTAGGCTTAGGGTTAGGTTTAGGGTACGGCTTGGGGTATGGGTTCGGGGAGGTGTTCGTGTACGGCGTAGGGTATGGGTTAGGGTTAGGGTTTGGGTTAGTGTTAGGGTTAGGGCTCGGTTTAGGGTACGGGTTAGGATTAGGGTACGTGTTAGGGTTAGGGTAGGGGTTAGGGTTAGGTTACGCGTTAGGGCTAGGGTAGTTAGTAAACCTATCCCACTCTCTAGCTCCCCCTTAGCACGTAAAGGAATATTATTTGGGGGTCCAGCCATGGAGAAGAGTTTAGACACTAGGATAAGATAAGGAACACACCCATTATAAAGAAATCACTTTAGGATTCTCTTTTTAAGCTGTTCCTTAAAACACTACTGCTTAGGAAATCAATTGGAGGCAGAAGCAGTCAAGGGTAGCCTAGGGTTAGGGTTAGGCTTAGGGTTAGGTTTAGGGTATGGCTTAGGGTACGGGTTCGGGGAGGGGTGCGGGTACGGCGTAGGGTATGGGTTAGGGTTAGGGTTAGGGTTAGTGTTAGGGTTAGGGCTCGGTTTAGGGTACAGGTTAGGATTAGGGTACGTGTTAGGGTTAGGGTAGGGGTTAGGGTTAGGGTACGCGTTAGGGTTAGGGTAGTTAGTAAACCTATCCCACTCTCTAGATACCCCTTAGCACGTAAGGGAATATTATTTGGGGGTGCAGCCATGGAGAAGAGTTTAGACACTAGGATAAGATAAGGAACACACCCATTATAAAGAAATCACATTAGGATTCTCTTTTTAAGCTGTTCCTTAAAACAGTAGTGCTTAGGAAATCTATTGGAGGCAGAAGCAGTCAAGGGTAGCCTAGGGTTAGGGTTAGGCTTAGGGTTAGGCTTAGGGTACGGCTTAGGTTACGGGTTCGGGGAGGGGTGCGGGTACGGCGTAGGGTATGGGTTAGGGTTAGGGTTTGGGTTAGTGTTAGGGTTAGGGCTCGGTTTAGGGTACGGGTTAGGATTAGGGTACGTGTTAGGGTTAGGATAGGGGTTAGGGTTAGGGTACGCATTAGGGCTAGGGTAGTTAGTAAATCTATCCCACTCTCTAGCTCCCCCTTAGCACGTAAAGGAATATTATTTGGGGGTCCAGCCATGGAGAAGAGTTTAGACACTAGGATAAGATAAGGAACACACCCATTATAAAGAAATCACTTTAGGATTCTCTTTTTAAGCTGTTCCTTAAAACACTACTGCTTAGGAAATCAATTGGAGGCAGAAGCAGTCAAGGGTAGCCTAGGGTTAGGGTTAGGCTTAGGGTTAGGTTTAGGGTATGGCTTAGGGTACGGGTTCTGGGAGGGGTGCGGGTACGGCGTAGGGTATGGGTTAGGGTTAGGGTTAGGGTTAGTGTTAGGGTTAGGGCTCGGTTTAGGGTACAGGTTAGGATTAGTGTACGTGTTAGGGTTAGGGTAGGGGTTAGGGTTAGGGTACGCGTTAGGGTTAGGGTAGTTATTAAACCTATCCCACTCTCTAGATACCCCTTAGCACGTAAGGGAATATTATTTGGGGGTGCAGCCATGGAGAAGAGTTTAGACACTAGGATAAGATAAGGAACACACCCATTATAAAGAAATCACATTAGGATTCTCTTTTTAAGCTGTTCCTTAAAACAGTAGTGCTTAGGAAATCTATTGGAGGCAGAAGCAGTCAAGGGTAGCCTAGGGTTAGGGTTAGGCTTAGGGTTAGGCTTAGGGTACGGCTTAGGGTACGGGTTCGGGGAGGGGTGCGGGTACGGCGTAGGGTATGGGTTAGGGTTAGGGTTAGGGTTAGTTTTATGGTTAGGGCTCGGTTTAGGGTACGGGTTAGGATTAGGGTACGTGTTAGGGTTAGGGTAGGGGTTAGGGTTAGGTTACGCGTTAGGGTTAGGGTAGTTATTAAACCTATCCCACTCTCTAGATACCCCTTAGCACGTAAAGGAATATTATTTGAGGTTCCAGCCATGGAGAAGAGTTTAGACACTAGGATAAGATAAGGAACACACCCATTATAAAGAAATCACATTAGGATTCTCTTTTTAAGCTGTTCCTTAAAACACTAGTGCTTAGGAAATCTATTGGAGGCAGAAGCAGTCAAGGGTAGCCTAGGGTTAGGGTTAGGCTTAGGGTTAGGTTTAGGGTATGGCTTAGGGTACGGGTTCGGGGAGGGGTGCGGGTACGGCGTAGGGTATGGGTTAGGGTTAGGGTTAGGGTTAGTGTTAGGGTTAGGGCTCGGTTTAGGGTACAGGTTAGGATTAGGGTACGTGTTAGGGTTAGGGTAGGGGTTAGGGTTAGGGTACGCGTTAGGATTAGGGTAGTTATTAAACCTATCCCACTCTCTAGATACCCCTTAGCACGTAAGGGAATATTATTTGGGGGTGCAGCCATGGAGAAGAGTTTAGACACTAGGATAAGATAAGGAACACACCCATTATAAAGAAATCACATTAGGATTCTCTTTTTAAGCTGTTCCTTAAAACAGTAGTGCTTAGGAAATCTATTGGAGGCAGAAGCAGTCAAGGGTAGCCTAGGGTTAGGGTTAGGCTTAGGGTTAGGCTTAGGGTACGGCTTAGGTTACGGGTTCGGGGAGGGGTGCGGGTACGGCGTAGGGTATGGGTTAGGGTTAGGGTTAGGGTTAGTGTTAGGGTTAGGGCTCGGTTTAGGGTACGGGTTAGGATTAGGGTACGTGTTAGGGTTAGGGTAGGGGTTAGGGTTAGGGTACGCGTTAGGGTTAGGGTAGTTATTAAACCTATCCCACTCTCTAGATACCCCTTAGCACGTAAAGGAATATTATTTGAGGGTCCAGCCATGGAGAAGAGTTTAGACACTAGGATAAGATAAGGAACACACCCATTATAAAGAAATCACATTAGGATTCTCTTTTTAAGCTGTTCCTTAAAACACTAGTGCTTAGGAAATCTATTGGAGGCAGAAGCAGTCAAGGGTAGCGTAGGGTTAGGGTTAGGCTTAGGGTTAGGCTTAGGGTACGGCTTAGGGTACGGGTTCGGGGAGGGTTTCGGGTACGGCGTAGGGTATGGGTTAGGGTTAGGGTTAGGGTTAGTGTTAGGGTTAGGGCTCGGTTTAGGGTACGGTTAGGATTAGGGTACGTGTTAGGTTTAGGGTAGGGGTTAGGGTTAGGGTACGCGTTAGGGTTAGGGTAGTTAGTAAACCTATCCCACTCTCTAGATACCCCTTAGCACGTAAAGGAATATTATTTGGGGTTCCAGCAATGGAGAAGAATTTAGACACTAGGATAAGATAAGGAACACACCCATTATAAAGAAATCACATTAGGATTCTCTTTTTAAGCTGTTGCTTAAAACACTAGTGCTTAGGAAATCTATTGGAGGCAGAAGCAGTCAAGGGTAGCCTAGGGTTAGTGTTAGGCTTAGGGTTAGGCTTAGGGTACGGCTTAGGGTACGGGTTTGGGGAGGGGTTCAGGTACGGCGTAGGGTATGGGTTAGGGTTAGGGTTAGTGTTAGTGTTAGGGTTAGGGCTCGGTTTAGGGTACGGGTTAGGATTAGGGTACGTGTTAGTGTTAGAGTAGGGGTTAGGGTTAGAGTACGCATTAGGGTTAGGGTAGTTATTAAACCTATCCCACTCTCTAGATACCCCTTAGCACGTAAGGCAATATTATTTGGGGGTGCAGCCATGGAGAAGAGTTTAGACACTAGGATAAGATAAGGAACACACCCATTATAAAGAAATCACATTAGGATTCTCTTTTTAAGCTGTTCCTTAAAACACTAGTGCTTAGGAAATCTATTGGAGGCAGAAGCAGTCAAGGGTAGCGTAGGGTTAGGGTTAGGCTTAGGGTTAGGCTTCGGGTACGGCTTAGGGTACGGGTTCGGGGAGGTTTTCGGGTACGGCGTAGGGTATGGGTTAGGGTTAGGGTTAGGGTTAGTGTTAGGGTTAGGGCTCGGTTTAGGGTACGGTTAGGATTAGGGTACGTGTTAGGTTTAGGGTAGGGGTTAGGGTTAGGGTACGCGTTAGGGTTAGGGTAGTTAGTAAACCTATCCCACTCTCTAGATACCCCTTAGCACGTAAAGGAATATTATTTGGGGTTCCAGCAATGGAGAAGAATTTAGACACTAGGATAAGATAAGGAACACACCCATTATAAAGAAATCACATTAGGATTCTCTTTTTAAGCTGTTGCTTAAAACACTAGTGCTTAGGAAATCTATTGGAGGCAGAAGCAGTCAAGGGTAGCCTAGGGTTAGTGTTAGGCTTAGGGTTAGGCTTAGGGTACGGCTTAGGGTACGGGTTTGGGGAGGGGTTCAGGTACGGCGTAGGGTATGTGTTAGGGTTAGGGTTAGTGTTAGTGTTAGGGTTAGGGCTCGGTTTAGGGTACGGGTTAGGATTAGGGTACGTGTTAGTGTTAGAGTAGGGGTTAGGGTTAGAGTACGCATTAGGGTTAGGGTAGTTATTAAACCTATCCCACTCTCTAGATACCCCTTAGCACGTAAGGCAATATTATTTGGGGGTGCAGCCATGGAGAAGAGTTTAGACACTAGGATAAGATAAGGAACACACCCATTATAAAGAAATCACATTAGGATTCTCTTTTTAAGCTGTTCCTTAAAACACTAGTGCTTAGGAAATCTATTGGAGGCAGAAGCAGTCAAGGGTAGCCTAGGGTTAGGGTTAGGCTTAGGGTTAGGTTTAGGGTACGGCTTGGGGTATGGGTTCGGGGAGGTGTTCGTGTACGGCGTAGGGTATGGGTTAGGGTTAGGGTTTGGGTTAGTGTTAGGGTTAGGGCTCGGTTTAGGGTACGGGTTAGGATTAGGGTACGTGTTAGGGTTAGGGTAGGTGTTAGGGTTAGGTTACGCATTAGGGCTAGGGTAGTTAGTAAACCTATCCCACTCTCTAGCTCCCCCTTAGCACGTAAAGGAATATTATTTGGGGGTCCAGCCATGGAGAAGAGTTTAGACACTAGGATAAGATAAGGAACACACCCATTATAAAGAAATCACTTTAGGATTCTCTTTTTAAGCTGTTCCTTAAAACACTACTGCTTAGGAAATCAATTGGAGGCAGAAGCAGTCAAGGGTAGCCTAGGGTTAGGGTTAGGCTTAGGGTTAGGTTTAGGGTATGGCTTAGGGTACGGGTTCGGGGAGGGGTGCGGGTACGGCATAGGGTATGGGTTAGGGTTAGGGTTAGGGTTAGTGTTAGGGTTAGGGCTCGGTTTAGGGTACAGGTTAGGATTAGTGTACGTGTTAGGGTTAGGGTAGGGGTTAGGGTTAGGGTACGCGTTAGGGTTAGGGTAGTTATTAAACCTATCCCACTCTCTAGATACCCCTTAGCACGTAAGGGAATATTATTTGGGGGTGCAGCCATGGAGAAGAGTTTAGACACTAGGATAAGATAAGGAACACACACATTATAAAGAAATCACATTAGGATTCTCTTTTTAAGCTGTTCCTTAAAACAGTAGTGCTTAGGAAATCTATTGGAGGCAGAAGCAGTCAAGTGTAGCCTAGGGTTAGGGTTAGGCTTAGTGTTAGGCTTAGGGTACGGCTTAGGGTACGGGTTCGGGGAGGGGTGCGGGTACGGCGTAGGGTATGGGTTAGGGTTAGGGTTAGGGTTAGTGTTAGGGTTAGGGCTCGGTTTAGGGTACGGGTTAGGATTAGGGTACGTGTTAGGGTTAGGGTAGGGGTTAGGGTTAGGGTACGCGTTAGGGTTAGGGTAGTTATTAAACCTATCCCACTCTCTAGATACCCCTTAGCACGTAAAGGAATATTATTTGAGGGTCCAGCCATGGAGAAGAGTTTAGACACTAGGATAAGATAAGGAACACACCCATTATAAAGAAATCACATTAGGATTCTCTTTTTAAGCTGTTGCTTAAAACACTAGTGCTTAGGAAATCTATTGGAGGCAGAAGGAGTCAAGGGTAGCCTAGGGTTAGGGTTAGGCTTAGGGTTAGGTTTAGGGTATGGCTTAGGGTACGGGTTCGGGGAGGGGTGCGGGTACGGCGTAGGGTATGGGTTAGGGTTAGGGTTAGGGTTAATGTTAGGGTTAGGGCTCGGTTTAGGGTACAGGTTAGGATTAGGGTACGTGTTAGGGTTAGGGTAGGGGTTAGGGTTAGGGTACGCGTTAGGTTTAGGGTAGTTATTAAACCTATCCCACTCTCTAGATACCCCTTAGCACGTAAGGGAATATTATTTGGGGGTGCAGCCATGGAGAAGAGTTTAGACACTAGGATAAGATAAGGAACACACCCATTATAAAGAAATCACATTAGGATTCTCTTTTTAAGCTGTTCCTTAAAACAGTAGTGCTTAGGAAATCTATTGGAGGCAGAAGCAGTCAAGGGTAGCCTAGGGTTAGGGTTAGGCTTAGTGTTAGGCTTAGGGTACGGCTTAGGTTACGGGTTCGGGGAGGGGTGCGGGTACGGCGTAGGGTATGGGTTAGGGTTAGGGTTAGGGCTCGGTTTAGGGTACGGGTTAGGATTAGGGTACGTGTTAGGGTTAGGGTAGGGGTTAGGGTTAGGGTACGCGTTAGGGTTAGGGTAGTTATTAAACCTATCCCACTCTCTAGATACCCCTTAGCACGTAAAGGAATATTATTTGAGGGTCCAGCCATGGAGAAGAGTTTAGACACTAGGATAAGATAAGGAACACACCCATTATAAAGAAATCACATTAGGATTCTCTTTTTAAGCTGTTCCTTAAAACACTAGTGCTTAGGAAATCTATTGGAGGCAGAAGCAGTCAAGGGTAGCGTAGGGTTAGGGTTAGGCTGAGGTTTAGGCTTAGGGTACGGCTTAGGGTACGGGTTCGGGGAGGGTTTCGGGTACGGCGTAGGTTATGGGTTAGGGTTAGGGTTAGGGTTAGTGTTAGGGTTAGGGCTCGGTTTAGGGTACAGGTTAGGATTAGGGTACGTGTTAGGGTTAGGGTAGGGGTTAGGGTTAGGGTACGCGTTAGGTTTAGGGTAGTTATTAAACCTATCCCACTCTCTAGATACCCCTTAGCACGTAAGGGAATATTATTTGGGGGTGCAGCCATGGAGAAGAGTTTAGACACTAGGATAAGATAAGGAACACACCCATTATAAAGAAATCACATTAGGATTCTCTTTTTAAGCTGTTCCTTAAAACAGTAGTGCTTAGGAAATCTATTGGAGGCAGAAGCAGTCAAGGGTAGCCTAGGGTTAGGGTTAGGCTTAGTGTTAGGCTTAGGGTACGGCTTAGGTTACGGGTTCGGGGAGGGGTGCGGGTACGGCGTAGGGTATGGGTTAGTGTTAGGGTTAGGGCTCGGTTTAGGGTACGGGTTAGGATTAGGGTACGTGTTAGGGTTAGGGTAGGGGTTAGGGTTAGGGTACGCGTTAGGGTTAGGGTAGTTATTAAACCTATCCCACTCTCTAGATACCCCTTAGCACGTAAAGGAATATTATTTGAGGGTCCAGCCATGGAGAAGAGTTTAGACACTAGGATAAGATAAGGAACACACCCATTATAAAGAAATCACATTAGGATTCTCTTTTTAAGCTGTTCCTTAAAACACTAGTGCTTAGGAAATCTATTGGAGGCAGAAGCAGTCAAGGGTAGCGTAGGGTTAGGGTTAGGCTGAGGTTTAGGCTTAGGGTACGGCTTAGGGTACGGGTTCGGGGAGGGTTTCGGGTACGGCGTAGGTTATGGGTTAGGGTTAGGGTTAGTGTTAGGGTTAGGGCTCGGTTTAGGGTACGGTTAGGATTAGGGTACGTGTTAGGTTTAGGGTAGGGGTTAGGGTTAGGGTACGCGTTAGGGTTAGGGTAGTTAGTAAACCTATCCCACTCTCTAGATACCCCTTAGCACGTAAAGGAATATTATTTGGGGTTCCAGCAATGGAGAAGAATTTAGACACTAGGATAAGATAAGGAACACACCCATTATAAAGAAATCACATTAGGATTCTCTTTTTAAACTGTTGCTTAAAACACTAGTGCTTAGGAAATCTATTGGAGGCAGAAGCAGTCAAGGGTAGCCTAGGGTTAGTGTTAGGCTTAGGGTTAGGCTTAGGGTACGGCTTAGGGTACGGGTTTGGGGAGGGGTTCAGGTACGGCGTAGGGTATGGGTTAGGGTTAGGGTTAGTGTTAGTGTTAGGGGTAGGGCTCGGTTTAGGGTACGGGTTAGGATTAGGGTACGTGTTAGTGTTAGAGTAGGGGTTAGGGTTAGAGTACGCATTAGGGTTAGGGTAGTTATTAAACCTATCCCACTCTCTAGATACCCCTTAGCACGTAAGGCAATATTATTTGGGGGTGCAGCCATGGAGAAGAGTTTAGACACTAGGATAAGATAAGGAACACACCCATTATAAAGAAATCACATTAGGATTCTCTTTTTAAGCTGTTCCTTAAAACACTAGTGCTTAGGAAATCTATTGGAGGCAGAAGCAGTCAAGGGTAGCCTAGGGTTAGGGTTAGGCTTAGGGTTAGGTTTAGGGTATGGCTTGGGGTATGGGTTCGGGGAGGTGTTCGTGTACGGCGTAGGGTATGGGTTAGGGTTAGGGTTTGGGTTAGTGTTAGGGTTAGGGCTCGGTTTAGGGTACGGGTTAGGATTAGGGTACGTGTTAGGGTTAGGGTAGGGGTTAGGGTTAGGTTACGCATTAGGGCTAGGGTAGTTAGTAAACCTATCCCACTCTCTAGCTCCCCCTTAGCACGTAAAGGAATATTATTTGGGGGTCCAGCCATGGAGAAGAGTTTAGACACTAGGATAAGATAAGGAACACACCCATTATAAAGAAATCACTTTAGGATTCTCTTTTTAAGCTGTTCCTTAAAACACTACTGCTTAGGAAATCAATTGGAGGCAGAAGCAGTCAAGGGTAGCCTAGGGTTAGGGTTAGGCTTAGGGTTAGGTTTAGGGTATGGCTTAGGGTACGGGTTCGGGGAGGGGTGCGGGTACGGCATAGGGTATGGGTTAGGGTTAGGGTTAGGGTTAGTGTTAGGGTTAGGGCTCGGTTTAGGGTACAGGTTAGGATTAGTGTACGTGTTAGGGTTAGGGTAGGGGTTAGGGTTAGGGTACGCGTTAGGGTTAGGGTAGTTATTAAACCTATCCCACTCTCTAGATACCCCTTAGCACGTAAGGGAATATTATTTGGGGGTGCAGCCATGGAGAAGAGTTTAGACACTAGGATAAGATAAGGAACACACCCATTATAAAGAAATCACATTAGGATTCTCTTTTTAAGCTGTTCCTTAAAACAGTAGTGCTTAGGAAATCTATTGGAGGCAGAAGCAGTCAAGGGTAGCGTAGGGTTAGGGTTAGGCTTAGGGTTAGGCTTAGGGTACGGCTTAGGGTACGTGTTCGGGGAGGGTTTTGGGTACGGCGTAGGGTATGGGTTAGGGTTAGGGTTAGGGTTAGTGTTAGGGTTAGGGCTCGGTTTAGGGTACGGTTAGGATTAGGGTACGTGTTAGGTTTAGGGTAGGGGTTAGGGTTAGGGTACGCGTTAGGGTTAGGGTAGTTAGTAAACCTATCCCACTGTCTAGATACCCCTTAGCACGTAAAGGAATATTATTTGGGGTTCCAGCAATGGAGAAGAATTTAGACACTAGGATAAGATAAGGAACACACCCATTATAAAGAAATCACATTAGGATTCTCTTTTTAAGCTGTTGCTTAAAACACTAGTGCTTAGGAAATCTATTGGAGGCAGAAGCAGTCAAGGGTAGCCTAGGGTTAGTGTTAGGCTTAGGGTTAGGCTTAGGGTACGGCTTAGGGTACGGGTTTGGGGAGGGGTTCAGGTACGGCGTAGGGTATGGGTTAGGGTTAGGGTTTGGGTTAGTGTTAGGGTTAGGGCTCGGTTTAGGGTACGGGTTAGGATTAGGGTACGTGTTAGGGTTAGGGTAGGGGTTAGGGTTAGGTTACGCATTAGGGCTAGGGTAGTTAGTAAACCTATCCCACTCTCTAGCTCCCCCTTAGCACGTAAAGGAATATTATTTGGGGTTCCAGCAATGGAGAAGAATTTAGACACTAGGATAAGATAAGGAACACACCCATTATAAAGAAATCACATTAGGATTCTCTTTTTAAGCTGTTGCTTAAAACACTAGTGCTTAGGAAATCTATTGGAGGCAGAAGCAGTCAAGGGTAGCCTAGGGTTAGTGTTAGGCTTAGGGTTAGGCTTAGGGTACGTCTTAGGGTACGGGTTTGGGGAGGGGTTCAGGTACGGCGTAGGGTATGGGTTAGGGTTAGGGTTAGTGTTAGTGTTAGGGTTAGGGCTCGGTTTAGGGTACGGGTTAGGATTAGGGTACGTGTTAGTGTTAGAGTAGGGGTTAGGGTTAGAGTACGCATTAGGGTTAGGGTAGTTATTAAACCTATCCCACTCTCTAGATACCCCTTAGCACGTAAGGCAATATTATTTGGGGGTGCAGCCATGGAGAAGAGTTTAGACACTAGGATAAGATAAGGAACACACCCATTATAAAGAAATCACATTAGGATTCTCTTTTTAAGCTGTTCCTTAAAACACTAGTGCTTAGGAAATCTATTGGAGGCAGAAGCAGTCAAGGGTAGCCTAGGGTTAGGGTTAGGCTTAGGGTTAGGTTTAGGGTACGGCTTGGGGTATGGGTTCAGGGAGGTGTTCGTGTACGGCGTAGGGTATGGGTTAGGGTTAGGGTTTGGGTTAGTGTTAGGGTTAGGGCTCGGTTTAGGGTACGGGTTAGGATTAGGGTACGTGTTAGGGTTAGGGTAGGGGTTAGGGTTAGGTTACGCGTTAGGGCTAGGGTAGTTAGTAAACCTATCCCACTCTCTAGCTCCCCCTTAGCACGTAAAGGAATATTATTTGGGGGTCCAGCCATGGAGAAGAGTTTAGACACTAGGATAAGATAAGGAACACACCCATTATAAAGAAATCACTTTAGGATTCTCTTTTTAAGCTGTTCCTTAAAACACTACTACTTAGGAAATCAATTGGAGGCAGAAGCAGTCAAGGGTAGCCTAGGGTTAGGGTTAGGCTTAGGGTTAGGTTTAGGGTATGGCTTAGGGTACGGGTTCGGGGAGGGGTGCGGGTACGGCGTAGGGTATGGGTTAGGGTTAGGGTTAGGGTTAGTGTTAGGGTTAGGGCTCGGTTTAGGGTACAGGTTAGGATTAGGGTACGTGTTAGGGTTAGGGTAGGGGTTAGGGTTAGGGTACGCGTTAGGGTTAGGGTAGTTATTAAACCTATCCCACTCTCTAGATACCCCTTAGCACGTAAGGGAATATTATTTGGGGGTGCAGCCATGGAGAAGAGTTTAGACACTAGGATAAGATAAGGAACACACCCATTATAAAGAAATCACATTAGGATTCTCTTTTTAAGCTGTTCCTTAAAACAGTAGTGCTTAGGAAATCTATGGGAGGCAGAAGCAGTCAAGGGTAGCCTAGGGTTAGGGTTAGGCTTAGGGTTAGGCTTAGGGTACGGCTTAGGTTACGGGTTCGGGGAGGGGTGCGGGTACGGCGTAGGGTATGGGTTAGGGTTAGGGTTAGGGTTAGTGTTAGGGTTAGGGCTCGGTTTAGGGTACGGGTTAGGATTAGGGTACGTGTTAGGGTTAGGGTAGGGGTTAGGGTTAGGGTACGCGTTAGGGTTAGGGTAGTTATTAAACCTATCCCACTCTCTAGATACCCCTTAGCACGTAAAGGAATATTATTTGAGGGTCCAGCCATGGAGAAGAGTTTAGACACTAGGATAAGATAAGGAACACACCCATTATAAAGAAATCACATTAGGATTCTCTTTTTAAGCTGTTCCTTAAAACACTAGTGCTTAGGAAATCTATTGGAGGCAGAAGCAGTCAAGGGTAGCGTAGGGTTAGGGTTAGGCTTAGGGTTAGGCTTAGGGTACGGCTTAGGGTACGGGTTCGGGGAGGGTTTCGGGTACGGCGTAGGGTATGGGTTAGGGTTAGGGTTAGGGTTAGTGTTAGGGTTAGGGCTCGGTTTAGGGTACGGTTAGGATTAGGGTACGTGTTAGGTTTAGGGTAGGGGTTAGGGTTAGGGTACGCGTTAGGGTTAGGGTAGTTAGTAAACCTATCCCACTCTCTAGATACCCCTTAGCACGTAAAGGAATATTACTTGGGGTTCCAGCAATGGAGAAGAATTTAGACACTAGGATAAGATAAGGAACACACCCATTATAAAGAAATCACATTAGGATTCTCTTTTTAAGCTGTTGCTTAAAACACTAGTGCTTAGGAAATCTATTGGAGGCAGAAGCAGTCAAGGGTAGCCTAGGGTTAGTGTTAGGCTTAGGGTTAGGCTTAGGGTACGGCTTAGGGTACGGGTTTGGGGAGGGGTTCAGGTACAGCGTAGGGTATGGGTTAGGGTTAGGGTTAGTGTTAGTGTTAGGGGTAGCGCTCGGTTTAGGGTACGGGTTAGGATTAGGGTACGTGTTAGTGTTAGGGTAGGGGTTAGGGTTAGAGTACGCATTAGGGTTAGGGTAGTTATTAAACCTATCCCACTCTCTAGATACCCCTTAGCACGTAAGGCAATATTATTTGGGGGTGCAGCCATGGAGAAGAGTTTAGACACTAGGATAAGATAAGGAACACACCCATTATAAAGAAATCACATTAGGATTCTCTTTTTAAGCTGTTCCTTAAAACACTAGTGCTTAGGAAATCTATTGGAGGCAGAAGCAGTCAAGGGTAGCGTAGGGTTAGGGTTAGGCTTAGTGTTAGGCTTAGGGTACGGCTTAGGTTACGGGTTCGGGGAGGGGTGCGGGTACGGCGTAGGGTATGGGTTAGGGTTAGGGTTAGGGCTCGGTTTAGGGTACGGGTTAGGATTAGGGTACGTGTTAGGGTTAGGGTAGGGGTTAGGGTTAGGGTACGCGTTAGGGTTAGGGTAGTTATTAAACCTATCCCACTCTCTAGATACCCCTTAGCACGTAAAGGAATATTATTTGAGGGTCCAGCCATGGAGAAGAGTTTAGACACTAGGATAAGATAAGGAACACACCCATTATAAAGAAATCACATTAGGATTCTCTTTTTAAGCTGTTCCTTAAAACACTAGTGCTTAGGAAATCTATTGGAGGCAGAAGCAGTCAAGGGTAGCGTAGGGTTAGGGTTAGGCTGAGGTTTAGGCTTAGGGTACGGCTTAGGGTACGGGTTCGGGGAGGGTTTCGGGTACGGCGTAGGTTATGGGTTAGGGTTAGGGTTAGGGTTAGTGTTAGGGTTAGGGCTCGGTTTAGGGTACAGGTTAGGATTAGGGTACGTGTTAGGGTTAGGGTAGGGGTTAGGGTTAGGGTACGCGTTAGGTTTAGGGTAGTTATTAAACCTATCCCACTCTCTAGATACCCCTTAGCACGTAAGGGAATATTATTTGGGGGTGCAGCCATGGAGAAGAGTTTAGACACTAGGATAAGATAAGGAACACACCCATTATAAAGAAATCACATTAGGATTCTCTTTTTAAGCTGTTCCTTAAAACAGTAGTGCTTAGGAAATCTATTGGAGGCAGAAGCAGTCAAGGGTAGCCTAGGGTTAGGGTTAGGCTTAGTGTTAGGCTTAGGGTACGGCTTAGGTTACGGGTTCGGGGAGGGGTGCGGGTACGGCGTAGGGTATGGGTTAGTGTTAGGGTTAGGGCTCGGTTTAGGGTACGGGTTAGGATTAGGGTACGTGTTAGGGTTAGGGTAGGGGTTAGGGTTAGGGTACGCGTTAGGGTTAGGGTAGTTATTAAACCTATCCCACTCTCTAGATACCCCTTAGCACGTAAAGGAATATTATTTGAGGGTCCAGCCATGGAGAAGAGTTTAGACACTAGGATAAGATAAGGAACACACCCATTATAAAGAAATCACATTAGGATTCTCTTTTTAAGCTGTTCCTTAAAACACTAGTGCTTAGGAAATCTATTGGAGGCAGAAGCAGTCAAGGGTAGCGTAGGGTTAGGGTTAGGCTGAGGTTTAGGCTTAGGGTACGGCTTAGGGTACGGGTTCGGGGAGGGTTTCGGGTACGGCGTAGGTTATGGGTTAGGGTTAGGGTTAGGGTTAGTGTTAGGGTTAGGGCTCGGTTTAGGGTACGGTTAGGATTAGGGTACGTGTTAGGTTTAGGGTAGGGGTTAGGGTTAGGGTACGCGTTAGGGTTAGGGTAGTTAGTAAACCTATCCCACTCTCTAGATACCCCTTAGCACGTAAAGGAATATTATTTGGGGTTCCAGCAATGGAGAAGAATTTAGACACTAGGATAAGATAAGGAACACACCCATTATAAAGAAATCACATTAGGATTCTCTTTTTAAACTGTTGCTTAAAACACTAGTGCTTAGGAAATCTATTGGAGGCAGAAGCAGTCAAGGGTAGCCTAGGGTTAGTGTTAGGCTTAGGGTTAGGCTTAGGGTACGGCTTAGGGTACGGGTTTGGGGAGGGGTTCAGGTACGGCGTAGGGTATGGGTTAGGGTTAGGGTTAGTGTTAGTGTTAGGGGTAGGGCTCGGTTTAGGGTACGGGTTAGGATTAGGGTACGTGTTAGTGTTAGAGTAGGGGTTAGGGTTAGAGTACGCATTAGGGTTAGGGTAGTTATTAAACCTATCCCACTCTCTAGATACCCCTTAGCACGTAAGGCAATATTATTTGGGGGTGCAGCCATGGAGAAGAGTTTAGACACTAGGATAAGATAAGGAACACACCCATTATAAAGAAATCACATTAGGATTCTCTTTTTAAGCTGTTCCTTAAAACACTAGTGCTTAGGAAATCTATTGGAGGCAGAAGCAGTCAAGGGTAGCCTAGGGTTAGGGTTAGGCTTAGGGTTAGGTTTAGGGTATGGCTTGGGGTATGGGTTCGGGGAGGTGTTCGTGTACGGCGTAGGGTATGGGTTAGGGTTAGGGTTTGGGTTAGTGTTAGGGTTAGGGCTCGGTTTAGGGTACGGGTTAGGATTAGGGTACGTGTTAGGGTTAGGGTAGGGGTTAGGGTTAGGTTACGCATTAGGGCTAGGGTAGTTAGTAAACCTATCCCACTCTCTAGCTCCCCCTTAGCACGTAAAGGAATATTATTTGGGGGTCCAGCCATGGAGAAGAGTTTAGACACTAGGATAAGATAAGGAACACACCCATTATAAAGAAATCACGTTAGGATTCTCTTTTTAAGCTGTTCCTTAAAACACTACTGCTTAGGAAATCAATTGGAGGCAGAAGCAGTCAAGGGTAGCCTAGGGTTAGGGTTAGGCTTAGGGTTAGGTTTAGGGTATGGCTTAGGGTACGGGTTCGGGGAGGGGTGCGGGTACGGCATAGGGTATGGGTTAGGGTTAGGGTTAGGGTTAGTGTTAGGGTTAGGGCTCGGTTTAGGGTACAGGTTAGGAGTAGTGTACGTGTTAGGGTTAGGGTAGGGGTTAGGGTTAGGGTACGCGTTAGGGTTAGGGTAGTTATTAAACCTATCCCACTCTCTAGATACCCCTTAGCACGTAAGGGAATATTATTTGGGGGTGCAGCCATGGAGAAGAGTTTAGACACTAGGATAAGATAAGGAACACACCCATTATAAAGAAATCACATTAGGATTCTCTTTTTAAGCTGTTCCTTAAAACACTAGTGCTTAGGAAATCTATTGGAGGCAGAAGCAGTCAAGGGTAGCGTAGGGTTAGGGTTAGGCTTAGGGTTAGGCTTAGGGTACGGCTTAGGGTACGTGTTCGGGGAGGGTTTTGGGTACGGCGTAGGGTATGGGTTAGGGTTAGGGTTAGGGTTAGTGTTAGGGTTAGGGCTCGGTTTAGGGTACGGTTAGGATTAGGGTACGTGTTAGGTTTAGGGTAGGGGTTAGGGTTAGGGTACGCGTTAGGGTTAGGGTAGTTAGTAAACCTATCCCACTGTCTAGATACCCCTTAGCACGTAAAGGAATATTATTTGGGGTTCCAGCAATGGAGAAGAATTTAGACACTAGGATAAGATAAGGAACACACCCATTATAAAGAAATCACATTAGGATTCTCTTTTTAAGCTGTTGCTTAAAACACTAGTGCTTAGGAAATCTATTGGAGGCAGAAGCAGTCAAGGGTAGCCTAGGGTTAGTGTTAGGCTTAGGGTTAGGCTTAGGGTACGGCTTAGGGTACGGGTTTGGGGAGGGGTTCAGGTACGGCGTAGGGTATGGGTTAGGGTTAGGGTTTGGGTTAGTGTTAGGGTTAGGGCTCGGTTTAGGGTACGGGTTAGGATTAGGGTACGTGTTAGGGTTAGGGTAGGGGTTAGGGTTAGGTTACGCATTAGGGCTAGGGTAGTTAGTAAACCTATCCCACTCTCTAGCTCCCCCTTAGCACGTAAAGGAATATTATTTGGGGTTCCAGCAATGGAGAAGAATTTAGACACTAGGATAAGATAAGGAACACACCCATTATAAAGAAATCACATTAGGATTCTCTTTTTAAGCTGTTGCTTAAAACACTAGTGCTTAGGAAATCTATTGGAGGCAGAAGCAGTCAAGGGTAGCCTAGGGTTAGTGTTAGGCTTAGGGTTAGGCTTAGGGTACGTCTTAGGGTACGGGTTTGGGGAGGGGTTCAGGTACGGCGTAGGGTATGGGTTAGGGTTAGGGTTAGTGTTAGTGTTAGGGTTAGGGCTCGGTTTAGGGTACGGGTTAGGATTAGGGTACGTGTTAGTGTTAGAGTAGGGGTTAGGGTTAGAGTACGCATTAGGGTTAGGGTAGTTATTAAACCTATCCCACTCTCTAGATACCCCTTAGCACGTAAGGCAATATTATTTGGGGGTGCAGCCATGGAGAAGAGTTTAGACACTAGGATAAGATAAGGAACACACCCATTATAAAGAAATCACATTAGGATTCTCTTTTTAAGCTGTTCCTTAAAACACTAGTGCTTAGGAAATCTATTGGAGGCAGAAGCAGTCAAGGGTAGCCTAGGGTTAGGGTTAGGCTTAGGGTTAGGTTTAGGGTACGGCTTGGGGTATGGGTTCAGGGAGGTGTTCGTGTACGGCGTAGGGTATGGGTTAGGGTTAGGGTTTGGGTTAGTGTTAGGGTTAGGGCTCGGTTTAGGGTACGGGTTAGGATTAGGGTACGTGTTAGGGTTAGGGTAGGGGTTAGGGTTAGGTTACGCGTTAGGGCTAGGGTAGTTAGTAAACCTATCCCACTCTCTAGCTCCCCCTTAGCACGTAAAGGAATATTATTTGGGGGTCCAGCCATGGAGAAGAGTTTAGACACTAGGATAAGATAAGGAACACACCCATTATAAAGAAATCACTTTAGGATTCTCTTTTTAAGCTGTTCCTTAAAACACTACTACTTAGGAAATCAATTGGAGGCAGAAGCAGTCAAGGGTAGCCTAGGGTTAGGGTTAGGCTTAGGGTTAGGTTTAGGGTATGGCTTAGGGTACGGGTTCGGGGAGGGGTGCGGGTACGGCGTAGGGTATGGGTTAGGGTTAGGGTTAGGGTTAGTGTTAGGGTTAGGGCTCGGTTTAGGGTACAGGTTAGGATTAGGGTACGTGTTAGGGTTAGGGTAGGGGTTAGGGTTAGGGTACGCGTTAGGGTTAGGGTAGTTATTAAACCTATCCCACTCTCTAGATACCCCTTAGCACGTAAGGGAATATTATTTGGGGGTGCAGCCATGGAGAAGAGTTTAGACACTAGGATAAGATAAGGAACACACCCATTATAAAGAAATCACATTAGGATTCTCTTTTTAAGCTGTTCCTTAAAACAGTAGTGCTTAGGAAATCTATGGGAGGCAGAAGCAGTCAAGGGTAGCCTAGGGTTAGGGTTAGGCTTAGGGTTAGGCTTAGGGTACGGCTTAGGTTACGGGTTCGGGGAGGGGTGCGGGTACGGCGTAGGGTATGGGTTAGGGTTAGGGTTAGGGTTAGTGTTAGGGTTAGGGCTCGGTTTAGGGTACGGGTTAGGATTAGGGTACGTGTTAGGGTTAGGGTAGGGGTTAGGGTTAGGGTACGCGTTAGGGTTAGGGTAGTTATTAAACCTATCCCACTCTCTAGATACCCCTTAGCACGTAAAGGAATATTATTTGAGGGTCCAGCCATGGAGAAGAGTTTAGACACTAGGATAAGATAAGGAACACACCCATTATAAAGAAATCACATTAGGATTCTCTTTTTAAGCTGTTCCTTAAAACACTAGTGCTTAGGAAATCTATTGGAGGCAGAAGCAGTCAAGGGTAGCGTAGGGTTAGGGTTAGGCTTAGGGTTAGGCTTAGGGTACGGCTTAGGGTACGGGTTCGGGGAGGGTTTCGGGTACGGCGTAGGGTATGGGTTAGGGTTAGGGTTAGGGTTAGTGTTAGGGTTAGGGCTCGGTTTAGGGTACGGTTAGGATTAGGGTACGTGTTAGGTTTAGGGTAGGGGTTAGGGTTAGGGTACGCGTTAGGGTTAGGGTAGTTAGTAAACCTATCCCACTCTCTAGATACCCCTTAGCACGTAAAGGAATATTACTTGGGGTTCCAGCAATGGAGAAGAATTTAGACACTAGGATAAGATAAGGAACACACCCATTATAAAGAAATCACATTAGGATTCTCTTTTTAAGCTGTTGCTTAAAACACTAGTGCTTAGGAAATCTATTGGAGGCAGAAGCAGTCAAGGGTAGCCTAGGGTTAGTGTTAGGCTTAGGGTTAGGCTTAGGGTACGGCTTAGGGTACGGGTTTGGGGAGGGGTTCAGGTACGGCGTAGGGTATGGGTTAGGGTTAGGGTTAGTGTTAGTGTTAGGGGTAGCGCTCGGTTTAGGGTACGGGTTAGGATTAGGGTACGTGTTAGTGTTAGGGTAGGGGTTAGGGTTAGAGTACGCATTAGGGTTAGGGTAGTTATTAAACCTATCCCACTCTCTAGATACCCCTTAGCACGTAAGGCAATATTATTTGGGGGTGCAGCCATGGAGAAGAGTTTAGACACTAGGATAAGATAAGGAACACACCCATTATAAAGAAATCACATTAGGATTCTCTTTTTAAGCTGTTCCTTAAAACACTAGTGCTTAGGAAATCTATTGGAGGCAGAAGCAGTCAAGGGTAGCCTAGGGTTAGGGTTAGGCTTAGGGTTAGGTTTAGGGTACGGCTTGGGGTATGGGTTCGGGGAGGTGTTCGTGTACGGCGTAGGGTATGGGTTAGGGTTAGGGTTTGGGTTAGTGTTAGGGTTAGGGCTCGGTTTAGGGTACGGGTTAGGATTAGGGTACGTGTTAGGGTTAGGGTAGGGGTTAGGGTTAGGTTACGCATTAGGGCTAGGGTAGTTAGTAAACCTATCCCACTCTCTAGCTCCCCCTTAGCACGTAAAGGAATATTATTTGGGGGTCCAGCCATGGAGAAGAGTTTAGACACTAGGATAAGATAAGGAACACACCCATTATAAAGAAATCACGTTAGGATTCTCTTTTTAAGCTGTTCCTTAAAACACTACTGCTTAGGAAATCAATTGGAGGCAGAAGCAGTCAAGGGTAGCCTAGGGTTAGGGTTAGGCTTAGGGTTAGGTTTAGGGTATGGCTTAGGGTACGGGTTCGGGGAGGGGTGCGGGTACGGCATAGGGTATGGGTTAGGGTTAGGGTTAGGGTTAGTGTTAGGGTTAGGGCTCGGTTTAGGGTACAGGTTAGGATTAGTGTACGTGTTAGGGTTAGGGTAGGGGTTAGGGTTAGGGTACGCGTTAGGGTTAGGGTAGTTATTAAACCTATCCCACTCTCTAGATACCCCTTAGCACGTAAGGGAATATTATTTGGGGGTGCAGCCATGGAGAAGAGTTTAGACACTAGGATAAGATAAGGAACACACCCATTATAAAGAAATCACATTAGGATTCTCTTTTTAAGCTGTTCCTTAAAACACTAGTGCTTAGGAAATCTATTGGAGGCAGAAGCAGTCAAGGGTAGCGTAGGGTTAGGGTTAGGCTTAGGGTTAGGCTTAGGGTACGGCTTAGGGTACGTGTTCGGGGAGGGTTTTGGGTACGGCGTAGGGTATGGGTTAGGGTTAGGGTTAGGGTTAGTGTTAGGGTTAGGGCTCGGTTTAGGGTACGGTTAGGATTAGGGTACGTGTTAGGTTTAGGGTAGGGGTTAGGGTTAGGGTACGCGTTAGGGTTAGGGTAGTTAGTAAACCTATCCCACTGTCTAGATACCCCTTAGCACGTAAAGGAATATTATTTGGGGTTCCAGCAATGGAGAAGAATTTAGACACTAGGATAAGATAAGGAACACACCCATTATAAAGAAATCACATTAGGATTCTCTTTTTAAGCTGTTGCTTAAAACACTAGTGCTTAGGAAATCTATTGGAGGCAGAAGCAGTCAAGGGTAGCCTAGGGTTAGTGTTAGGCTTAGGGTTAGGCTTAGGGTACGGCTTAGGGTACGGGTTTGGGGAGGGGTTCAGGTACGGCGTAGGGTATGGGTTAGGGTTAGGGTTTGGGTTAGTGTTAGGGTTAGGGCTCGGTTTAGGGTACGGGTTAGGATTAGGGTACGTGTTAGGGTTAGGGTAGGGGTTAGGGTTAGGTTACGCATTAGGGCTAGGGTAGTTAGTAAACCTATCCCACTCTCTAGCTCCCCCTTAGCACGTAAAGGAATATTATTTGGGGTTCCAGCAATGGAGAAGAATTTAGACACTAGGATAAGATAAGGAACACACCCATTATAAAGAAATCACATTAGGATTCTCTTTTTAAGCTGTTGCTTAAAACACTAGTGCTTAGGAAATCTATTGGAGGCAGAAGCAGTCAAGGGTAGCCTAGGGTTAGTGTTAGGCTTAGGGTTAGGCTTAGGGTACGTCTTAGGGTACGGGTTTGGGGAGGGGTTCAGGTACGGCGTAGGGTATGGGTTAGGGTTAGGGTTAGTGTTAGTGTTAGGGTTAGGGCTCGGTTTAGGGTACGGGTTAGGATTAGGGTACGTGTTAGTGTTAGAGTAGGGGTTAGGGTTAGAGTACGCATTAGGGTTAGGGTAGTTATTAAACCTATCCCACTCTCTAGATACCCCTTAGCACGTAAGGCAATATTATTTGGGGGTGCAGCCATGGAGAAGAGTTTAGACACTAGGATAAGATAAGGAACACACCCATTATAAAGAAATCACATTAGGATTCTCTTTTTAAGCTGTTCCTTAAAACACTAGTGCTTAGGAAATCTATTGGAGGCAGAAGCAGTCAAGGGTAGCCTAGGGTTAGGGTTAGGCTTAGGGTTAGGTTTAGGGTACGGCTTGGGGTATGGGTTCAGGGAGGTGTTCGTGTACGGCGTAGGGTATGGGTTAGGGTTAGGGTTTGGGTTAGTGTTAGGGTTAGGGCTCGGTTTAGGGTACGGGTTAGGATTAGGGTACGTGTTAGGGTTAGGGTAGGGGTTAGGGTTAGGTTACGCGTTAGGGCTAGGGTAGTTAGTAAACCTATCCCACTCTCTAGCTCCCCCTTAGCACGTAAAGGAATATTATTTGGGGGTCCAGCCATGGAGAAGAGTTTAGACACTAGGATAAGATAAGGAACACACCCATTATAAAGAAATCACTTTAGGATTCTCTTTTTAAGCTGTTCCTTAAAACACTACTACTTAGGAAATCAATTGGAGGCAGAAGCAGTCAAGGGTAGCCTAGGGTTAGGGTTAGGCTTAGGGTTAGGTTTAGGGTATGGCTTAGGGTACGGGTTCGGGGAGGGGTGCGGGTACGGCGTAGGGTATGGGTTAGGGTTAGGGTTAGGGTTAGTGTTAGGGTTAGGGCTCGGTTTAGGGTACAGGTTAGGATTAGGGTACGTGTTAGGGTTAGGGTAGGGGTTAGGGTTAGGGTACGCGTTAGGGTTAGGGTAGTTATTAAACCTATCCCACTCTCTAGATACCCCTTAGCACGTAAGGGAATATTATTTGGGGGTGCAGCCATGGAGAAGAGTTTAGACACTAGGATAAGATAAGGAACACACCCATTATAAAGAAATCACATTAGGATTCTCTTTTTAAGCTGTTCCTTAAAACAGTAGTGCTTAGGAAATCTATGGGAGGCAGAAGCAGTCAAGGGTAGCCTAGGGTTAGGGTTAGGCTTAGGGTTAGGCTTAGGGTACGGCTTAGGTTACGGGTTCGGGGAGGGGTGCGGGTACGGCGTAGGGTATGGGTTAGGGTTAGGGTTAGGGTTAGTGTTAGGGTTAGGGCTCGGTTTAGGGTACGGGTTAGGATTAGGGTACGTGTTAGGGTTAGGGTAGGGGTTAGGGTTAGGGTACGCGTTAGGGTTAGGGTAGTTATTAAACCTATCCCACTCTCTAGATACCCCTTAGCACGTAAAGGAATATTATTTGAGGGTCCAGCCATGGAGAAGAGTTTAGACACTAGGATAAGATAAGGAACACACCCATTATAAAGAAATCACATTAGGATTCTCTTTTTAAGCTGTTCCTTAAAACACTAGTGCTTAGGAAATCTATTGGAGGCAGAAGCAGTCAAGGGTAGCGTAGGGTTAGGGTTAGGCTTAGGGTTAGGCTTAGGGTACGGCTTAGGGTACGGGTTCGGGGAGGGTTTCGGGTACGGCGTAGGGTATGGGTTAGGGTTAGGGTTAGGGTTAGTGTTAGGGTTAGGGCTCGGTTTAGGGTACGGTTAGGATTAGGGTACGTGTTAGGTTTAGGGTAGGGGTTAGGGTTAGGGTACGCGTTAGGGTTAGGGTAGTTAGTAAACCTATCCCACTCTCTAGATACCCCTTAGCACGTAAAGGAATATTACTTGGGGTTCCAGCAATGGAGAAGAATTTAGACACTAGGATAAGATAAGGAACACACCCATTATAAAGAAATCACATTAGGATTCTCTTTTTAAGCTGTTGCTTAAAACACTAGTGCTTAGGAAATCTATTGGAGGCAGAAGCAGTCAAGGGTAGCCTAGGGTTAGTGTTAGGCTTAGGGTTAGGCTTAGGGTACGGCTTAGGGTACGGGTTTGGGGAGGGGTTCAGGTACGGCGTAGGGTATGGGTTAGGGTTAGGGTTAGTGTTAGTGTTAGGGGTAGCGCTCGGTTTAGGGTACGGGTTAGGATTAGGGTACGTGTTAGTGTTAGGGTAGGGGTTAGGGTTAGAGTACGCATTAGGGTTAGGGTAGTTATTAAACCTATCCCACTCTCTAGATACCCCTTAGCACGTAAGGCAATATTATTTGGGGGTGCAGCCATGGAGAAGAGTTTAGACACTAGGATAAGATAAGGAACACACCCATTATAAAGAAATCACATTAGGATTCTCTTTTTAAGCTGTTCCTTAAAACACTAGTGCTTAGGAAATCTATTGGAGGCAGAAGCAGTCAAGGGTAGCCTAGGGTTAGGGTTAGGCTTAGGGTTAGGTTTAGGGTACGGCTTGGGGTATGGGTTCGGGGAGGTGTTCGTGTACGGCGTAGGGTATGGGTTAGGGTTAGGGTTTGGGTTAGTGTTAGGGTTAGGGCTCGGTTTAGGGTACGGGTTAGGATTAGGGTACGTGTTAGGGTTAGGGTAGGGGTTAGGGTTAGGTTACGCGTTAGGGCTAGGGTAGTTAGTAAACCTATCCCACTCTCTAGCTCCCCCTTAGCACGTAAAGGAATATTATTTGGGGGTCCAGCCATGGAGAAGAGTTTAGACACTAGGATAAGATAAGGAACACACCCATTATAAAGAAATCACTTTAGGATTCTCTTTTTAAGCTGTTCCTTAAAACACTACTGCTTAGGAAATCAATTGGAGGCAGAAGCAGTCAAGGGTAGCCTAGGGTTAGGGTTAGGCTTAGGGTTAGGTTTAGGGTATGGCTTAGGGTACGGGTTCGGGGAGGGGTGCGGGTACGGCGTAGGGTATGGGTTAGGGTTAGGGTTAGGGTTAGTGTTAGGGTTAGGGCTCGGTTTAGGGTACAGGTTAGGATTAGGGTACGTGTTAGGGTTAGGGTAGGGGTTAGGGTTAGGGTACGCGTTAGGGTTAGGGTAGTTAGTAAACCTATCCCACTCTCTAGATACCCCTTAGCACGTAAGGGAATATTATTTGGGGGTGCAGCCATGGAGAAGAGTTTAGACACTAGGATAAGATAAGGAACACACCCATTATAAAGAAATCACATTAGGATTCTCTTTTTAAGCTGTTCCTTAAAACAGTAGTGCTTAGGAAATCTATTGGAGGCAGAAGCAGTCAAGGGTAGCCTAGGGTTAGGGTTAGGCTTAGGGTTAGGCTTAGGGTACGGCTTAGGTTACGGGTTCGGGGAGGGGTGCGGGTACGGCGTAGGGTATGGGTTAGGGTTAGGGTTTGGGTTAGTGTTAGGGTTAGGGCTCGGTTTAGGGTACGGGTTAGGATTAGGGTACGTGTTAGGGTTAGGATAGGGGTTAGGGTTAGGGTACGCATTAGGGCTAGGGTAGTTAGTAAATCTATCCCACTCTCTAGCTCCCCCTTAGCACGTAAAGGAATATTATTTGGGGGTCCAGCCATGGAGAAGAGTTTAGACACTAGGATAAGATAAGGAACACACCCATTATAAAGAAATCACTTTAGGATTCTCTTTTTAAGCTGTTCCTTAAAACACTACTGCTTAGGAAATCAATTGGAGGCAGAAGCAGTCAAGGGTAGCCTAGGGTTAGGGTTAGGCTTAGGGTTAGGTTTAGGGTATGGCTTAGGGTACGGGTTCGGGGAGGGGTGCGGGTACGGCGTAGGGTATGGGTTAGGGTTAGGGTTAGGGTTAGTGTTAGGGTTAGGGCTCGGTTTAGGGTACAGGTTAGGATTAGTGTACGTGTTAGGGTTAGGGTAGGGGTTAGGGTTAATGTACGCGTTAGGGTTAGGGTAGTTATTAAACCTATCCCACTCTCTAGATACCCCTTAGCACGTAAGGGAATATTATTTGGGGGTGCAGCCATGGAGAAGAGTTTAGACACTAGGATAAGATAAGGAACACACCCATTATAAAGAAATCACATTAGGATTCTCTTTTTAAGCTGTTCCTTAAAACAGTAGTGCTTAGGAAATCTATTGGAGGCAGAAGCAGTCAAGGGTAGCCTAGGGTTAGGGTTAGGCTTAGGGTTAGGCTTAGGGTACGGCTTAGGGTACGGGTTCGGGGAGGGGTGCGGGTACGGCGTAGGGTATGGGTTAGGGTTAGGGTTAGGGTTAGTTTTAGGGTTAGGGCTCGGTTTAGGGTACGGGTTAGGATTAGGGTACGTGTTAGGGTTAGGGTAGGGGTTAGGGTTAGGTTACGCGTTAGGGTTAGGGTAGTTATTAAACCTATCCCACTCTCTAGATACCCCTTAGCACGTAAAGGAATATTATTTGAGGTTCCAGCCATGGAGAAGAGTTTAGACACTAGGATAAGATAAGGAACACACCCATTATAAAGAAATCACATTAGGATTCTCTTTTTAAGCTGTTCCTTAAAACACTAGTGCTTAGGAAATCTATTGGAGGCAGAAGCAGTCAAGGGTAGCCTAGGGTTAGGGTTAGGCTTAGGGTTAGGTTTAGGGTATGGCTTAGGGTACGGGTTCGGGGAGGGGTGCGGGTACGGCGTAGGGTATGGGTTAGGGTTAGGGTTAGGGTTAGTGTTAGGGTTAGGGCTCGGTTTAGGGTACAGGTTAGGATTAGGGTACGTGTTAGGGTTAGGGTAGGGGTTAGGGTTAGGGTACGCGTTAGGATTAGGGTAGTTATTAAACCTATCCCACTCTCTAGATACCCCTTAGCACGTAAGGGAATATTATTTGGGGGTGCAGCCATGGAGAAGAGTTTAGACACTAGGATAAGATAAGGAACACACCCATTATAAAGAAATCACATTAGGATTCTCTTTTTAAGCTGTTCCTTAAAACAGTAGTGCTTAGGAAATCTATTGGAGGCAGAAGCAGTCAAGGGTAGCCTAGGGTTAGGGTTAGGCTTAGGGTTAGGCTTAGGGTACGGCTTAGGTTACGGGTTCGGGGAGGGGTGCGGGTACGGCGTAGGGTATGGGTTAGGGTTAGGGTTAGGGTTAGTGTTAGGGTTAGGGCTCGGTTTAGGGTACGGGTTAGGATTAGGGTACGTGTTAGGGTTAGGGTAGGGGTTAGGGTTAGGGTACGCGTTAGGGTTAGGGTAGTTATTAAACCTATCCCACTCTCTAGATACCCCTTAGCACGTAAAGGAATATTATTTGAGGGTCCAGCCATGGAGAAGAGTTTAGACACTAGGATAAGATAAGGAACACACCCATTATAAAGAAATCACATTAGGATTCTCTTTTTAAGCTGTTCCTTAAAACACTAGTGCTTAGGAAATCTATTGGAGGCAGAAGCAGTCAAGGGTAGCCTAGGGTTAGGGTTAGGCTTAGGGTTAGGTTTAGGGTATGGCTTAGGGTACGGGTTCGGGGAGGGGTGCGGGTACGGCGTAGGGTATGGGTTAGGGTTAGGGTTAGGGTTAGTGTTAGGGTTAGGGCTCGGTTTAGGGTACAGGTTAGGATTAGGGTACGTGTTAGGGTTAGGGTAGGGGTTAGGGTTAGGGTACGCGTTAGGATTAGGGTAGTTATTAAACCTATCCCACTCTCTAGATACCCCTTAGCACGTAAGGGAATATTATTTGGGGGTGCAGCCATGGAGAAGAGTTTAGACACTAGGATAAGATAAGGAACACACCCATTATAAAGAAATCACATTAGGATTCTCTTTTTAAGCTGTTCCTTAAAACACTAGTGCTTAGGAAATCTATTGGAGGCAGAAGCAGTCAAGGGTAGCGTAGGGTTAGGGTTAGGCTTAGGGTTAGGCTTAGGGTACGGCTTAGGGTACGGGTTCGGGGAGGGTTTCGGGTACGGCGTAGGGTATGGGTTAGGGTTAGGGTTAGGGTTAGTGTTAGGGTTAGGGCTCGGTTTAGGGTACGGTTAGGATTAGGGTACGTGTTAGGTTTAGGGTAGGGGTTAGGGTTAGGGTACGCGTTAGGGTTAGGGTAGTTAGTAAACCTATCCCACTCTCTAGATACCCCTTAGCACGTAAAGGAATATTACTTGGGGTTCCAGCAATGGAGAAGAATTTAGACACTAGGATAAGATAAGGAACACACCCATTATAAAGAAATCACATTAGGATTCTCTTTTTAAGCTGTTGCTTAAAACACTAGTGCTTAGGAAATCTATTGGAGGCAGAAGCAGTCAAGGGTAGCCTAGGGTTAGTGTTAGGCTTAGGGTTAGGCTTAGGGTACGGCTTAGGGTACGGGTTTGGGGAGGGGTTCAGGTACGGCGTAGGGTATGGGTTAGGGTTAGGGTTAGTGTTAGTGTTAGGGGTAGCGCTCGGTTTAGGGTACGGGTTAGGATTAGGGTACGTGTTAGTGTTAGGGTAGGGGTTAGGGTTAGAGTACGCATTAGGGTTAGGGTAGTTATTAAACCTATCCCACTCTCTAGATACCCCTTAGCACGTAAGGCAATATTATTTGGGGGTGCAGCCATGGAGAAGAGTTTAGACACTAGGATAAGATAAGGAACACACCCATTATAAAGAAATCACATTAGGATTCTCTTTTTAAGCTGTTCCTTAAAACACTAGTGCTTAGGAAATCTATTGGAGGCAGAAGCAGTCAAGGGTAGCCTAGGGTTAGGGTTAGGCTTAGGGTTAGGTTTAGGGTACGGCTTGGGGTATGGGTTCGGGGAGGTGTTCGTGTACGGCGTAGGGTATGGGTTAGGGTTAGGGTTTGGGTTAGTGTTAGGGTTAGGGCTCGGTTTAGGGTACGGGTTAGGATTAGGGTACGTGTTAGGGTTAGGGTAGGGGTTAGGGTTAGGTTACGCGTTAGGGCTAGGGTAGTTAGTAAACCTATCCCACTCTCTAGCTCCCCCTTAGCACGTAAAGGAATACTATTTGGGGGTCCAGCCATGGAGAAGAGTTTAGACACTAGGATAAGATAAGGAACACACCCATTATAAAGAAATCACTTTAGGATTCTCTTTTTAAGCTGTTCCTTAAAACACTACTGCTTAGGAAATCAATTGGAGGCAGAAGCAGTCAAGGGTAGCCTAGGGTTAGGGTTAGGCTTAGGGTTAGGTTTAGGGTATGGCTTAGGGTACGGGTTCGGGGAGGGGTGCGGGTACGGCGTAGGGTATGGGTTAGGGTTAGGGTTAGGGTTAGTGTTAGGGTTAGGGCTCGGTTTAGGGTACAGGTTAGGATTAGGGTACGTGTTAGGGTTAGGGTAGGGGTTAGGGTTAGGGTACGCGTTAGGGTTAGGGTAGTTAGTAAACCTATCCCACTCTCTAGATACCCCTTAGCACGTAAGGGAATATTATTTGGGGGTGCAGCCATGGAGAAGAGTTTAGACACTAGGATAAGATAAGGAACACACCCATTATAAAGAAATCACATTAGGATTCTCTTTTTAAGCTGTTCCTTAAAACAGTAGTGCTTAGGAAATCTATTGGAGGCAGAAGCAGTCAAGGGTAGCCTAGGGTTAGGGTTAGGCTTAGGGTTAGGCTTAGGGTACGGCTTAGGTTACGGGTTCGGGGAGGGGTGCGGGTACGGCGTAGGGTATGGGTTAGGGTTAGGGTTTGGGTTAGTGTTAGGGTTAGGGCTCGGTTTAGGGTACGGGTTAGGATTAGGGTACGTGTTAGGGTTAGGATAGGGGTTAGGGTTAGGGTACGCATTAGGGCTAGGGTAGTTAGTAAATCTATCCCACTCTCTAGCTCCCCCTTAGCACGTAAAGGAATATTATTTGGGGGTCCAGCCATGGAGAAGAGTTTAGACACTAGGATAAGATAAGGAACACACCCATTATAAAGAAATCACTTTAGGATTCTCTTTTTAAGCTGTTCCTTAAAACACTACTGCTTAGGAAATCAATTGGAGGCAGAAGCAGTCAAGGGTAGCCTAGGGTTAGGGTTAGGCTTAGGGTTAGGTTTAGGGTATGGCTTAGGGTACGGGTTCTGGGAGGGGTGCGGGTACGGCGTAGGGTATGGGTTAGGGTTAGGGTTAGGGTTAGTGTTAGGGTTAGGGCTCGGTTTAGGGTACAGGTTAGGATTAGTGTACGTGTTAGGGTTAGGGTAGGGGTTAGGGTTAGGGTACGCGTTAGGGTTAGGGTAGTTATTAAACCTATCCCACTCTCTAGATACCCCTTAGCACGTAAGGGAATATTATTTGGGGGTGCAGCCATGGAGAAGAGTTTAGACACTAGGATAAGATAAGGAACACACCCATTATAAAGAAATCACATAAGGATTCTCTTTTTAAGCTGTTCCTTAAAACAGTAGTGCTTAGGAAATCTATTGGAGGCAGAAGCAGTCAAGGGTAGCCTAGGGTTAGGGTTAGGCTTAGGGTTAGGCTTAGGGTACGGCTTAGGGTACGGGTTCGGGGAGGGGTGCGGGTACGGCGTAGGGTATGGGTTAGGGTTAGGGTTAGGGTTAGTTTTATGGTTAGGGCTCGGTTTAGGGTACGGGTTAGGATTAGGGTACGTGTTAGGGTTAGGGTAGGGGTTAGGGTTAGGTTACGCGTTAGGGTTAGGGTAGTTATTAAACCTATCCCACTCTCTAGATACCCCTTAGCACGTAAAGGAATATTATTTGAGGTTCCAGCCATGGAGAAGAGTTTAGACACTAGGATAAGATAAGGAACACACCCATTATAAAGAAATCACATTAGGATTCTCTTTTTAAGCTGTTCCTTAAAACACTAGTGCTTAGGAAATCTATTGGAGGCAGAAGCAGTCAAGGGTAGCCTAGGGTTAGGGTTAGGCTTAGGGTTAGGTTTAGGGTATGGCTTAGGGTACGGGTTCGGGTAGGGGTGCGGGTACGGCGTAGGGTATGGGTTAGGGTTAGGGTTAGGGTTAGTGTTAGGGTTAGGGCTCGGTTTAGGGTACAGGTTAGGATTAGGGTACGTGTTAGGGTTAGGGTAGGGGTTAGGGTTAGGGTACGCGTTAGGATTAGGGTAGTTATTAAACCTATCCCACTCTCTAGATACCCCTTAGCACGTAAGGGAATATTATTTGGGGGTGCAGCCATGGAGAAGAGTTTAGACACTAGGATAAGATAAGGAACACACCCATTATAAAGAAATCACATTAGGATTCTCTTTTTAAGCTGTTCCTTAAAACAGTAGTGCTTAGGAAATCTATTGGAGGCAGAAGCAGTCAAGGGTAGCCTAGGGTTAGGGTTAGGCTTAGGGTTAGGCTTAGGGTACGGCTTAGGTTACGGGTTCGGGGAGGGGTGCGGGTACGGCGTAGGGTATGGGTTAGGGTTAGGGTTAGGGTTAGTGTTAGGGTTAGGGCTCGGTTTAGGGTACGGGTTAGGATTAGGGTACGTGTTAGGGTTAGGGTAGGGGTTAGGGTTAGGGTACGCGTTAGGGTTAGGGTAGTTATTAAACCTATCCCACTCTCTAGATACCCCTTAGCACGTAAAGGAATATTATTTGAGGGTCCAGCCATGGAGAAGAGTTTAGACACTAGGATAAGATAAGGAACACACCCATTATAAAGAAATCACATTAGGATTCTCTTTTTAAGCTGTTCCTTAAAACACTAGTGCTTAGGAAATCTATTGGAGGCAGAAGCAGTCAAGGGTAGCGTAGGGTTAGGGTTAGGCTTAGGGTTAGGCTTAGGGTACGGCTTAGGGTACGGGTTCGGGGAGGGTTTCGGGTACGGCGTAGGGTATGGGTTAGGGTTAGGGTTAGGGTTAGTGTTAGGGTTAGGGCTCGGTTTAGGGTACGGTTAGGATTAGGGTACGTGTTAGGTTTAGGGTAGGGGTTAGGGTTAGGGTACGCGTTAGGGTTAGGGTAGTTAGTAAACCTATCCCACTCTCTAGATACCCCTTAGCACGTAAAGGAATATTATTTGGGGTTCCAGCAATGGAGAAGAATTTAGACACTAGGATAAGATAAGGAACACACCCATTATAAAGAAATCACATTAGGATTCTCTTTTTAAGCTGTTGCTTAAAACACTAGTGCTTAGGAAATCTATTGGAGGCAGAAGCAGTCAAGGGTAGCCTAGGGTTAGTGTTAGGCTTAGGGTTAGGCTTAGGGTACGGCTTAGGGTACGGGTTTGGGGAGGGGTTCAGGTACGGCGTAGGGTATGGGTTAGGGTTAGGGTTAGTGTTAGTGTTAGGGTTAGGGCTCGGTTTAGGGTACGGGTTAGGATTAGGGTACGTGTTAGTGTTAGAGTAGGGGTTAGGGTTAGAGTACGCATTAGGGTTAGGGTAGTTATTAAACCTATCCCACTCTCTAGATACCCCTTAGCACGTAAGGCAATATTATTTGGGGGTGCAGCCATGGAGAAGAGTTTAGACACTAGGATAAGATAAGGAACACACCCATTATAAAGAAATCACATTAGGATTCTCTTTTTAAGCTGTTCCTTAAAACACTAGTGCTTAGGAAATCTATTGGAGGCAGAAGCAGTCAAGGGTAGCGTAGGGTTAGGGTTAGGCTTAGGGTTAGGCTTCGGGTACGGCTTAGGGTACGGGTTCGGGGAGGTTTTCGGGTACGGCGTAGGGTATGGGTTAGGGTTAGGGTTAGGGTTAGTGTTAGGGTTAGGGCTCGGTTTAGGGTACGGTTAGGATTAGGGTACGTGTTAGGTTTAGGGTAGGGGTTAGGGTTAGGGTACGCGTTAGGGTTAGGGTAGTTAGTAAACCTATCCCACTCTCTAGATACCCCTTAGCACGTAAAGGAATATTATTTGGGGTTCCAGCAATGGAGAAGAATTTAGACACTAGGATAAGATAAGGAACACACCCATTATAAAGAAATCACATTAGGATTCTCTTTTTAAGCTGTTGCTTAAAACACTAGTGCTTAGGAAATCTATTGGAGGCAGAAGCAGTCAAGGGTAGCCTAGGGTTAGTGTTAGGCTTAGGGTTAGGCTTAGGGTACGGCTTAGGGTACGGGTTTGGGGAGGGGTTCAGGTACGGCGTAGGGTATGTGTTAGGGTTAGGGTTAGTGTTAGTGTTAGGGTTAGGGCTCGGTTTAGGGTACGGGTTAGGATTAGGGTACGTGTTAGTGTTAGAGTAGGGGTTAGGGTTAGAGTACGCATTAGGGTTAGGGTAGTTATTAAACCTATCCCACTCTCTAGATACCCCTTAGCACGTAAGGCAATATTATTTGGGGGTGCAGCCATGGAGAAGAGTTTAGACACTAGGATAAGATAAGGAACACACCCATTATAAAGAAATCACATTAGGATTCTCTTTTTAAGCTGTTCCTTAAAACACTAGTGCTTAGGAAATCTATTGGAGGCAGAAGCAGTCAAGGGTAGCCTAGGGTTAGGGTTAGGCTTAGGGTTAGGTTTAGGGTACGGCTTGGGGTATGGGTTCGGGGAGGTGTTCGTGTACGGCGTAGGGTATGGGTTAGGGTTAGGGTTTGGGTTAGTGTTAGGGTTAGGGCTCGGTTTAGGGTACGGGTTAGGATTAGGGTACGTGTTAGGGTTAGGGTAGGTGTTAGGGTTAGGTTACGCATTAGGGCTAGGGTAGTTAGTAAACCTATCCCACTCTCTAGCTCCCCCTTAGCACGTAAAGGAATATTATTTGGGGGTCCAGCCATGGAGAAGAGTTTAGACACTAGGATAAGATAAGGAACACACCCATTATAAAGAAATCACTTTAGGATTCTCTTTTTAAGCTGTTCCTTAAAACACTACTGCTTAGGAAATCAATTGGAGGCAGAAGCAGTCAAGGGTAGCCTAGGGTTAGGGTTAGGCTTAGGGTTAGGTTTAGGGTATGGCTTAGGGTACGGGTTCGGGGAGGGGTGCGGGTACGGCATAGGGTATGGGTTAGGGTTAGGGTTAGGGTTAGTGTTAGGGTTAGGGCTCGGTTTAGGGTACAGGTTAGGATTAGTGTACGTGTTAGGGTTAGGGTAGGGGTTAGGGTTAGGGTACGCGTTAGGGTTAGGGTAGTTATTAAACCTATCCCACTCTCTAGATACCCCTTAGCACGTAAGGGAATATTATTTGGGGGTGCAGCCATGGAGAAGAGTTTAGACACTAGGATAAGATAAGGAACACACACATTATAAAGAAATCACATTAGGATTCTCTTTTTAAGCTGTTCCTTAAAACAGTAGTGCTTAGGAAATCTATTGGAGGCAGAAGCAGTCAAGTGTAGCCTAGGGTTAGGGTTAGGCTTAGTGTTAGGCTTAGGGTACGGCTTAGGGTACGGGTTCGGGGAGGGGTGCGGGTACGGCGTAGGGTATGGGTTAGGGTTAGGGTTAGGGTTAGTGTTAGGGTTAGGGCTCGGTTTAGGGTACGGGTTAGGATTAGGGTACGTGTTAGGGTTAGGGTAGGGGTTAGGGTTAGGGTACGCGTTAGGGTTAGGGTAGTTATTAAACCTATCCCACTCTCTAGATACCCCTTAGCACGTAAAGGAATATTATTTGAGGGTCCAGCCATGGAGAAGAGTTTAGACACTAGGATAAGATAAGGAACACACCCATTATAAAGAAATCACATTAGGATTCTCTTTTTAAGCTGTTGCTTAAAACACTAGTGCTTAGGAAATCTATTGGAGGCAGAAGGAGTCAAGGGTAGCCTAGGGTTAGGGTTAGGCTTAGGGTTAGGTTTAGGGTATGGCTTAGGGTACGGGTTCGGGGAGGGGTGCGGGTACGGCGTAGGGTATGGGTTAGGGTTAGGGTTAGGGTTAATGTTAGGGTTAGGGCTCGGTTTAGGGTACAGGTTAGGATTAGGGTACGTGTTAGGGTTAGGGTAGGGGTTAGGGTTAGGGTACGCGTTAGGTTTAGGGTAGTTATTAAACCTATCCCACTCTCTAGATACCCCTTAGCACGTAAGGGAATATTATTTGGGGGTGCAGCCATGGAGAAGAGTTTAGACACTAGGATAAGATAAGGAACACACCCATTATAAAGAAATCACATTAGGATTCTCTTTTTAAGCTGTTCCTTAAAACAGTAGTGCTTAGGAAATCTATTGGAGGCAGAAGCAGTCAAGGGTAGCCTAGGGTTAGGGTTAGGCTTAGTGTTAGGCTTAGGGTACGGCTTAGGTTACGGGTTCGGGGAGGGGTGCGGGTACGGCGTAGGGTATGGGTTAGGGTTAGGGTTAGGGTTAGTGTTAGGGTTAGGGCTCGGTTTAGGGTACGGGTTAGGATTAGGGTACGTGTTAGGGTTAGGGTAGGGGTTAGGGTTAGGGTACGCGTTAGGGTTAGGGTAGTTATTAAACCTATCCCACTCTCTAGATACCCCTTAGCACGTAAAGGAATATTATTTGAGGGTCCAGCCATGGAGAAGAGTTTAGACACTAGGATAAGATAAGGAACACACCCATTATAAAGAAATCACATTAGGATTCTCTTTTTAAGCTGTTCCTTAAAACACTAGTGCTTAGGAAATCTATTGGAGGCAGAAGCAGTCAAGGGTAGCGTAGGGTTAGGGTTAGGCTGAGGTTTAGGCTTAGGGTACGGCTTAGGGTACGGGTTCGGGGAGGGTTTCGGGTACGGCGTAGGTTATGGGTTAGGGTTAGGGTTAGGGTTAGTGTTAGGGTTAGGGCTCGGTTTAGGGTACGGTTAGGATTAGGGTACGTGTTAGGTTTAGGGTAGGGGTTAGGGTTAGGGTACGCGTTAGGGTTAGGGTAGTTAGTAAACCTATCCCACTCTCTAGATACCCCTTAGCACGTAAAGGAATATTATTTGGGGTTCCAGCAATGGAGAAGAATTTAGACACTAGGATAAGATAAGGAACACACCCATTATAAAGAAATCACATTAGGATTCTCTTTTTAAACTGTTGCTTAAAACACTAGTGCTTAGGAAATCTATTGGAGGCAGAAGCAGTCAAGGGTAGCCTAGGGTTAGTGTTAGGCTTAGGGTTAGGCTTAGGGTACGGCTTAGGGTACGGGTTTGGGGAGGGGTTCAGGTACGGCGTAGGGTATGGGTTAGGGTTAGGGTTAGTGTTAGTGTTAGGGGTAGGGCTCGGTTTAGGGTACGGGTTAGGATTAGGGTACGTGTTAGTGTTAGAGTAGGGGTTAGGGTTAGAGTACGCATTAGGGTTAGGGTAGTTATTAAACCTATCCCACTCTCTAGATACCCCTTAGCACGTAAGGCAATATTATTTGGGGGTGCAGCCATGGAGAAGAGTTTAGACACTAGGATAAGATAAGGAACACACCCATTATAAAGAAATCACATTAGGATTCTCTTTTTAAGCTGTTCCTTAAAACACTAGTGCTTAGGAAATCTATTGGAGGCAGAAGCAGTCAAGGGTAGCCTAGGGTTAGGGTTAGGCTTAGGGTTAGGTTTAGGGTATGGCTTGGGGTATGGGTTCGGGGAGGTGTTCGTGTACGGCGTAGGGTATGGGTTAGGGTTAGGGTTTGGGTTAGTGTTAGGGTTAGGGCTCGGTTTAGGGTACGGGTTAGGATTAGGGTACGTGTTAGGGTTAGGGTAGGGGTTAGGGTTAGGTTACGCATTAGGGCTAGGGTAGTTAGTAAACCTATCCCACTCTCTAGCTCCCCCTTAGCACGTAAAGGAATATTATTTGGGGGTCCAGCCATGGAGAAGAGTTTAGACACTAGGATAAGATAAGGAACACACCCATTATAAAGAAATCACTTTAGGATTCTCTTTTTAAGCTGTTCCTTAAAACACTACTGCTTAGGAAATCAATTGGAGGCAGAAGCAGTCAAGGGTAGCCTAGGGTTAGGGTTAGGCTTAGGGTTAGGTTTAGGGTATGGCTTAGGGTACGGGTTCGGGGAGGGGTGCGGGTACGGCATAGGGTATGGGTTAGGGTTAGGGTTAGGGTTAGTGTTAGGGTTAGGGCTCGGTTTAGGGTACAGGTTAGGATTAGAGTACGTGTTAGGGTTAGGGTAGGGGTTAGGGTTAGGGTACGCGTTAGGGTTAGGGTAGTTATTAAACCTATCCCACTCTCTAGATACCCCTTAGCACGTAAGGGAATATTATTTGGGGGTGCAGCCATGGAGAAGAGTTTAGACACTAGGATAAGATAAGGAACACACCCATTATAAAGAAATCACATTAGGATTCTCTTTTTAAGCTGTTCCTTAAAACAGTAGTGCTTAGGAAATCTATTGGAGGCAGAAGCAGTCAAGGGTAGCCTAGGGTTAGGGTTAGGCTTAGGGTTAGGCTTAGGGTACCGCTTAGGGTACGGGTTCGGGGAGGGGTGCGGGTACGGCGTAGGGTATGGGTTAGGGTTAGGGTTAGGGTTAGTGTTAGGGTTAGGGCTCGGTTTAGGGTACGGGTTAGGATTAGGGTACGTGTTAGGGTTAGGGTAGGGGTTAGGGTTAGGGTACGCGTTAGGGTTAGGGTAGTTATTAAACCTATCCCACTCTCTAGATACCCCTTAGCACGTAAAGGAATATTATTTGAGGGTCCAGCCATGGAGAAGAGTTTAGACACTAGGATAAGATAAGGAACACACCCATTATAAAGAAATCACATTAGGATTCTCTTTTTAAGCTGTTCCTTAAAACACTAGTGCTTAGGAAATCTATTGGAGGCAGAAGCAGTCAAGGGTAGCGTAGGGTTAGGGTTAGGCTTAGGGTTAGGCTTAGGGTACGGCTTAGGGTACGTGTTCGGGGAGGGTTTCGGGTACGGCGTAGGGTATGGGTTAGGGTTAGGGTTTGGGTTAGTGTTAGGGTTAGGGCTCGGTTTAGGGTACGGTTAGGATTAGGGTACGTGTTAGGTTTAGGGTAGGGGTTAGGGTTAGGGTACGCGTTAGGGTTAGGGTAGTTAGTAAACCTATCCCACTCTCTAGATACCCCTTAGCACGTAAAGGAATATTATTTGGGGTTCCAGCCATGGAGAAGAATTTAGACACTAGGATAAGATAAGGAACACACCCATTATAAAGAAATCACATTAGGATTCTCTTTTTAAGCTGTTGCTTAAAACACTAGTGCTTAGGAAATCTATTGGAGGCAGAAGCAGTCAAGGGTAGCCTAGGGTTAGTGTTAGGCTTAGGGTTAGGCTTAGGGTACGGCTTAGGGTACGGGTTTGGGGAGGGGTTCAGGTACGGCGTAGGGTATGGGTTAGGGTTAGGGTTAGTGTTAGTGTTAGGGGTAGGGCTCGGTTTAGGGTACGGGTTAGGATTAGGGTACGTGTTAGTGTTAGAGTAGGGGTTAGGGTTAGAGTACGCATTAGGGTTAGGGTAGTTATTAAACCTATCCCACTCTCTAGATACCCCTTAGCACGTAAGGC
Source organism: Balaenoptera borealis (assembly GCF_965194805.1). NCBI lineage: Eukaryota > Metazoa > Chordata > Mammalia > Artiodactyla > Balaenopteridae > Balaenoptera > Balaenoptera borealis. The sequence goes on along the minus strand of NW_028123907.1, from coordinate 638,953 downwards.
AATATTATTTGGGGGTGCAGCCATGGAGAAGAGTTTAGACACTAGGATAAGATAAGGAACACACCCATTATAAAGAAATCACATTAGGATTCTCTTTTTAAGCTGTTCCTTAAAACACTAGTGCTTAGGAAATCTATTGGAGGCAGAAGCAGTCAAGGGTAGCCTAGGGTTAGGGTTAGGCTTAGGGTTAGGTTTAGGGTATGGCTTGGGGTATGGGTTCGGGGAGGTGTTCGTGTACGGCGTAGGGTATGGGTTAGGGTTAGGGTTTGGGTTAGTGTTAGGGTTAGGGCTCGGTTTAGGGTACGGGTTAGGATTAGGGTACGTGTTAGGGTTAGGGTAGGGGTTAGGGTTAGGTTACGCATTAGGGCTAGGGTAGTTAGTAAACCTATCCCACTCTCTAGCTCCCCCTTAGCACGTAAAGGAATATTATTTGGGGGTCCAGCCATGGAGAAGAGTTTAGACACTAGGATAAGATAAGGAACACACCCATTATAAAGAAATCACTTTAGGATTCTCTTTTTAAGCTGTTCCTTAAAACACTACTGCTTAGGAAATCAATTGGAGGCAGAAGCAGTCAAGGGTAGCCTAGGGTTAGGGTTAGGCTTAGGGTTAGGTTTAGGGTATGGCTTAGGGTACGGGTTCGGGGAGGGGTGCGGGTACGGCATAGGGTATGGGTTAGGGTTAGGGTTAGGGTTAGTGTTAGGGTTAGGGCTCGGTTTAGGGTACAGGTTAGGATTAGAGTACGTGTTAGGGTTAGGGTAGGGGTTAGGGTTAGGGTACGCGTTAGGGTTAGGGTAGTTATTAAACCTATCCCACTCTCTAGATACCCCTTAGCACGTAAGGGAATATTATTTGGGGGTGCAGCCATGGAGAAGAGTTTAGACACTAGGATAAGATAAGGAACACACCCATTATAAAGAAATCACATTAGGATTCTCTTTTTAAGCTGTTCCTTAAAACAGTAGTGCTTAGGAAATCTATTGGAGGCAGAAGCAGTCAAGGGTAGCCTAGGGTTAGGGTTAGGCTTAGGGTTAGGCTTAGGGTACCGCTTAGGGTACGGGTTCGGGGAGGGGTGCGGGTACGGCGTAGGGTATGGGTTAGGGTTAGGGTTAGGGTTAGTGTTAGGGTTAGGGCTCGGTTTAGGGTACGGGTTAGGATTAGGGTACGTGTTAGGGTTAGGGTAGGGGTTAGGGTTAGGGTACGCGTTAGGGTTAGGGTAGTTATTAAACCTATCCCACTCTCTAGATACCCCTTAGCACGTAAAGGAATATTATTTGAGGGTCCAGCCATGGAGAAGAGTTTAGACACTAGGATAAGATAAGGAACACACCCATTATAAAGAAATCACATTAGGATTCTCTTTTTAAGCTGTTCCTTAAAACACTAGTGCTTAGGAAATCTATTGGAGGCAGAAGCAGTCAAGGGTAGCGTAGGGTTAGGGTTAGGCTTAGGGTTAGGCTTAGGGTACGGCTTAGGGTACGTGTTCGGGGAGGGTTTCGGGTACGGCGTAGGGTATGGGTTAGGGTTAGGGTTTGGGTTAGTGTTAGGGTTAGGGCTCGGTTTAGGGTACGGTTAGGATTAGGGTACGTGTTAGGTTTAGGGTAGGGGTTAGGGTTAGGGTACGCGTTAGGGTTAGGGTAGTTAGTAAACCTATCCCACTCTCTAGATACCCCTTAGCACGTAAAGGAATATTATTTGGGGTTCCAGCCATGGAGAAGAATTTAGACACTAGGATAAGATAAGGAACACACCCATTATAAAGAAATCACATTAGGATTCTCTTTTTAAGCTGTTGCTTAAAACACTAGTGCTTAGGAAATCTATTGGAGGCAGAAGCAGTCAAGGGTAGCCTAGGGTTAGTGTTAGGCTTAGGGTTAGGCTTAGGGTACGGCTTAGGGTACGGGTTTGGGGAGGGGTTCAGGTACGGCGTAGGGTATGGGTTAGGGTTAGGGTTAGTGTTAGTGTTAGGGGTAGGGCTCGGTTTAGGGTACGGGTTAGGATTAGGGTACGTGTTAGTGTTAGGGTAGGGGTTAGGGTTAGAGTACGCATTAGGGTTAGGGTAGTTATTAAACCTATCCCACTCTCTAGATACCCCTTAGCACGTAAGGCAATATTATTTGGGGGTGCAGCCATGGAGAAGAGTTTAGACACTAGGATAAGATAAGGAACACACCCATTATAAAGAAATCACATTAGGATTCTCTTTTTAAGCTGTTCCTTAAAACACTAGTGCTTAGGAAATCTATTGGAGGCAGAAGCAGTCAAGGGTAGCGTAGGGTTAGGGTTAGGCTTAGGGTTAGGCTTCGGGTACGGCTTAGGGTACGGGTTCGGGGAGGTTTTCGGGTACGGCGTAGGGTATGGGTTAGGGTTAGGGTTAGGGTTAGTGTTAGGGTTAGGGCTCGGTTTAGGGTACGGTTAGGATTAGGGTACGTGTTAGGTTTAGGGTAGGGGTTAGGGTTAGGGTACGCGTTAGGGTTAGGGTAGTTAGTAAACCTATCCCACTCTCTAGATACCCCTTAGCACGTAAAGGAATATTATTTGGGGTTCCAGCAATGGAGAAGAATTTAGACACTAGGATAAGATAAGGAACACACCCATTATAAAGAAATCACATTAGGATTCTCTTTTTAAGCTGTTGCTTAAAACACTAGTGCTTAGGAAATCTATTGGAGGCAGAAGCAGTCAAGGGTAGCCTAGGGTTAGTGTTAGGCTTAGGGTTAGGCTTAGGGTACGGCTTAGGGTACGGGTTTGGGGAGGGGTTCAGGTACGGCGTAGGGTATGTGTTAGGGTTAGGGTTAGTGTTAGTGTTAGGGTTAGGGCTCGGTTTAGGGTACGGGTTAGGATTAGGGTACGTGTTAGTGTTAGAGTAGGGGTTAGGGTTAGAGTACGCATTAGGGTTAGGGTAGTTATTAAACCTATCCCACTCTCTAGATACCCCTTAGCACGTAAGGCAATATTATTTGGGGGTGCAGCCATGGAGAAGAGTTTAGACACTAGGATAAGATAAGGAACACACCCATTATAAAGAAATCACATTAGGATTCTCTTTTTAAGCTGTTCCTTAAAACACTAGTGCTTAGGAAATCTATTGGAGGCAGAAGCAGTCAAGGGTAGCCTAGGGTTAGGGTTAGGCTTAGGGTTAGGTTTAGGGTACGGCTTGGGGTATGGGTTCGGGGAGGTGTTCGTGTACGGCGTAGGGTATGGGTTAGGGTTAGGGTTTGGGTTAGTGTTAGGGTTAGGGCTCGGTTTAGGGTACGGGTTAGGATTAGGGTACGTGTTAGGGTTAGGGTAGGTGTTAGGGTTAGGTTACGCATTAGGGCTAGGGTAGTTAGTAAACCTATCCCACTCTCTAGCTCCCCCTTAGCACGTAAAGGAATATTATTTGGGGGTCCAGCCATGGAGAAGAGTTTAGACACTAGGATAAGATAAGGAACACACCCATTATAAAGAAATCACTTTAGGATTCTCTTTTTAAGCTGTTCCTTAAAACACTACTGCTGAGGAAATCAATTGGAGGCAGAAGCAGTCAAGGGTAGCCTAGGGTTAGGGTTAGGCTTAGGGTTAGGTTTAGGGTATGGCTTAGGGTACGGGTTCGGGGAGGGGTGCGGGTACGGCATAGTGTATGGGTTAGGGTTAGGGTTAGGGTTAGTGTTAGGGTTAGGGCTCGGTTTAGGGTACAGGTTAGGATTAGTGTACGTGTTAGGGTTAGGGTAGGGGTTAGGGTTAGGGTACGCGTTAGGGTTAGGGTAGTTATTAAACCTATCCCACTCTCTAGATACCCCTGAGCACGTAAAGGAATATTATTTGAGGGTCCAGCCATGGAGAAGAGTTTAGACACTAGGATAAGATAAGGAACACACCCATTATAAAGAAATCACATTAGGATTCTCTTTTTAAGCTGTTCCTTAAAACACTAGTGCTTAGGAAATCTATTGGAGGCAGAAGCAGTCAAGGGTAGCGTAGGGTTAGGGTTAGGCTTAGGGTTAGGCTTAGGGTACGGCTTAGGGTACGTGTTCGGGGAGGGTTTCGGGTACGGCGTAGGGTATGGGTTAGGGTTAGGGTTTGGGTTAGTGTTAGGGTTAGGGCTCGGTTTAGGGTACGGTTAGGATTAGGGTACGTGTTAGGTTTAGGGTAGGGGTTAGGGTTAGGGTACGCGTTAGGGTTAGGGTAGTTAGTAAACCTATCCCACTCTCTAGATACCCCTTAGCACGTAAAGGAATATTATTTGGGTGTCCAACCATGGAGAAGAATTTAGACACTAGGATAAGATAAGGAACACACCCATTATAAAGAAATCACATTAGGATTCTCTTTTTAAGCTGTTGCTTAAAACACTAGTGCTTAGGAAATCTATTGGAGGCAGAAGCAGTCAAGGGTAGCCTAGGGTTAGTGTTAGGCTTAGGGTTAGGCTTAGGGTACGGCTTAGGGTACGGGTTTGGGGAGGGGTTCAGGTACGGCGTAGGGTATGTGTTAGGGTTAGGGTTAGTGTTAGTGTTAGGGGTAGGGCTCGGTTTAGGGTACGGGTTAGGATTAGTGTACGTGTTAGTGTTAGGGTAGGGGTTAGGGTTAGAGTACGCATTAGGGTTAGGGTAGTTATTAAACCTATCCCACTCTCTAGATACCCCTTAGCACGTAAGGCAATATTATTTGGGGGTGCAGCCATGGAGAAGAGTTTAGACACTAGGATAAGATAAGGAACACACCCATTATAAAGAAATCACATTAGGATTCTCTTTTTAAGCTGTTCCTTAAAACACTAGTGCTTAGGAAATCTATTGGAGGCAGAAGCAGTCAAGGGTAGCCTAGGGTTAGGGTTAGGCTTAGGGTTAGGTTTAGGGTACGGCTTGGGGTATGGGTTCGGTGAGGTGTTCGTGTACGGCGTAGGGTATGGGTTAGGGTTAGGGTTTGGGTTAGTGTTAGGGTTAGGGCTCGGTTTAGGGTACGGGTTAGGATTAGGGTACGTGTTAGGGTTAGGGTAGGGGTTAGGGTTAGGGTACGCGTTAGGTTTAGGGTAGTTATTAAACCTATCCCACTCTCTAGATACCCCTTAGCACGTAAGGGAATATTATTTGGGGGTGCAGCCATGGAGAAGAGTTTAGACACTAGGATAAGATAAGGAACACACCCATTATAAAGAAATCACATTAGGATTCTCTTTTTAAGCTGTTCCTTAAAACAGTAGTGCTTAGGAAATCTATTGGAGGCAGAAGCAGTCAAGTGTAGCCTAGGGTTAGGGTTAGGCTTAGGGTTAGGCTTAGGGTACGGCTTAGGGTACGGGTTCGGGGAGGGGTGCGGGTACGGCGTAGGGTATGGGTTAGGGTTAGGGTTAGGGTTAGTGTTAGGGTTAGGGCTCGGTTTAGGGTACGGGTTAGGATTAGGGTACGTGTTAGGGTTAGGGTAGGGGTTAGGGTTAGGGTACGCGTTAGGGTTAGGGTAGTTATTAAACCTATCCCACTCTCTAGATACCCCTTAGCACGTAAAGGAATATTATTTGAGGGTCCAGCCATGGAGAAGAGTTTAGACACTAGGATAAGATAAGGAACACACCCATTATAAAGAAATCACATTAGGATTCTCTTTTTAAGCTGTTGCTTAAAACACTAGTGCTTAGGAAATCTATTGGAGGCAGAAGCAGTCAAGGGTAGCCTAGGGTTAGGGTTAGGCTTAGGGTTAGGTTTAGGGTATGGCTTAGGGTACGGGTTCGGGGAGGGTTTCGGGTACGGCATAGGTTATGGGTTAGGGTTAGGGTTAGGGTTAGTGTTAGGGTTAGGGCTCGGTTTAGGGTACGGTTAGGATTAGGGTACGTGTTAGGTTTAGGGTAGGGGTTAGGGTTAGGGTACGCGTTAGGGTTAGGGTAGTTAGTAAACCTATCCCACTCTCTAGATACCCCTTAGCACGTAAAGGAATATTATTTGGGGTTCCAGCAATGGAGAAGAATTTAGACACTAGGATAAGATAAGGAACACACCCATTATAAAGAAATCACATTAGGATTCTCTTTTTAAGCTGTTGCTTAAAACACTAGTGCTTAGGAAATCTATTGGAGGCAGAAGCAGTCAAGGGTAGCCTAGGGTTAGTGTTAGGCTTAGGGTTAGGCTTAGGGTACGGCTTAGGGTACGGGTTTGGGGAGGGGTTCAGGTACGGCGTAGGGTATGGGTTAGGGTTAGGGTTAGTGTTAGTGTTAGGGGTAGGGCTCGGTTTAGGGTACGGGTTAGGATTAGGGTACGTGTTAGTGTTAGAGTAGGGGTTAGGGTTAGAGTACGCATTAGGGTTAGGGTAGTTATTAAACCTATCCCACTCTCTAGATACCCCTTAGCACGTAAGGCAATATTATTTGGGGGTGCAGCCATGGAGAAGAGTTTAGACACTAGGATAAGATAAGGAACACACCCATTATAAAGAAATCACATTAGGATTCTCTTTTTAAGCTGTCTTAAAACACTAGTGCTTAGGAAATCTATTGGAGGCAGAAGCAGTCAAGGGTAGCCTAGGGTTAGGGTTAGGCTTAGGGTTAGGTTTAGGGTATGGCTTGGGGTATGGGTTCGGGGAGGTGTTCGTGTACGGCGTAGGGTATGGGTTAGGGTTAGGGTTTGGGTTAGTGTTAGGGTTAGGGCTCGGTTTAGGGTACGGGTTAGGATTAGGGTACGTGTTAGGGTTAGGGTAGGGGTTAGGGTTAGGTTACGCGTTAGGGCTAGGGTAGTTAGTAAACCTATCCCACTCTCTAGCTCCCCCTTAGCACGTAAAGGAATATTATTTGGGGGTCCAGCCATGGAGAAGAGTTTAGACACTAGGATAAGATAAGGAACACACCCATTATAAAGAAATCACTTTAGGATTCTCTTTTTAAGCTGTTCCTTAAAACACTACTGCTTAGGAAATCAATTGGAGGCAGAAGCAGTCAAGGGTAGCCTAGGGTTAGGGTTAGGCTTAGGGTTAGGTTTAGGGTATGGCTTAGGGTACGGGTTCGGGGAGGGGTGCGGGTACGGCGTAGGGTATGGGTTAGGGTTAGGGTTAGGGTTAGTGTTAGGGTTAGGGCTCGGTTTAGGGTACAGGTTAGGATTAGGGTACGTGTTAGGGTTAGGGTAGGGGTTAGGGTTAGGGTACGCGTTAGGGTTAGGGTAGTTATTAAACCTATCCCACTCTCTAGATACCCCTTAGCACGTAAGGGAATATTATTTGGGGGTGCAGCCATGGAGAAGAGTTTAGACACTAGGATAAGATAAGGAACACACCCATTATAAAGAAATCACATTAGGATTCTCTTTTTAAGCTGTTCCTTAAAACAGTAGTGCTTAGGAAATCTATTGGAGGCAGAAGCAGTCAAGGGTAGCCTAGGGTTAGGGTTAGGCTTAGGGTTAGGCTTAGGGTACGGCTTAGGGTACGGGTTCGGGGAGGGGTGCGGGTACGGCGTAGGGTATGGGTTAGGGTTAGGGTTAGGGTTAGTGTTAGGGTTAGGGCTCGGTTTAGGGTACGGGTTAGGATTAGGGTACGTGTTAGGGTTAGGGTAGGGGTTAGGGTTAGGGTACGCATTAGGGTTAGGGTAGTTATTAAACCTATCCCACTCTCTAGATACCCCTTAGCACGTAAAGGAATATTATTTGAGGGTCCAGCCATGGAGAAGAGTTTAGACACTAGGATAAGATAAGGAACACACCCATTATAAAGAAATCACATTAGGATTCTCTTTTTAAGCTGTTCCTTAAAACACTAGTGCTTAGGAAATCTATTGGAGGCAGAAGCAGTCAAGGGTAGCGTAGGGTTAGGGTTAGGCTTAGGGTTAGGCTTAGGGTACGGCTTAGGGTACGTGTTCGGGGAGGGTTTTGGGTACGGCGTAGGGTATGGGTTAGGGTTAGGGTTAGGGTTAGTGTTAGGGTTAGGGCTCGGTTTAGGGTACGGTTAGGATTAGGGTACGTGTTAGGTTTAGGGTAGGGGTTAGGGTTAGGGTACGCGTTAGGGTTAGGGTAGTTAGTAAACCTATCCCACTGTCTAGATACCCCTTAGCACGTAAAGGAATATTATTTGGGGTTCCAGCAATGGAGAAGAATTTAGACACTAGGATAAGATAAGGAACACACCCATTATAAAGAAATCACATTAGGATTCTCTTTTTAAGCTGTTGCTTAAAACACTAGTGCTTAGGAAATCTATTGGAGGCAGAAGCAGTCAAGGGTAGCCTAGGGTTAGTGTTAGGCTTAGGGTTAGGCTTAGGGTACGGCTTAGGGTACGGGTTTGGGGAGGGGTTCAGGTACGGCGTAGGGTATGGGTTAGGGTTAGGGTTTGGGTTAGTGTTAGGGTTAGGGCTCGGTTTAGGGTACGGGTTAGGATTAGGGTACGTGTTAGGGTTAGGGTAGGGGTTAGGGTTAGGTTACGCATTAGGGCTAGGGTAGTTAGTAAACCTATCCCACTCTCTAGCTCCCCCTTAGCACGTAAAGGAATATTATTTGGGGTTCCAGCAATGGAGAAGAATTTAGACACTAGGATAAGATAAGGAACACACCCATTATAAAGAAATCACATTAGGATTCTCTTTTTAAGCTGTTGCTTAAAACACTAGTGCTTAGGAAATCTATTGGAGGCAGAAGCAGTCAAGGGTAGCCTAGGGTTAGTGTTAGGCTTAGGGTTAGGCTTAGGGTACGTCTTAGGGTACGGGTTTGGGGAGGGGTTCAGGTACGGCGTAGGGTATGGGTTAGGGTTAGGGTTAGTGTTAGTGTTAGGGTTAGGGCTCGGTTTAGGGTACGGGTTAGGATTAGGGTACGTGTTAGTGTTAGAGTAGGGGTTAGGGTTAGAGTACGCATTAGGGTTAGGGTAGTTATTAAACCTATCCCACTCTCTAGATACCCCTTAGCACGTAAGGCAATATTATTTGGGGGTGCAGCCATGGAGAAGAGTTTAGACACTAGGATAAGATAAGGAACACACCCATTATAAAGAAATCACATTAGGATTCTATTTTTAAGCTGTTCCTTAAAACACTAGTGCTTAGGAAATCTATTGGAGGCAGAAGCAGTCAAGGGTAGCCTAGGGTTAGGGTTAGGCTTAGGGTTAGGTTTAGGGTACGGCTTGGGGTATGGGTTCAGGGAGGTGTTCGTGTACGGCGTAGGGTATGGGTTAGGGTTAGGGTTTGGGTTAGTGTTAGGGTTAGGGCTCGGTTTAGGGTACGGGTTAGGATTAGGGTACGTGTTAGGGTTAGGGTAGGGGTTAGGGTTAGGTTACGCGTTAGGGCTAGGGTAGTTAGTAAACCTATCCCACTCTCTAGCTCCCCCTTAGCACGTAAAGGAATATTATTTGGGGGTCCAGCCATGGAGAAGAGTTTAGACACTAGGATAAGATAAGGAACACACCCATTATAAAGAAATCACTTTAGGATTCTCTTTTTAAGCTGTTCCTTAAAACACTACTACTTAGGAAATCAATTGGAGGCAGAAGCAGTCAAGGGTAGCCTAGGGTTAGGGTTAGGCTTAGGGTTAGGTTTAGGGTATGGCTTAGGGTACGGGTTCGGGGAGGGGTGCGGGTACGGCGTAGGGTATGGGTTAGGGTTAGGGTTAGGGTTAGTGTTAGGGTTAGGGCTCGGTTTAGGGTACGGGTTAGGATTAGGGTACGTGTTAGGGTTAGGGTAGGGGTTAGGGTTAGGGTACGCGTTAGGGTTAGGGTAGTTATTAAACCTATCCCACTCTCTAGATACCCCTTAGCACGTAAAGGAATATTATTTGAGGGTCCAGCCATGGAGAAGAGTTTAGACACTAGGATAAGATAAGGAACACACCCATTATAAAGAAATCACATTAGGATTCTCTTTTTAAGCTGTTCCTTAAAACACTAGTGCTTAGGAAATCTATTGGAGGCAGAAGCAGTCAAGGGTAGCGTAGGGTTAGGGTTAGGCTTAGGGTTAGGCTTAGGGTACGGCTTAGGGTACGGGTTCAGGGAGGGTTTCGGGTACGGCGTAGGGTATGGGTTAGGGTTAGGGTTAGGGTTAGTGTTAGGGTTAGGGCTCGGTTTAGGGTACGGTTAGGATTAGGGTACGTGTTAGGTTTAGGGTAGGGGTTAGGGTTAGGGTACGCGTTAGGGTTAGGGTAGTTAGTAAACCTATCCCACTCTCTAGATACCCCTTAGCACGTAAAGGAATATTACTTGGGGTTCCAGCCATGGAGAAGAATTTAGACACTAGGATAAGATAAGGAACACACCCATTATAAAGAAATCACATTAGGATTCTCTTTTTAAGCTGTTGCTTAAAACACTAGTGCTTAGGAAATCTATTGGAGGCAGAAGCAGTCAAGGGTAGCCTAGGGTTAGTGTTAGGCTTAGGGTTAGGCTTAGGGTACGGCTTAGGGTACGGGTTTGGGGAGGGGTTCAGGTACGGCGTAGGGTATGGGTTAGGGTTAGGGTTAGTGTTAGTGTTAGGGGTAGCGCTCGGTTTAGGGTACGGGTTAGGATTAGGGTACGTGTTAGTGTTAGGGTAGGGGTTAGGGTTAGAGTACGCATTAGGGTTAGGGTAGTTATTAAACCTATCCCACTCTCTAGATACCCCTTAGCACGTAAGGCAATATTATTTGGGGGTGCAGCCATGGAGAAGAGTTTAGACACTAGGATAAGATAAGGAACACACCCATTATAAAGAAATCACATTAGGATTCTCTTTTTAAGCTGTTCCTTAAAACACTAGTGCTTAGGAAATCTATTGGAGGCAGAAGCAGTCAAGGGTAGCCTAGGGTTAGGGTTAGGCTTAGGGTTAGGTTTAGGGTACGGCTTGGGGTATGGGTTCGGGGAGGTGTTCGTGTACGGCGTAGGGTATGGGTTAGGGTTAGGGTTTGGGTTAGTGTTAGGGTTAGGGCTCGGTTTAGGGTACGGGTTAGGATTAGGGTACGTGTTAGGGTTAGGGTAGGGGTTAGGGTTAGGTTACGCGTTAGGGCTAGGGTAGTTAGTAAACCTATCCCACTCTCTAGCTCCCCCTTAGCACGTAAAGGAATATTATTTGGGGGTCCAGCCATGGAGAAGAGTTTAGACACTAGGATAAGATAAGGAACACACCCATTATAAAGAAATCACTTTAGGATTCTCTTTTTAAGCTGTTCCTTAAAACACTACTGCTTAGGAAATCAATTGGAGGCAGAAGCAGTCAAGGGTAGCCTAGGGTTAGGGTTAGGCTTAGGGTTAGGTTTAGGGTATGGCTTAGGGTACGGGGTCGGGGAGGGGTGCGGGTACGGCGTAGGGTATGGGTTAGGGTTAGGGTTAGGGTTAGTGTTAGGGTTAGGGCTCGGTTTAGGGTACAGGTTAGGATTAGGGTACGTGTTAGGGTTAGGGTAGGGGTTAGGGTTAGGGTACGCGTTAGGGTTAGGGTAGTTAGTAAACCTATCCCACTCTCTAGATACCCCTTAGCACGTAAGGGAATATTATTTGGGGGTGCAGCCATGGAGAAGAGTTTAGACACTAGGATAAGATAAGGAACACACCCATTATATAGAAATCACATTAGGATTCTCTTTTTAAGCTGTTCCTTAAAACAGTAGTGCTTAGGAAATCTATTGGAGGCAGAAGCAGTCAAGGGTAGCCTAGGGTTAGGGTTAGGCTTAGGGTTAGGCTTAGGGTACGGCTTAGGTTACGGGTTCGGGGAGGGGTGCGGGTACGGCGTAGGGTATGGGTTAGGGTTAGGGTTTGGGTTAGTGTTAGGGTTAGGGCTCGGTTTAGGGTACGGGTTAGGATTAGGGTACGTGTTAGGGTTAGGATAGGGGTTAGGGTTAGGGTACGCATTAGGGCTAGGGTAGTTAGTAAACCTATCCCACTCTCTAGCTCCCCCTTAGCACGTAAAGGAATATTATTTGGGGGTCCAGCCATGGAGAAGAGTTTAGACACTAGGATAAGATAAGGAACACACCCATTATAAAGAAATCACTTTAGGATTCTCTTTTTAAGCTGTTCCTTAAAACACTACTGCTTAGGAAATCAATTGGAGGCAGAAGCAGTCAAGGGTAGCCTAGGGTTAGGGTTAGGCTTAGGGTTAGGTTTAGGGTATGGCTTAGGGTACGGGTTCGGGGAGGGGTGCGGGTACGGCGTAGGGTATGGGTTAGGGTTAGGGTTAGGGTTAGTGTTAGGGTTAGGGCTCGGTTTAGGGTACAGGTTAGGATTAGTGTACGTGTTAGGGTTAGGGTAGGGGTTAGGGTTAGGGTACGCGTTAGGGTTAGGGTAGTTATTAAACCTATCCCACTCTCTAGATACCCCTTAGCACGTAAGGGAATATTATTTGGGGGTGCAGCCATGGAGAAGAGTTTAGACACTAGGATAAGATAAGGAACACACCCATTATAAAGAAATCACATTAGGATTCTCTTTTTAAGCTGTTCCTTAAAACAGTAGTGCTTAGGAAATCTATTGGAGGCAGAAGCAGTCAAGGGTAGCCTAGGGTTAGGGTTAGGCTTAGGGTTAGGCTTAGGGTACGGCTTAGGGTACGGGTTCGGGGAGGGGTGCGGGTACGGCGTAGGGTATGGGTTAGGGTTAGGGTTAGGGTTAGTTTTAGGGTTAGGGCTCGGTTTAGGGTACGGGTTAGGATTAGGGTACGTGTTAGGGTTAGGGTAGGGGTTAGGGTTAGGTTACGCGTTAGGGTTAGGGTAGTTATTAAACCTATCCCACTCTCTAGATACCCCTTAGCACGTAAAGGAATATTATTTGAGGTTCCAGCCATGGAGAAGAGTTTAGACACTAGGATAAGATAAGGAACACACCCATTATAAAGAAATCACATTAGGATTCTCTTTTTAAGCTGTTCCTTAAAACACTAGTGCTTAGGAAATCTATTGGAGGCAGAAGCAGTCAAGGGTAGCCTAGGGTTAGGGTTAGGCTTAGGGTTAGGTTTAGGGTATGGCTTAGGGTACGGGTTCGGGGAGGGGTGCGGGTACGGCGTAGGGTATGGGTTAGGGTTAGGGTTAGGGTTAGTGTTAGGGTTAGGGCTCGGTTTAGGGTACAGGTTAGGATTAGGGTACGTGTTAGGGTTAGGGTAGGGGTTAGGGTTAGGGTACGCGTTAGGATTAGGGTAGTTATTAAACCTATCCCACTCTCTAGATACCCCTTAGCACGTAAGGGAATATTATTTGGGGGTGCAGCCATGGAGAAGAGTTTAGACACTAGGATAAGATAAGGAACACACCCATTATAAAGAAATCACATTAGGATTCTCTTTTTAAGCTGTTCCTTAAAACAGTAGTGCTTAGGAAATCTATTGGAGGCAGAAGCAGTCAAGGGTAGCCTAGGGTTAGGGTTAGGCTTAGGGTTAGGCTTAGGGTACGGCTTAGGTTACGGGTTCGGGGAGGGGTGCGGGTACGGCGTAGGGTATGGGTTAGGGTTAGGGTTAGGGTTAGTGTTAGGGTTAGGGCTCGGTTTAGGGTACGGGTTAGGATTAGGGTACGTGTTAGGGTTAGGGTAGGGGTTAGGGTTAGGGTACGCGTTAGGGTTAGGGTAGTTATTAAACCTATCCCACTCTCTAGATACCCCTTAGCACGTAAAGGAATATTATTTGAGGGTCCAGCCATGGAGAAGAGTTTAGACACTAGGATAAGATAAGGAACACACCCATTATAAAGAAATCACATTAGGATTCTCTTTTTAAGCTGTTCCTTAAAACACTAGTGCTTAGGAAATCTATTGGAGGCAGAAGCAGTCAAGGGTAGCGTAGGGTTAGGGTTAGGCTTAGGGTTAGGCTTAGGGTACGGCTTAGGGTACGGGTTCGGGGAGGGTTTCGGGTACGGCGTAGGGTATGGGTTAGGGTTAGGGTTAGTGTTAGGGTTAGGGCTCGGTTTAGGGTACGGTTAGGATTAGGGTACGTGTTAGGTTTAGGGTAGGGGTTAGGGTTAGGGTACGCGTTAGGGTTAGGGTAGTTAGTAAACCTATCCCACTCTCTAGATACCCCTTAGCACGTAAAGGAATATTATTTGGGGTTCCAGCCATGGAGAAGAATTTAGACACTAGGATAAGATAAGGAACACACCCATTATAAAGAAATCACATTAGGATTCTCTTTTTAAGCTGTTGCTTAAAACACTAGTGCTTAGGAAATCTATTGGAGGCAGAAGCAGTCAAGGGTAGCCTAGGGTTAGTGTTAGGCTTAGGGTTAGGCTTAGGGTACGGCTTAGGGTACGGGTTTGGGGAGGGGTTCAGGTACGGCGTAGGGTATGGGTTAGGGTTAGGGTTAGTGTTAGTGTTAGGGTTAGGGCTCGGTTTAGGGTACGGGTTAGGATTAGGGTACGTGTTAGTGTTAGAGTAGGGGTTAGGGTTAGAGTACGCATTAGGGTTAGGGTAGTTATTAAACCTATCCCACTCTCTAGATACCCCTTAGCACGTAAGGCAATATTATTTGGGGGTGCAGCCATGGAGAAGAGTTTAGACACTAGGATAAGATAAGGAACACACCCATTATAAAGAAATCACATTAGGATTCTCTTTTTAAGCTGTTCCTTAAAACACTAGTGCTTAGGAAATCTATTGGAGGCAGAAGCAGTCAAGGGTAGCCTAGGGTTAGGGTTAGGCTTAGGGTTAGGTTTAGGGTACGGCTTGGGGTATGGGTTCGGGGAGGTGTTCGTGTACGGCGTAGGGTATGGGTTAGGGTTAGGGTTTGGGTTAGTGTTAGGGTTAGGGCTCGGTTTAGGGTACGGGTTAGGATTAGGGTACGTGTTAGGGTTAGGGTAGGTGTTAGGGTTAGGTTACGCATTAGGGCTAGGGTAGTTAGTAAACCTATCCCACTCTCTAGCTCCCCCTTAGCACGTAAAGGAATATTATTTGGGGGTCCAGCCATGGAGAAGAGTTTAGACACTAGGATAAGATAAGGAACACACCCATTATAAAGAAATCACTTTAGGATTCTCTTTTTAAGCTGTTCCTTAAAACACTACTGCTTAGGAAATCAATTGGAGGCAGAAGCAGTCAAGGGTAGCCTAGGGTTAGGGTTAGGCTTAGGGTTAGGTTTAGGGTATGGCTTAGGGTACGGGTTCGGGGAGGGGTGCGGGTACGGCATAGTGTATGGGTTAGGGTTAGGGTTAGGGTTAGTGTTAGGGTTAGGGCTCGGTTTAGGGTACAGGTTAGGATTAGTGTACGTGTTAGGGTTAGGGTAGGGGTTAGGGTTAGGGTACGCGTTAGGGTTAGGGTAGTTATTAAACCTATCCCACTCTCTAGATACCCCTGAGCACGTAAAGGAATATTATTTGAGGGTCCAGCCATGGAGAAGAGTTTAGACACTAGGATAAGATAAGGAACACACCCATTATAAAGAAATCACATTAGGATTCTCTTTTTAAGCTGTTGCTTAAAACACTAGTGCTTAGGAAATCTATTGGAGGCAGAAGCAGTCAAGGGTAGCCTAGGGTTAGTGTTAGGCTTAGGGTTAGGCTTAGGGTACGGCTTAGGGTACGGGTTTGGGGAGGGGTTCAGGTACGGCGTAGGGTATGGGTTAGGGTTAGGGTTAGTGTTAGTGTTAGGGGTAGGGCTCGGTTTAGGGTACGGGTTAGGATTAGGGTACGTGTTAGTGTTAGGGTAGGGGTTAGGGTTAGAGTACGCATTAGGGTTAGGGTAGTTATTAAACCTATCCCACTCTCTAGATACCCCTTAGCACGTAAGGCAATATTATTTGGGGGTGCAGCCATGGAGAAGAGTTTAGACACTAGGATAAGATAAGGAACACACCCATTATAAAGTAATCACATTAGGATTCTCTTTTTAAGCTGTTCCTTAAAACACTAGTGCTTAGGAAATCTATTGGAGGCAGAAGCAGTCAAGGGTAGCCTAGGGTTAGGGTTAGGCTTAGGGTTAGGTTTAGGGTACGGCTTGGGGTATGGGTTCGGGGAGGTGTTCGTGTACGGCGTAGGGTATGGGTTAGGGTTAGGGTTTGGGTTAGTGTTAGGGTTAGGGCTCGGTTTAGGGTACGGGTTAGGATTAGGGTACGTGTTAGGGTTAGGGTAGGGGTTAGGGTTAGGGTACGCGTTAGGGTTAGGGTAGTTATTAAACCTATCCCACTCTCTAGATACCCCTTAGCACGTAAGGGAATATTATTTGGGGGTGCAGCCATGGAGAAGAGTTTAGACACTAGGATAAGATAAGGAACACACCCATTATAAAGAAATCACATTAGGATTCTCTTTTTAAGCTGTTCCTTAAAACAGTAGTGCTTAGGAAATCTATTGGAGGCAGAAGCAGTCAAGGGTAGCCTAGGGTTAGGGTTAGGCTTAGGGTTAGGCTTAGGGTACGGCTTAGGTTACGGGTTCGGGGAGGGGTGCGGGTACGGCGTAGGGTATGGGTTAGGGTTAGGGTTTGGGTTAGTGTTAGGGTTAGGGCTCGGTTTAGGGTACGGGTTAGGATTAGGGTACGTGTTAGGGTTAGGGTAGGGGTTAGGGTTAGGTTACGCATTAGGGCTAGGGTAGTTAGTAAACCTATCCCACTCTGTAGCTCCCCCTTAGCACGTAAAGGAATATTATTTGGGGGTCCAGCCATGGAGAAGAGTTTAGACACTAGGATAAGATAAGGAACACACCCATTATAAAGAAATCACTTTAGGATTCTCTTTTTAAGCTGTTCCTTAAAACACTACTGCTTAGGAAATCAATTGGAGGCAGAAGCAGTCAAGGGTAGCCTAGGGTTAGGGTTAGGCTTAGGGTTAGGTTTAGGGTATGGCTTAGGGTATGGGTTCGGGGAGGGGTGCGGGTACGGCATAGGGTATTGGTTAGGGTTAGGATTAGGGTTAGTGTTAGGGTTAGGGCTCGGTTTAGGGTACAGGTTAGGATTAGTGTACGTGTTAGGGTTAGAGTAGGGGTTAGGGTTAGGGTACGCGTTAGGGTTAGGGTAGTTATTAAACCTATCCCACTCTCTAGATACCCCTTAGCACGTAAGGGAATATTATTTGGGGGTGCAGCCATGGAGAAGAGTTTAGACACTAGGATAAGATAAGGAACACACCCATTATAAAGAAATCACATTAGGATTCTCTTTTTAAGCTGTTCCTTAAAACAGTAGTGCTTAGGAAATCTATTGGAGGCAGAAGCAGTCAAGGGTAGCCTAGGGTTAGGGTTAGGCTTAGGGTTAGGCTTAGGGTACCGCTTAGGGTACGGGTTCGGGGAGGGGTGCGGGTACGGCGTAGGGTATGGGTTAGGGTTAGGGTTAGGGTTAGTGTTAGGGTTAGGGCTCGGTTTAGGGTACGGGTTAGGATTAGGGTACGTGTTAGGGTTAGGGTAGGGGTTAGGGTTAGGGTACGCGTTAGGGTTAGGGTAGTTATTAAACCTATCCCACTCTCTAGATACCCCTTAGCACGTAAGGCAATATTATTTGGGGGTGCAGCCATGGAGAAGAGTTTAGACACTAGGATAAGATAAGGAACACACCCATTATAAAGAAATCACATTAGGATTCTCTTTTTAAGCTGTTCCTTAAAACACTAGTGCTTAGGAAATCTATTGGAGGCAGAAGCAGTCAAGGGTAGCGTAGGGTTAGGGTTAGGCTTAGGGTTAGGCTTAGGGTACGGCTTAGGGTACGGGTTCGGGGAGGTTTTCGGGTACGGCGTAGGGTATGGGTTAGGGTTAGGGTTAGGGTTAGTGTTAGGGTTAGGGCTCGGTTTAGGGTACGGTTAGGATTAGGGTACGTGTTAGGTTTAGGGTAGGGGTTAGGGTTAGGGTACGCGTTAGGGTTAGGGTAGTTAGTAAACCTATCCCACTCTCTAGATACCCCTTAGCACGTAAAGGAATATTATTTGGGGTTCCAGCAATGGAGAAGAATTTAGACACTAGGATAAGATAAGGAACACACCCATTATAAAGAAATCACATTAGGATTCTCTTTTTAAGCTGTTGCTTAAAACACTAGTGCTTAGGAAATCTATTGGAGGCAGAAGCAGTCAAGGGTAGCCTAGGGTTAGTGTTAGGCTTAGGGTTAGGCTTAGGGTACGGCTTAGGGTACGGGTTTGGGGAGGGGTTCAGGTACGGCGTAGGGTATGGGTTAGGGTTAGGGTTAGTGTTAGTGTTAGGGTTAGGGCTCGGTTTAGGGTACGGGTTAGGATTAGGGTACGTGTTAGTGTTAGAGTAGGGGTTAGGGTTAGAGTACGCATTAGGGTTAGGGTAGTTATTAAACCTATCCCACTCTCTAGATACCCCTTAGCACGTAAGGCAATATTATTTGGGGGTGCAGCCATGGAGAAGAGTTTAGACACTAGGATAAGATAAGGAACACACCCATTATAAAGAAATCACATTAGGATTCTCTTTTTAAGCTGTTCCTTAAAACACTAGTGCTTAGGAAATCTATTGGAGGCAGAAGCAGTCAAGGGTAGCCTAGGGTTAGGGTTAGGCTTAGGGTTAGGTTTAGGGTACGGCTTGGGGTATGGGTTCGGGGAGGTGTTCGTGTACGGCGTAGGGTATGGGTTAGGGTTAGGGTTTGGGTTAGTGTTAGGGTTAGGGCTCGGTTTAGGGTACGGGTTAGGATTAGGGTACGTGTTAGGGTTAGGGTAGGTGTTAGGGTTAGGTTACGCATTAGGGCTAGGGTAGTTAGTAAACCTATCCCACTCTCTAGCTCCCCCTTAGCACGTAAAGGAATATTATTTGGGGGTCCAGCCATGGAGAAGAGTTTAGACACTAGGATAAGATAAGGAACACACCCATTATAAAGAAATCACTTTAGGATTCTCTTTTTAAGCTGTTCCTTAAAACACTACTGCTTAGGAAATCAATTGGAGGCAGAAGCAGTCAAGGGTAGCCTAGGGTTAGGGTTAGGCTTAGGGTTAGGTTTAGGGTATGGCTTAGGGTACGGGTTCGGGGAGGGGTGCGGGTACGGCATAGGGTATGGGTTAGGGTTAGGGTTAGGGTTAGTGTTAGGGTTAGGGCTCGGTTTAGGGTACAGGTTAGGATTAGTGTACGTGTTAGGGTTAGGGTAGGGGTTAGGGTTAGGGTACGCGTTAGGGTTAGGGTAGTTATTAAACCTATCCCACTCTCTAGATACCCCTTAGCACGTAAGGGAATATTATTTGGGGGTGCAGCCATGGAGAAGTGTTTAGACACTAGGATAAGATAAGGAACACACACATTATAAAGAAATCACATTAGGATTCTCTTTTTAAGCTGTTCCTTAAAACAGTAGTGCTTAGGAAATCTATTGGAGGCAGAAGCAGTCAAGTGTAGCCTAGGGTTAGGGTTAGGCTTAGTGTTAGGCTTAGGGTACGGCTTAGGGTACGGGTTCGGGGAGGGGTGCGGGTACGGCGTAGGGTATGGGTTAGGGTTAGGGTTAGGGTTAGTGTTAGGGTTAGGGCTCGGTTTAGGGTACGGGTTAGGATTAGGGTACGTGTTAGGGTTAGGGTAGGGGTTAGGGTTAGGGTACGCGTTAGGGTTAGGGTAGTTATTAAACCTATCCCACTCTCTAGATACCCCTTAGCACGTAAAGGAATATTATTTGAGGGTCCAGCCATGGAGAAGAGTTTAGACACTAGGATAAGATAAGGAACACACCCATTATAAAGAAATCACATTAGGATTCTCTTTTTAAGCTGTTGCTTAAAACACTAGTGCTTAGGAAATCTATTGGAGGCAGAAGGAGTCAAGGGTAGCCTAGGGTTAGGGTTAGGCTTAGGGTTAGGTTTAGGGTATGGCTTAGGGTACGGGTTCGGGGAGGGGTGCGGGTACGGCGTAGGGTATGGGTTAGGGTTAGGGTTAGGGTTAATGTTAGGGTTAGGGCTCGGTTTAGGGTACAGGTTAGGATTAGGGTACGTGTTAGGGTTAGGGTAGGGGTTAGGGTTAGGGTACGCGTTAGGTTTAGGGTAGTTATTAAACCTATCCCACTCTCTAGATACCCCTTAGCACGTAAGGGAATATTATTTGGGGGTGCAGCCATGGAGAAGAGTTTAGACACTAGGATAAGATAAGGAACACACCCATTATAAAGAAATCACATTAGGATTCTCTTTTTAAGCTGTTCCTTAAAACAGTAGTGCTTAGGAAATCTATTGGAGGCAGAAGCAGTCAAGGGTAGCCTAGGGTTAGGGTTAGGCTTAGTGTTAGGCTTAGGGTACGGCTTAGGTTACGGGTTCGGGGAGGGGTGCGGGTACGGCGTAGGGTATGGGTTAGGGTTAGGGTTAGGGTTAGTGTTAGGGTTAGGGCTCGGTTTAGGGTACGGGTTAGGATTAGGGTACGTGTTAGGGTTAGGGTAGGGGTTAGGGTTAGGGTACGCGTTAGGGTTAGGGTAGTTATTAAACCTATCCCACTCTCTAGATACCCCTTAGCACGTAAAGGAATATTATTTGAGGGTCCAGCCATGGAGAAGAGTTTAGACACTAGGATAAGATAAGGAACACACCCATTATAAAGAAATCACATTAGGATTCTCTTTTTAAGCTGTTCCTTAAAACACTAGTGCTTAGGAAATCTATTGGAGGCAGAAGCAGTCAAGGGTAGCGTAGGGTTAGGGTTAGGCTGAGGTTTAGGCTTAGGGTACGGCTTAGGGTACGGGTTCGGGGAGGGTTTCGGGTACGGCGTAGGTTATGGGTTAGGGTTAGGGTTAGGGTTAGTGTTAGGGTTAGGGCTCGGTTTAGGGTACGGTTAGGATTAGGGTACGTGTTAGGTTTAGGGTAGGGGTTAGGGTTAGGGTACGCGTTAGGGTTAGGGTAGTTAGTAAACCTATCCCACTCTCTAGATACCCCTTAGCACGTAAAGGAATATTATTTGGGGTTCCAGCAATGGAGAAGAATTTAGACACTAGGATAAGATAAGGAACACACCCATTATAAAGAAATCACATTAGGATTCTCTTTTTAAACTGTTGCTTAAAACACTAGTGCTTAGGAAATCTATTGGAGGCAGAAGCAGTCAAGGGTAGCCTAGGGTTAGTGTTAGGCTTAGGGTTAGGCTTAGGGTACGGCTTAGGGTACGGGTTTGGGGAGGGGTTCAGGTACGGCGTAGGGTATGGGTTAGGGTTAGGGTTAGTGTTAGTGTTAGGGGTAGGGCTCGGTTTAGGGTACGGGTTAGGATTAGGGTACGTGTTAGTGTTAGAGTAGGGGTTAGGGTTAGAGTACGCATTAGGGTTAGGGTAGTTATTAAACCTATCCCACTCTCTAGATACCCCTTAGCACGTAAGGCAATATTATTTGGGGGTGCAGCCATGGAGAAGAGTTTAGACACTAGGATAAGATAAGGAACACACCCATTATAAAGAAATCACATTAGGATTCTCTTTTTAAGCTGTTCCTTAAAACACTAGTGCTTAGGAAATCTATTGGAGGCAGAAGCAGTCAAGGGTAGCCTAGGGTTAGGGTTAGGCTTAGGGTTAGGTTTAGGGTATGGCTTGGGGTATGGGTTCGGGGAGGTGTTCGTGTACGGCGTAGGGTATGGGTTAGGGTTAGGGTTTGGGTTAGTGTTAGGGTTAGGGCTCGGTTTAGGGTACGGGTTAGGATTAGGGTACGTGTTAGGGTTAGGGTAGGGGTTAGGGTTAGGTTACGCATTAGGGCTAGGGTAGTTAGTAAACCTATCCCACTCTCTAGCTCCCCCTTAGCACGTAAAGGAATATTATTTGGGGGTCCAGCCATGGAGAAGAGTTTAGACACTAGGATAAGATAAGGAACACACCCATTATAAAGAAATCACTTTAGGATTCTCTTTTTAAGCTGTTCCTTAAAACACTACTGCTTAGGAAATCAATTGGAGGCAGAAGCAGTCAAGGGTAGCCTAGGGTTAGGGTTAGGCTTAGGGTTAGGTTTAGGGTATGGCTTAGGGTACGGGTTCGGGGAGGGGTGCGGGTACGGCATAGGGTATGGGTTAGGGTTAGGGTTAGGGTTAGTGTTAGGGTTAGGGCTCGGTTTAGGGTACAGGTTAGGATTAGTGTACGTGTTAGGGTTAGGGTAGGGGTTAGGGTTAGGGTACGCATTAGGGTTAGGGTAGTTATTAAACCTATCCCACTCTCTAGATACCCCTTAGCACGTAAGGGAATATTATTTGGGGGTGCAGCCATGGAGAAGAGTTTAGACACTAGGATAAGATAAGGAACACACCCATTATAAAGAAATCACATTAGGATTCTCTTTTTAAGCTGTTCCTTAAAACAGTAGTGCTTAGGAAATCTATTGGAGGCAGAAGCAGTCAAGGGTAGCCTAGGGTTAGGGTTAGGCTTAGGGTTAGGCTTAGGGTACGGCTTAGGGTACGGGTTCGGGGAGGGGTGCGGGTGCGGCGTAGGGTATGGGTTAGGGTTAGGGTTAGGGTTAGTGTTAGGGTTAGGGCTCGGTTTAGGGTACGGGTTAGGATTAGGGTACGTGTTAGTGTTAGGGTAGGGGTTAGGGTTAGGGTACGCATTAGGGTTAGGGTAGTTATTAAACCTATCCCACTCTCTAGATACCCCTTAGCACGTAAAGGAATATTATTTGAGGGTCCAGCCATGGAGAAGAGTTTAGACACTAGGATAAGATAAGGAACACACCCATTATAAAGAAATCACATTAGGATTCTCTTTTTAAGCTGTTCCTTAAAACACTAGTGCTTAGGAAATCTATTGGAGGCAGAAGCAGTCAAGGGTAGCGTAGGGTTAGGGTTAGGCTTAGGGTTAGGCTTAGGGTACGGCTTAGGGTACGTGTTCGGGGAGGGTTTTGGGTACGGCGTAGGGTATGGGTTAGGGTTAGGGTTAGGGTTAGTGTTAGGGTTAGGGCTCGGTTTAGGGTACGGTTAGGATTAGGGTACGTGTTAGGTTTAGGGTAGGGGTTAGGGTTAGGGTACGCGTTAGGGTTAGGGTAGTTAGTAAACCTATCCCACTGTCTAGATACCCCTTAGCACGTAAAGGAATATTATTTGGGGTTCCAGCAATGGAGAAGAATTTAGACACTAGGATAAGATAAGGAACACACCCATTATAAAGAAATCACATTAGGATTCTCTTTTTAAGCTGTTGCTTAAAACACTAGTGCTTAGGAAATCTATTGGAGGCAGAAGCAGTCAAGGGTAGCCTAGGGTTAGTGTTAGGCTTAGGGTTAGGCTTAGGGTACGGCTTAGGGTACGGGTTTGGGGAGGGGTTCAGGTACGGCGTAGGGTATGGGTTAGGGTTAGGGTTTGGGTTAGTGTTAGGGTTAGGGCTCGGTTTAGGGTACGGGTTAGGATTAGGGTACGTGTTAGGGTTAGGGTAGGGGTTAGGGTTAGGTTACGCATTAGGGCTAGGGTAGTTAGTAAACCTATCCCACTCTCTAGCTCCCCCTTAGCACGTAAAGGAATATTATTTGGGGTTCCAGCAATGGAGAAGAATTTAGACACTAGGATAAGATAAGGAACACACCCATTATAAAGAAATCACATTAGGATTCTCTTTTTAAGCTGTTGCTTAAAACACTAGTGCTTAGGAAATCTATTGGAGGCAGAAGCAGTCAAGGGTAGCCTAGGGTTAGTGTTAGGCTTAGGGTTAGGCTTAGGGTACGTCTTAGGGTACGGGTTTGGGGAGGGGTTCAGGTACGGCGTAGGGTATGGGTTAGGGTTAGGGTTAGTGTTAGTGTTAGGGTTAGGGCTCGGTTTAGGGTACGGGTTAGGATTAGGGTACGTGTTAGTGTTAGAGTAGGGGTTAGGGTTAGAGTACGCATTAGGGTTAGGGTAGTTATTAAACCTATCCCACTCTCTAGATACCCCTTAGCACGTAAGGCAATATTATTTGGGGGTGCAGCCATGGAGAAGAGTTTAGACACTAGGATAAGATAAGGAACACACCCATTATAAAGAAATCACATTAGGATTCTATTTTTAAGCTGTTCCTTAAAACACTAGTGCTTAGGAAATCTATTGGAGGCAGAAGCAGTCAAGGGTAGCCTAGGGTTAGGGTTAGGCTTAGGGTTAGGTTTAGGGTACGGCTTGGGGTATGGGTTCAGGGAGGTGTTCGTGTACGGCGTAGGGTATGGGTTAGGGTTAGGGTTTGGGTTAGTGTTAGGGTTAGGGCTCGGTTTAGGGTACGGGTTAGGATTAGGGTACGTGTTAGGGTTAGGGTAGGGGTTAGGGTTAGGTTACGCGTTAGGGCTAGGGTAGTTAGTAAACCTATCCCACTCTCTAGCTCCCCCTTAGCACGTAAAGGAATATTATTTGGGGGTCCAGCCATGGAGAAGAGTTTAGACACTAGGATAAGATAAGGAACACACCCATTATAAAGAAATCACTTTAGGATTCTCTTTTTAAGCTGTTCCTTAAAACACTACTACTTAGGAAATCAATTGGAGGCAGAAGCAGTCAAGGGTAGCCTAGGGTTAGGGTTAGGCTTAGGGTTAGGTTTAGGGTATGGCTTAGGGTACGGGTTCGGGGAGGGGTGCGGGTACGGCGTAGGGTATGGGTTAGGGTTAGGGTTAGGGTTAGTGTTAGGGTTAGGGCTCGGTTTAGGGTACAGGTTAGGATTAGGGTACGTGTTAGGGTTAGGGTAGGGGTTAGGGTTAGGGTACGCGTTAGGGTTAGGGTAGTTATTAAACCTATCCCACTCTCTAGATACCCCTTAGCACGTAAGGGAATATTATTTGGGGGTGCAGCCATGGAGAAGAGTTTAGACACTAGGATAAGATAAGGAACACACCCATTATAAAGAAATCACATTAGGATTCTCTTTTTAAGCTGTTCCTTAAAACAGTAGTGCTTAGGAAATCTATGGGAGGCAGAAGCAGTCAAGGGTAGCCTAGGGTTAGGGTTAGGCTTAGGGTTAGGCTTAGGGTACGGCTTAGGTTACGGGTTCGGGGAGGGGTGCGGGTACGGCGTAGGGTATGGGTTAGGGTTAGGGTTAGTGTTAGGGTTAGGGCTCGGTTTAGGGTACGGGTTAGGATTAGGGTACGTGTTAGGGTTAGGGTAGGGGTTAGGGTTAGGGTACGCGTTAGGGTTAGGGTAGTTATTAAACCTATCCCACTCTCTAGATACCCCTTAGCACGTAAAGGAATATTATTTGAGGGTCCAGCCATGGAGAAGAGTTTAGACACTAGGATAAGATAAGGAACACACCCATTATAAAGAAATCACATTAGGATTCTCTTTTTAAGCTGTTCCTTAAAACACTAGTGCTTAGGAAATCTATTGGAGGCAGAAGCAGTCAAGGGTAGCGTAGGGTTAGGGTTAGGCTTAGGGTTAGGCTTAGGGTACGGCTTAGGGTACGGGTTCGGGGAGGGTTTCGGGTACGGCGTAGGGTATGGGTTAGGGTTAGGGTTAGGGTTAGTGTTAGGGTTAGGGCTCGGTTTAGGGTACGGTTAGGATTAGGGTACGTGTTAGGTTTAGGGTAGGGGTTAGGGTTAGGGTACGCGTTAGGGTTAGGGTAGTTAGTAAACCTATCCCACTCTCTAGATACCCCTTAGCACGTAAAGGAATATTACTTGGGGTTCCAGCAATGGAGAAGAATTTAGACACTAGGATAAGATAAGGAACACACCCATTATAAAGAAATCACATTAGGATTCTCTTTTTAAGCTGTTGCTTAAAACACTAGTGCTTAGGAAATCTATTGGAGGCAGAAGCAGTCAAGGGTAGCCTAGGGTTAGTGTTAGGCTTAGGGTTAGGCTTAGGGTACGGCTTAGGGTACGGGTTTGGGGAGGGGTTCAGGTACGGCGTAGGGTATGGGTTAGGGTTAGGGTTAGTGTTAGTGTTAGGGGTAGCGCTCGGTTTAGGGTACGGGTTAGGATTAGGGTACGTGTTAGTGTTAGGGTAGGGGTTAGGGTTAGAGTACGCATTAGGGTTAGGGTAGTTATTAAACCTATCCCACTCTCTAGATACCCCTTAGCACGTAAGGCAATATTATTTGGGGGTGCAGCCATGGAGAAGAGTTTAGACACTAGGATAAGATAAGGAACACACCCATTATAAAGAAATCACATTAGGATTCTCTTTTTAAGCTGTTCCTTAAAACACTAGTGCTTAGGAAATCTATTGGAGGCAGAAGCAGTCAAGGGTAGCCTAGGGTTAGGGTTAGGCTTAGGGTTAGGTTTAGGGTACGGCTTGGGGTATGGGTTCGGGGAGGTGTTCGTGTACGGCGTAGGGTATGGGTTAGGGTTAGGGTTTGGGTTAGTGTTAGGGTTAGGGCTCGGTTTAGGGTACGGGTTAGGATTAGGGTACGTGTTAGGGTTAGGGTAGGGGTTAGGGTTAGGTTACGCGTTAGGGCTAGGGTAGTTAGTAAACCTATCCCACTCTCTAGCTCCCCCTTAGCACGTAAAGGAATATTATTTGGGGGTCCAGCCATGGAGAAGAGTTTAGACACTAGGATAAGATAAGGAACACACCCATTATAAAGAAATCACTTTAGGATTCTCTTTTTAAGCTGTTCCTTAAAACACTACTGCTTAGGAAATCAATTGGAGGCAGAAGCAGTCAAGGGTAGCCTAGGGTTAGGGTTAGGCTTAGGGTTAGGTTTAGGGTATGGCTTAGGGTACGGGTTCGGGGAGGGGTGCGGGTACGGCGTAGGGTATGGGTTAGGGTTAGGGTTAGGGTTAGTGTTAGGGTTAGGGCTCGGTTTAGGGTACAGGTTAGGATTAGGGTACGTGTTAGGGTTAGGGTAGGGGTTAGGGTTAGGGTACGCGTTAGGGTTAGGGTAGTTAGTAAACCTATCCCACTCTCTAGATACCCCTTAGCACGTAAGGGAATATTATTTGGGGGTGCAGCCATGGAGAAGAGTTTAGACACTAGGATAAGATAAGGAACACACCCATTATAAAGAAATCACATTAGGATTCTCTTTTTAAGCTGTTCCTTAAAACAGTAGTGCTTAGGAAATCTATTGGAGGCAGAAGCAGTCAAGGGTAGCCTAGGGTTAGGGTTAGGCTTAGGGTTAGGCTTAGGGTACGGCTTAGGTTACGGGTTCGGGGAGGGGTGCGGGTACGGCGTAGGGTATGGGTTAGGGTTAGGGTTTGGGTTAGTGTTAGGGTTAGGGCTCGGTTTAGGGTACGGGTTAGGATTAGGGTACGTGTTAGGGTTAGGATAGGGGTTAGGGTTAGGGTACGCATTAGGGCTAGGGTAGTTAGTAAATCTATCCCACTCTCTAGCTCCCCCTTAGCACGTAAAGGAATATTATTTGGGGGTCCAGCCATGGAGAAGAGTTTAGACACTAGGATAAGATAAGGAACACACCCATTATAAAGAAATCACTTTAGGATTCTCTTTTTAAGCTGTTCCTTAAAACACTACTGCTTAGGAAATCAATTGGAGGCAGAAGCAGTCAAGGGTAGCCTAGGGTTAGGGTTAGGCTTAGGGTTAGGTTTAGGGTATGGCTTAGGGTACGGGTTCTGGGAGGGGTGCGGGTACGGCGTAGGGTATGGGTTAGGGTTAGGGTTAGGGTTAGTGTTAGGGTTAGGGCTCGGTTTAGGGTACAGGTTAGGATTAGTGTACGTGTTAGGGTTAGGGTAGGGGTTAGGGTTAGGGTACGCGTTAGGGTTAGGGTAGTTATTAAACCTATCCCACTCTCTAGATACCCCTTAGCACGTAAGGGAATATTATTTGGGGGTGCAGCCATGGAGAAGAATTTAGACACTAGGATAAGATAAGGAACACACCCATTATAAAGAAATCACATTAGGATTCTCTTTTTAAGCTGTTCCTTAAAACAGTAGTGCTTAGGAAATCTATTGGAGGCAGAAGCAGTCAAGGGTAGCCTAGGGTTAGGGTTAGGCTTAGGGTTAGGCTTAGGGTACGGCTTAGGGTACGGGTTCGGGGAGGGGTGCGGGTACGGCGTAGGGTATGGGTTAGGGTTAGGGTTAGGGTTAGTTTTATGGTTAGGGCTCGGTTTAGGGTACGGGTTAGGATTAGGGTACGTGTTAGGGTTAGGGTAGGGGTTAGGGTTAGGTTACGCGTTAGGGTTAGGGTAGTTATTAAACCTATCCCACTCTCTAGATACCCCTTAGCACGTAAAGGAATATTATTTGAGGTTCCAGCCATGGAGAAGAGTTTAGACACTAGGATAAGATAAGGAACACACCCATTATAAAGAAATCACATTAGGATTCTCTTTTTAAGCTGTTCCTTAAAACACTAGTGCTTAGGAAATCTATTGGAGGCAGAAGCAGTCAAGGGTAGCCTAGGGTTAGGGTTAGGCTTAGGGTTAGGTTTAGGGTATGGCTTAGGGTACGGGTTCGGGGAGGGGTGCGGGTACGGCGTAGGGTATGGGTTAGGGTTAGGGTTAGGGTTAGTGTTAGGGTTAGGGCTCGGTTTAGGGTACAGGTTAGGATTAGGGTACGTGTTAGGGTTAGGGTAGGGGTTAGGGTTAGGGTACGCGTTAGGATTAGGGTAGTTATTAAACCTATCCCACTCTCTAGATACCCCTTAGCACGTAAGGGAATATTATTTGGGGGTGCAGCCATGGAGAAGAGTTTAGACACTAGGATAAGATAAGGAACACACCCATTATAAAGAAATCACATTAGGATTCTCTTTTTAAGCTGTTCCTTAAAACAGTAGTGCTTAGGAAATCTATTGGAGGCAGAAGCAGTCAAGGGTAGCCTAGGGTTAGGGTTAGGCTTAGGGTTAGGCTTAGGGTACGGCTTAGGTTACGGGTTCGGGGAGGGGTGCGGGTACGGCGTAGGGTATGGGTTAGGGTTAGGGTTAGGGTTAGTGTTAGGGTTAGGGCTCGGTTTAGGGTACGGGTTAGGATTAGGGTACGTGTTAGGGTTAGGGTAGGGGTTAGGGTTAGGGTACGCGTTAGGGTTAGGGTAGTTATTAAACCTATCCCACTCTCTAGATACCCCTTAGCACGTAAAGGAATATTATTTGAGGGTCCAGCCATGGAGAAGAGTTTAGACACTAGGATAAGATAAGGAACACACCCATTATAAAGAAATCACATTAGGATTCTCTTTTTAAGCTGTTCCTTAAAACACTAGTGCTTAGGAAATCTATTGGAGGCAGAAGCAGTCAAGGGTAGCGTAGGGTTAGGGTTAGGCTTAGGGTTAGGCTTAGGGTACGGCTTAGGGTACGGGTTCGGGGAGGGTTTCGGGTACGGCGTAGGGTATGGGTTAGGGTTAGGGTTAGGGTTAGTGTTAGGGTTAGGGCTCGGTTTAGGGTACGGTTAGGATTAGGGTACGTGTTAGGTTTAGGGTAGGGGTTAGGGTTAGGGTACGCGTTAGGGTTAGGGTAGTTAGTAAACCTATCCCACTCTCTAGATACCCCTTAGCACGTAAAGGAATATTATTTGGGGTTCCAGCAATGGAGAAGAATTTAGACACTAGGATAAGATAAGGAACACACCCATTATAAAGAAATCACATTAGGATTCTCTTTTTAAGCTGTTGCTTAAAACACTAGTGCTTAGGAAATCTATTGGAGGCAGAAGCAGTCAAGGGTAGCCTAGGGTTAGTGTTAGGCTTAGGGTTAGGCTTAGGGTACGGCTTAGGGTACGGGTTTGGGGAGGGGTTCAGGTACGGCGTAGGGTATGGGTTAGGGTTAGGGTTAGTGTTAGTGTTAGGGTTAGGGCTCGGTTTAGGGTACGGGTTAGGATTAGGGTACGTGTTAGTGTTAGAGTAGGGGTTAGGGTTAGAGTACGCATTAGGGTTAGGGTAGTTATTAAACCTATCCCACTCTCTAGATACCCCTTAGCACGTAAGGCAATATTATTTGGGGGTGCAGCCATGGAGAAGAGTTTAGACACTAGGATAAGATAAGGAACACACCCATTATAAAGAAATCACATTAGGATTCTCTTTTTAAGCTGTTCCTTAAAACACTAGTGCTTAGGAAATCTATTGGAGGCAGAAGCAGTCAAGGGTAGCGTAGGGTTAGGGTTAGGCTTAGGGTTAGGCTTCGGGTACGGCTTAGGGTACGGGTTCGGGGAGGTTTTCGGGTACGGCGTAGGGTATGGGTTAGGGTTAGGGTTAGGGTTAGTGTTAGGGTTAGGGCTCGGTTTAGGGTACGGTTAGGATTAGGGTACGTGTTAGGTTTAGGGTAGGGGTTAGGGTTAGGGTACGCGTTAGGGTTAGGGTAGTTAGTAAACCTATCCCACTCTCTAGATACCCCTTAGCACGTAAAGGAATATTATTTGGGGTTCCAGCAATGGAGAAGAATTTAGACACTAGGATAAGATAAGGAACACACCCATTATAAAGAAATCACATTAGGATTCTCTTTTTAAGCTGTTGCTTAAAACACTAGTGCTTAGGAAATCTATTGGAGGCAGAAGCAGTCAAGGGTAGCCTAGGGTTAGTGTTAGGCTTAGGGTTAGGCTTAGGGTACGGCTTAGGGTACGGGTTTGGGGAGGGGTTCAGGTACGGCGTAGGGTATGGGTTAGGGTTAGGGTTAGTGTTAGTGTTAGGGTTAGGGCTCGGTTTAGGGTACGGGTTAGGATTAGGGTACGTGTTAGTGTTAGAGTAGGGGTTAGGGTTAGAGTACGCATTAGGGTTAGGGTAGTTATTAAACCTATCCCACTCTCTAGATACCCCTTAGCACGTAAGGCAATATTATTTGGGGGTGCAGCCATGGAGAAGAGTTTAGACACTAGGATAAGATAAGGAACACACCCATTATAAAGAAATCACATTAGGATTCTCTTTTTAAGCTGTTCCTTAAAACACTAGTGCTTAGGAAATCTATTGGAGGCAGAAGCAGTCAAGGGTAGCCTAGGGTTAGGGTTAGGCTTAGGGTTAGGTTTAGGGTACGGCTTGGGGTATGGGTTCGGGGAGGTGTTCGTGTACGGCGTAGGGTATGGGTTAGGGTTAGGGTTTGGGTTAGTGTTAGGGTTAGGGCTCGGTTTAGGGTACGGGTTAGGATTAGGGTACGTGTTAGGGTTAGGGTAGGTGTTAGGGTTAGGTTACGCATTAGGGCTAGGGTAGTTAGTAAACCTATCCCACTCTCTAGCTCCCCCTTAGCACGTAAAGGAATATTATTTGGGGGTCCAGCCATGGAGAAGAGTTTAGACACTAGGATAAGATAAGGAACACACCCATTATAAAGAAATCACTTTAGGATTCTCTTTTTAAGCTGTTCCTTAAAACACTACTGCTTAGGAAATCAATTGGAGGCAGAAGCAGTCAAGGGTAGCCTAGGGTTAGGGTTAGGCTTAGGGTTAGGTTTAGGGTATGGCTTAGGGTACGGGTTCGGGGAGGGGTGCGGGTACGGCATAGGGTATGGGTTAGGGTTAGGGTTAGGGTTAGTGTTAGGGTTAGGGCTCGGTTTAGGGTACAGGTTAGGATTAGTGTACGTGTTAGGGTTAGGGTAGGGGTTAGGGTTAGGGTACGCGTTAGGGTTAGGGTAGTTATTAAACCTATCCCACTCTCTAGATACCCCTTAGCACGTAAGGGAATATTATTTGGGGGTGCAGCCATGGAGAAGAGTTTAGACACTAGGATAAGATAAGGAACACACACATTATAAAGAAATCACATTAGGATTCTCTTTTTAAGCTGTTCCTTAAAACAGTAGTGCTTAGGAAATCTATTGGAGGCAGAAGCAGTCAAGTGTAGCCTAGGGTTAGGGTTAGGCTTAGTGTTAGGCTTAGGGTACGGCTTAGGGTACGGGTTCGGGGAGGGGTGCGGGTACGGCGTAGGGTATGGGTTAGGGTTAGGGTTAGGGTTAGTGTTAGGGTTAGGGCTCGGTTTAGGGTACGGGTTAGGATTAGGGTACGTGTTAGGGTTAGGGTAGGGGTTAGGGTTAGGGTACGCGTTAGGGTTAGGGTAGTTATTAAACCTATCCCACTCTCTAGATACCCCTTAGCACGTAAAGGAATATTATTTGAGGGTCCAGCCATGGAGAAGAGTTTAGACACTAGGATAAGATAAGGAACACACCCATTATAAAGAAATCACATTAGGATTCTCTTTTTAAGCTGTTGCTTAAAACACTAGTGCTTAGGAAATCTATTGGAGGCAGAAGGAGTCAAGGGTAGCCTAGGGTTAGGGTTAGGCTTAGGGTTAGGTTTAGGGTATGGCTTAGGGTACGGGTTCGGGGAGGGGTGCGGGTACGGCGTAGGGTATGGGTTAGGGTTAGGGTTAGGGTTAATGTTAGGGTTAGGGCTCGGTTTAGGGTACAGGTTAGGATTAGGGTACGTGTTAGGGTTAGGGTAGGGGTTAGGGTTAGGGTACGCGTTAGGTTTAGGGTAGTTATTAAACCTATCCCACTCTCTAGATACCCCTTAGCACGTAAGGGAATATTATTTGGGGGTGCAGCCATGGAGAAGAGTTTAGACACTAGGATAAGATAAGGAACACACCCATTATAAAGAAATCACATTAGGATTCTCTTTTTAAGCTGTTCCTTAAAACAGTAGTGCTTAGGAAATCTATTGGAGGCAGAAGCAGTCAAGGGTAGCCTAGGGTTAGGGTTAGGCTTAGTGTTAGGCTTAGGGTACGGCTTAGGTTACGGGTTCGGGGAGGGGTGCGGGTACGGCGTAGGGTATGGGTTAGGGTTAGGGTTAGGGTTAGTGTTAGGGTTAGGGCTCGGTTTAGGGTACGGGTTAGGATTAGGGTACGTGTTAGGGTTAGGGTAGGGGTTAGGGTTAGGGTACGCGTTAGGGTTAGGGTAGTTATTAAACCTATCCCACTCTCTAGATACCCCTTAGCACGTAAAGGAATATTATTTGAGGGTCCAGCCATGGAGAAGAGTTTAGACACTAGGATAAGATAAGGAACACACCCATTATAAAGAAATCACATTAGGATTCTCTTTTTAAGCTGTTCCTTAAAACACTAGTGCTTAGGAAATCTATTGGAGGCAGAAGCAGTCAAGGGTAGCGTAGGGTTAGGGTTAGGCTGAGGTTTAGGCTTAGGGTACGGCTTAGGGTACGGGTTCGGGGAGGGTTTCGGGTACGGCGTAGGTTATGGGTTAGGGTTAGGGTTAGGGTTAGTGTTAGGGTTAGGGCTCGGTTTAGGGTACGGTTAGGATTAGGGTACGTGTTAGGTTTAGGGTAGGGGTTAGGGTTAGGGTACGCGTTAGGGTTAGGGTAGTTAGTAAACCTATCCCACTCTCTAGATACCCCTTAGCACGTAAAGGAATATTATTTGGGGTTCCAGCAATGGAGAAGAATTTAGACACTAGGATAAGATAAGGAACACACCCATTATAAAGAAATCACATTAGGATTCTCTTTTTAAACTGTTGCTTAAAACACTAGTGCTTAGGAAATCTATTGGAGTCAGAAGCAGTCAAGGGTAGCCTAGGGTTAGTGTTAGGCTTAGGGTTAGGCTTAGGGTACGGCTTAGGGTACGGGTTTGGGGAGGGGTTCAGGTACGGCGTAGGGTATGGGTTAGGGTTAGGGTTAGTGTTAGTGTTAGGGGTAGGGCTCGGTTTAGGGTACGGGTTAGGATTAGGGTACGTGTTAGTGTTAGAGTAGGGGTTAGGGTTAGAGTACGCATTAGGGTTAGGGTAGTTATTAAACCTATCTCACTCTCTAGATACCCCTTAGCACGTAAGGCAATATTATTTGGGGGTGCAGCCATGGAGAAGAGTTTAGACACTAGGATAAGATAAGGAACACACCCATTATAAAGAAATCACATTAGGATTCTCTTTTTAAGCTGTTCCTTAAAACACTAGTGCTTAGGAAATCTATTGGAGGCAGAAGCAGTCAAGGGTAGCCTAGGGTTAGGGTTAGGCTTAGGGTTAGGTTTAGGGTATGGCTTGGGGTATGGGTTCGGGGAGGTGTTCGTGTACGGCGTAGGGTATGGGTTAGGGTTAGGGTTTGGGTTAGTGTTAGGTTTAGGGCTCGGTTTAGGGTACGGGTTAGGATTAGGGTACGTGTTAGGGTTAGGGTAGGGGTTAGGGTTAGGTTACGCATTAGGGCTAGGGTAGTTAGTAAACCTATCCCACTCTCTAGCTCCCCCTTAGCACGTAAAGGAATATTATTTGGGGGTCCAGCCATGGAGAAGAGTTTAGACACT
Organism: Balaenoptera borealis; assembly: GCF_965194805.1. Lineage (NCBI taxonomy): Eukaryota > Metazoa > Chordata > Mammalia > Artiodactyla > Balaenopteridae > Balaenoptera > Balaenoptera borealis. Next base: position 605,178 of record NW_028123907.1, on the reverse strand, counting down.
AGGATAAGATAAGGAACACACCCATTATAAAGAAATCACTTTAGGATTCTCTTTTTAAGCTGTTCCTTAAAACACTACTGCTTAGGAAATCAATTGGAGGCAGAAGCAGTCAAGGGTAGCCTAGGGTTAGGGTTAGGCTTAGGGTTAGGTTTAGGGTATGGCTTAGGGTACGGGTTCGGGGAGGGGTGCGGGTACGGCATAGGGTATGGGTTAGGGTTAGGGTTAGGGTTAGTGTTAGGGTTAGGGCTCGGTTTAGGGTACAGGTTAGGATTAGTGTACGTGTTAGGGTTAGGGTAGGGGTTAGGGTTAGGGTACGCGTTAGGGTTAGGGTAGTTATTAAACCTATCCCACTCTCTAGATACCCCTTAGCACGTAAGGGAATATTATTTGGGGGTGCAGCCATGGAGAAGAGTTTAGACACTAGGATAAGATAAGGAACACACCCATTATAAAGAAATCACATTAGGATTCTCTTTTTAAGCTGTTCCTTAAAACAGTAGTGCTTAGGAAATCTATTGGAGGCAGAAGCAGTCAAGGGTAGCCTAGGGTTAGGGTTAGGCTTAGGGTTAGGCTTAGGGTACGGCTTAGGGTACGGGTTCGGGGAGGGGTGCGGGTACGGCGTAGGGTATGGGTTAGGGTTAGGGTTAGGGTTAGTGTTAGGGTTAGGGCTCGGTTTAGGGTACGGGTTAGGATTAGGGTACGTGTTAGGGTTAGGGTAGGGGTTAGGGTTAGGGTACGCATTAGGGTTAGGGTAGTTATTAAACCTATCCCACTCTCTAGATACCCCTTAGCACGTAAAGGAATATTATTTGAGGGTCCAGCCATGGAGAAGAGTTTAGACACTAGGATAAGATAAGGAACACACCCATTATAAAGAAATCACATTAGGATTCTCTTTTTAAGCTGTTCCTTAAAACACTAGTGCTTAGGAAATCTATTGGAGGCAGAAGCAGTCAAGGGTAGCGTAGGGTTAGGGTTAGGCTTAGGGTTAGGCTTAGGGTACGGCTTAGGGTACGTGTTCGGGGAGGGTTTTGGGTACGGCGTAGGGTATGGGTTAGGGTTAGGGTTAGGGTTAGTGTTAGGGTTAGGGCTCGGTTTAGGGTACGGTTAGGATTAGGGTACGTGTTAGGTTTAGGGTAGGGGTTAGGGTTAGGGTACGCGTTAGGGTTAGGGTAGTTAGTAAACCTATCCCACTGTCTAGATACCCCTTAGCACGTAAAGGAATATTATTTGGGGTTCCAGCAATGGAGAAGAATTTAGACACTAGGATAAGATAAGGAACACACCCATTATAAAGAAATCACATTAGGATTCTCTTTTTAAGCTGTTGCTTAAAACACTAGTGCTTAGGAAATCTATTGGAGGCAGAAGCAGTCAAGGGTAGCCTAGGGTTAGTGTTAGGCTTAGGGTTAGGCTTAGGGTACGGCTTAGGGTACGGGTTTGGGGAGGGGTTCAGGTACGGCGTAGGGTATGGGTTAGGGTTAGGGTTTGGGTTAGTGTTAGGGTTAGGGCTCGGTTTAGGGTACGGGTTAGGATTAGGGTACGTGTTAGGGTTAGGGTAGGGGTTAGGGTTAGGTTACGCATTAGGGCTAGGGTAGTTAGTAAACCTATCCCACTCTCTAGCTCCCCCTTAGCACGTAAAGGAATATTATTTGGGGTTCCAGCAATGGAGAAGAATTTAGACACTAGGATAAGATAAGGAACACACCCATTATAAAGAAATCACATTAGGATTCTCTTTTTAAGCTGTTGCTTAAAACACTAGTGCTTAGGAAATCTATTGGAGGCAGAAGCAGTCAAGGGTAGCCTAGGGTTAGTGTTAGGCTTAGGGTTAGGCTTAGGGTACGTCTTAGGGTACGGGTTTGGGGAGGGGTTCAGGTACGGCGTAGGGTATGGGTTAGGGTTAGGGTTAGTGTTAGTGTTAGGGTTAGGGCTCGGTTTAGGGTACGGGTTAGGATTAGGGTACGTGTTAGTGTTAGAGTAGGGGTTAGGGTTAGAGTACGCATTAGGGTTAGGGTAGTTATTAAACCTATCCCACTCTCTAGATACCCCTTAGCACGTAAGGCAATATTATTTGGGGGTGCAGCCATGGAGAAGAGTTTAGACACTAGGATAAGATAAGGAACACACCCATTATAAAGAAATCACATTAGGATTCTATTTTTAAGCTGTTCCTTAAAACACTAGTGCTTAGGAAATCTATTGGAGGCAGAAGCAGTCAAGGGTAGCCTAGGGTTAGGGTTAGGCTTAGGGTTAGGTTTAGGGTACGGCTTGGGGTATGGGTTCAGGGAGGTGTTCGTGTACGGCGTAGGGTATGGGTTAGGGTTAGGGTTTGGGTTAGTGTTAGGGTTAGGGCTCGGTTTAGGGTACGGGTTAGGATTAGGGTACGTGTTAGGGTTAGGGTAGGGGTTAGGGTTAGGTTACGCGTTAGGGCTAGGGTAGTTAGTAAACCTATCCCACTCTCTAGCTCCCCCTTAGCACGTAAAGGAATATTATTTGGGGGTCCAGCCATGGAGAAGAGTTTAGACACTAGGATAAGATAAGGAACACACCCATTATAAAGAAATCACTTTAGGATTCTCTTTTTAAGCTGTTCCTTAAAACACTACTACTTAGGAAATCAATTGGAGGCAGAAGCAGTCAAGGGTAGCCTAGGGTTAGGGTTAGGCTTAGGGTTAGGTTTAGGGTATGGCTTAGGGTACGGGTTCGGGGAGGGGTGCGGGTACGGCGTAGGGTATGGGTTAGGGTTAGGGTTAGGGTTAGTGTTAGGGTTAGGGCTCGGTTTAGGGTACAGGTTAGGATTAGGGTACGTGTTAGGGTTAGGGTAGGGGTTAGGGTTAGGGTACGCGTTAGGGTTAGGGTAGTTATTAAACCTATCCCACTCTCTAGATACCCCTTAGCACGTAAGGGAATATTATTTGGGGGTGCAGCCATGGAGAAGAGTTTAGACACTAGGATAAGATAAGGAACACACCCATTATAAAGAAATCACATTAGGATTCTCTTTTTAAGCTGTTCCTTAAAACAGTAGTGCTTAGGAAATCTATGGGAGGCAGAAGCAGTCAAGGGTAGCCTAGGGTTAGGGTTAGGCTTAGGGTTAGGCTTAGGGTACGGCTTAGGTTACGGGTTCGGGGAGGGGTGCGGGTACGGCGTAGGGTATGGGTTAGGGTTAGGGTTAGGGTTAGTGTTAGGGTTAGGGCTCGGTTTAGGGTACGGGTTAGGATTAGGGTACGTGTTAGGGTTAGGGTAGGGGTTAGGGTTAGGGTACGCGTTAGGGTTAGGGTAGTTATTAAACCTATCCCACTCTCTAGATACCCCTTAGCACGTAAAGGAATATTATTTGAGGGTCCAGCCATGGAGAAGAGTTTAGACACTAGGATAAGATAAGGAACACACCCATTATAAAGAAATCACATTAGGATTCTCTTTTTAAGCTGTTCCTTAAAACACTAGTGCTTAGGAAATCTATTGGAGGCAGAAGCAGTCAAGGGTAGCGTAGGGTTAGGGTTAGGCTTAGGGTTAGGCTTAGGGTACGGCTTAGGGTACGGGTTCGGGGAGGGTTTCGGGTACGGCGTAGGGTATGGGTTAGGGTTAGGGTTAGGGTTAGTGTTAGGGTTAGGGCTCGGTTTAGGGTACGGTTAGGATTAGGGTACGTGTTAGGTTTAGGGTAGGGGTTAGGGTTAGGGTACGCGTTAGGGTTAGGGTAGTTAGTAAACCTATCCCACTCTCTAGATACCCCTTAGCACGTAAAGGAATATTACTTGGGGTTCCAGCAATGGAGAAGAATTTAGACACTAGGATAAGATAAGGAACACACCCATTATAAAGAAATCACATTAGGATTCTCTTTTTAAGCTGTTGCTTAAAACACTAGTGCTTAGGAAATCTATTGGAGGCAGAAGCAGTCAAGGGTAGCCTAGGGTTAGTGTTAGGCTTAGGGTTAGGCTTAGGGTACGGCTTAGGGTACGGGTTTGGGGAGGGGTTCAGGTACGGCGTAGGGTATGGGTTAGGGTTAGGGTTAGTGTTAGTGTTAGGGGTAGCGCTCGGTTTAGGGTACGGGTTAGGATTAGGGTACGTGTTAGTGTTAGGGTAGGGGTTAGGGTTAGAGTACGCATTAGGGTTAGGGTAGTTATTAAACCTATCCCACTCTCTAGATACCCCTTAGCACGTAAGGCAATATTATTTGGGGGTGCAGCCATGGAGAAGAGTTTAGACACTAGGATAAGATAAGGAACACACCCATTATAAAGAAATCACATTAGGATTCTCTTTTTAAGCTGTTCCTTAAAACACTAGTGCTTAGGAAATCTATTGGAGGCAGAAGCAGTCAAGGGTAGCCTAGGGTTAGGGTTAGGCTTAGGGTTAGGTTTAGGGTACGGCTTGGGGTATGGGTTCGGGGAGGTGTTCGTGTACGGCGTAGGGTATGGGTTAGGGTTAGGGTTTGGGTTAGTGTTAGGGTTAGGGCTCGGTTTAGGGTACGGGTTAGGATTAGGGTACGTGTTAGGGTTAGGGTAGGGGTTAGGGTTAGGTTACGCGTTAGGGCTAGGGTAGTTAGTAAACCTATCCCACTCTCTAGCTCCCCCTTAGCACGTAAAGGAATATTATTTGGGGGTCCAGCCATGGAGAAGAGTTTAGACACTAGGATAAGATAAGGAACACACCCATTATAAAGAAATCACTTTAGGATTCTCTTTTTAAGCTGTTCCTTAAAACACTACTGCTTAGGAAATCAATTGGAGGCAGAAGCAGTCAAGGGTAGCCTAGGGTTAGGGTTAGGCTTAGGGTTAGGTTTAGGGTATGGCTTAGGGTACGGGTTCGGGGAGGGGTGCGGGTACGGCGTAGGGTATGGGTTAGGGTTAGGGTTAGGGTTAGTGTTAGGGTTAGGGCTCGGTTTAGGGTACAGGTTAGGATTAGGGTACGTGTTAGGGTTAGGGTAGGGGTTAGGGTTAGGGTACGCGTTAGGGTTAGGGTAGTTAGTAAACCTATCCCACTCTCTAGATACCCCTTAGCACGTAAGGGAATATTATTTGGGGGTGCAGCCATGGAGAAGAGTTTAGACACTAGGATAAGATAAGGAACACACCCATTATAAAGAAATCACATTAGGATTCTCTTTTTAAGCTGTTCCTTAAAACAGTAGTGCTTAGGAAATCTATTGGAGGCAGAAGCAGTCAAGGG